>NW_027187380.1:19524845-19538130 GCF_028583685.1 Petaurus breviceps papuanus | reverse complement strand
ATTTTAAAACTTTCAATTCCATATTCATTCCCTTCCTTCCTTGTCACCCAGCTTTACTGGGAAGATAAGCAGTTCAGTATAGGTTGTACATGTGTGGCTAATGCAAAACAATAACATAGTAGATATGTTGTAGAAGACTGACTTTATTTCCCTCCCTCCTATCCCACCTCCCACTTGTTCTATTTTCTACTTTGATCCCCTCCATTTTCAAATGTGGGTGCTTCCAACTTCCCTCCCCCCCAGCCTGCCCTCCCTTCCATCCTCCCCCTTCTCATACCCATACCCCCATTCTCCTGGAGGTTGAGATAACATATTTAGTGTGTATTTCACTAAAAAAATTTCACTAAAGCCAGATTCAATGGGAATAAGGCTGATCCATTCCCTTTTGCCTTCCTATTCTTCCCTTCCATTGTAACCATTTTCCCTTGCCTCTTCTGTATGAGATAGTTTACCCCAATTTGTCCCCATCTCCTCTCATTATATTCTTCTCACCTGTTAATTTCACCTTTTAAGTATCATCTCTTCTTGTTAAATTGGTCCTGTGTCCTCTATCTATGTATACCTGTAAACATATATACAGAAATTCACATATGTATTCATATGTGCATATAATCTTACATATATATTTCTAATCCCCTCAGCTACTGAGAAAAGGTTCATCAGTTACAATTATTGTTTTTCCATATAGGAATTTTAATAACACAACTTTGATAAGTTCCTTAGGATTTCTTTTCCCTGTTTTCTTTCTCATATTTCTCTTGCTTCTTGTATCTGAATGTCAAATTTCCTATTCAACTCTGGTATTTTCAGCAAGAATGCTTGAAAGTCCTCTATTTCACTGAATGACTATATTTTCCCCAGAAACATGATACTCAGTTTTTCTGGGTATGTGACTCTTTGTTTTAATCCCAGCTCTTTGCCACTCAGAATATCATATTCCAAGCCTTTCGATCCCTCAGGGAGAAAGCTGCCAGATCCTGGGTTATCCTGATTGTTTTTCCACAATATTCAAATTGTTTCTTCCTGGCTGCTTCTAATATTCTCACCTTAATCTGGGAATTCTGGAACCTGGGTATAATATTCCTAGGAGTTTTCTTTTTTGGATCTTTTTCAGGAAGTGATCGGTGGATTCTTTCAACTTCTATTTTGCCCTCTGGTTTTAAACATCAGGACAGTTTTCTTTGAGAACTTCCTGGAGGATGATTTCTAGGTTCTTACTTTGGTCATGGCTTTCAGGTAGTGCAATAATTTTTAAATTATCTCTCCTGGATCTATTTTCCAGGTCAGTAGTTTTTTTTCTTTTTTTTTTTCATGAGATATTTCACATTGTCTTCTATTTTTTCATTTGTTTGGATCTGTTTCACAGCATCTTGATTTCTCATAAAGTCATTAACTTTCATTTGCTCCAGTCTAATTCTGAAGCAATGATTCTCCTCATTGAGCTTTTGAGATTCTTTTTCCATTTGGGAAATTTGGCTTTTAAGGCTCTGTTCTCCTCATTGCCTTTTTCTATTTGAGTCAGTCTGTTTTTTAAGGTATTATTTTCCTCACTCAGGCTGTTGACTCTCATTTCATAATTTTCTTGCATTGTTCTCATTTCTCTCCCCAATTTTTCCTCCACTACTCTTATCTGCTTCTTATGGTCTTCTATGGCTTTTAAGCAGCTTATATTTTTCTTTGAAGCTTTTGGTGCAGGAGTTCTGACTTCACTGTTTTCCTCCTGTTCCATTCTTTGCTCCTTTTTGTCCCCAAAATAGGAGTGTAATGTTGGAATCTTCTGTCTGCCTTGTTTCCTTTGCCTGCTTATTTTGCCACTCAATTACTTGACTTTTGGGCTTTTTGCCACAGTTTTTTTTTGCCACACTTTTTTTCTGCCACCAGACAGCAGAGCTTTTGTCCCAAATGCCAGGGTTTTCTCAGCTGCCAGAGGTATTAGATAGGTGTCCTCTCTGAGGTCTCCACATGTTCTGGCAAACTGGACACACACCCCAGGACCTCCACCCTAGACTGCAATCCAGATACAAGCATGTTAAAGCAAGAGCGATTAACCCTCAGACTGGTGCTTGTTCCCCCTACACTTTGCAGGCCAAGAGCTGAATCTGCCATGTGGCACTGGCTGGCTGTGCTGGCATCTCTGCAGCTTCCCTCCTCAGGGGTAAAAGCCATGCACTCCCACTTACTGATCCCAAAGTCCAGACTGCACTGGCCTCTCACTTTGTCCTTGGTATAAATTTGTTGATAAATCTGAAAACTTCCACTGCTGCAGCTGATCTGGAGTCCCTCTCGCCTGTGGCTGGTCAGGCCCACCCTGGGGCTAAAGCCACTGCATGGGGCTGGGCTTTGCTCCCAGAGCACTGCGCTGGATTCCTGCTGGCCTGCCAGGCTGTCCTCAGCGGGACGTTAGCTTCTCTGTGTCGTTTTGTGGGTTCTGCAGCTCTAAAGTTTGTTTAGAGTCCCCTTTTTACATGGATTGGAGAAGGTCATACTTCCACTCCACCATCTTGTCTCCACACCCTCTGTCAATGTTTTGTTTTAGTTTATTACTGAATAAGTGCAGAGTTAGCATGGAATCAGAACCTTGAAGTTGTTCACAGCAGCAATCCTCTGAAAATTTGCTCATGCTTGTCTTTACAGCACTAGAATCCAAGATCAGAAAAAGCCCTCTTAAAAGACAGTAATGGTGATGGGGCAGGGAGGAGGGCAGGGGGCAACAGAGTCAAGATGGCAGAGTAAAAACAAGACTTCCCAGGGCTCCTGCTCCCCCCTCCTCCAATTCATGTAAAAGGTGACTCTGAACAAACTTTGGAGGTACATAATGCACAAAATGACAGAGTAAAGCTAACTTCCCACTGAGACCAGTCCAGCAGGCAGACAGTAAGGGCGGCAGCACAGAACTCTGAGAGCCAAGCTCAGCCTTCCACAATCCAGAGGTTTTAGCCTCAAGGGGTCCTGACCAGCTGCCAGTTGGAAGGACTTCAGATCACTAGCAGCTGTGGCAGTTTTCAGAATTATCTACACATAGAGGCTAAGGATAAAGTGAGAGGGTGGAGGTCCTGGGGTGTCCTACCAGCTTGCCACAGTGTGTTGACACTTCAGAAAGGGCACCCAAGTAATACATTCAGCAACTGAAAAAACCTGAGCCTTTGGGACAAAGTTCCCCTGGCTGGTGGCATAGTCCTACTGTGGCAGAAAGCTCAAATGTAAAGTAATTGAGTAGCAACTTGATCACTCAAAGGAAGTAAACCAAACAGAACAAACCAACTTTACACTCCTATTTTGGGGACAAAAGGGATAAAAGTATGGAACAAGAATAAGACAATGAAGTCAGCATTCCTGCACCAAAAGCTTCCAAGAAAAATACAAGCTGGTTGCAGGCCATAGAGGACCTTAAGAAGGATTTTGAAAACCAAATAAGAAAAGTGGAGGAAACTTTGGGAAGAGAAATGAGAACTATGAAAGAAAATTATGAAATGAGAAAGAAAATAATACCTTAAGAAGCTAATAATCATTAAAAAATAGACTAACTACAGTGATAAAAGAGGATCAAAAAAGCAATGAAGAGAAGATTACCTTAAAAAGGTGAATTGATAGATGGAAAAAGAATATCAAAAGCTAACTGAAGACAATCATTCCTTCAGAATTTGATTAGTTCAATGGAAGCAAGTGACTTTATGAGAAATCAAGATACTATTAAACAGATCCAAACAAATGACAAAATAGAAGGCAATGTCAAATCTCATTTCAAAAACCACTGACCTTGAAAACAGATCCAGGAGACATAATTTAAAAATTATTGGGCTACCTGAAAGCCATGATCAAAAAAAGAACCTAGATAAAAGAAATAAAAAAAACTATGATCAAAAAAAGAACCCAGAAATCATCCTTCAAGAAATTCTCAAGGAAAATTTTCATGATATTTTAGAACCAGTGGGCAAAATAGAGGTTAAAAGAATCCACTGATCACCTCCTTGAAAAAATCCCAAAAGAAAACTCCTAGGGATATTATAGCCAGGTAACAGGATTCCCAGATCAAGGAGAAAACATTACAAGCAGCCAGGAAGAAATAATGTGAATACTGTGGAAACACAATCAGGATAATACAGGATCTGGCAGCTTCTACACTGAAGGATCAAATGGCTTGGAATATGATATTTTGGAGATCAAAGGAACTGGGATTAAAACCAAGAATCACCTACCCAGCAAAACTGAGTGTCATGTTTCAGTGGAAAATATGGTCATTCAGTGGAATAGAGAACTTTCAAGGATTCTTGATGAAAAAAAAAACACAATTGAATAGAAAATTTGACATTCAGATACAAGAAGCAAGAGAATCGTGAGAAGATAAACAGGGAAAAGAAATCATAAGGAACTCATCAATGTTGAACTATTTACATCCCTACATGGAAAAATAATTGTAACTCATGAAATTTTTCTCATTATGAGAATATTTGAAGGGAATAGAAATGTGTGTGTTTGTATATATGTGTGTTTGTGTGTGTATATACACTCATATGTTTATATAAGAGGGTATATGGGCCTATGAATACATATGTGAATGTTTGTATATATGTGTATGGGTATTCATAGATAGAGGACACAGGACCAATTTAATAGGAAGCGATGATACTTAAAAGGTGAAATTAAGAGGTGAGAGAGGAATATAATGAGAGGAGATAGGGAGAGACAGATTGGGGAAAACTATTTCATAAAGAAGAGGCAAGGGAAAATGATCACAACAGAGGGGAACAACAGGAAGGCAAAAGGGTCAAACTTAATCTCATTTTTTTTTGGCTTAAGGAGGGAATGATGTAAACTCTAAATAGGGTATCTCACCATAAAGGAGAGTAGGGGGGAAGTGGATGAGAAGGGGGATAATGGAAGGAGTGGCAGCCTGGGGGTAGGGGGGAGGGACATTGGAAGCACCCACTTTGAAAAGAGGTAGGATCAAAATAGAGAATAAAATAAGTGGGAGGTCAGATAGGAGGGAGGGAAATATTGTTAGTCTTTTACTATATATCCACTATGGAAATGTTTTGCATAGCTTCATATGTACAACCTATATTTAATTGCTTATCTTCCCAGCAATGGTGGGTGACAAGGGAGGAAGGGTATGAATATGGAATTCAAAGCTTTAAAATAAAATGTTATATATATATATATATATATATATATATATATATATATATATATATATATATATATATATACATACATTTAACTGGGAAATAAGATATACAAGAAATGGGTGATAGAGTTCCACTGTGTCCTACTGGAAAGTCAGAGGTGGTATGGGAGAAGATATGGGAGAGAGCAGATTGGAGGAGGGGATATCCAATGGGATCATCATTTTGGGGTCATGGGTAGGGGAAAAACGGGGAGAAAATTTGTAACTCAAAATTTTGCAGAAATGAATTATGTAAACTAGAAGTTAGTAAAGCATTTCATAAAAGAAAAAGAAAAAAATAAGCGAAAAAAGAAGACAGTATTTGAAATGAATGTTGAAGGAAACTGGCGATTCCAAAGAGATGAAAGTAATGACTAAATATGTTACTCTAGTAGGGCACAATCATGGTTTAGAGTAATTTGTAACAAAACTACAAAAATAGGAAATGACATGGTTAAGAATATTTTTAAATGCCAGAGAAGTTTATATATGATCCTAGAAGTAATTGAGAAATACTGAAATTTATTAAATAGGGAAGTGACATAATTGGAGCTATGTTTCTAGAAATTCACTTTTGTAGCTACACGGAAGATGAGTTAGAGTGAAGAAACACATGAAGAAAGAAGATAAATTGTGGAAACTATTGAAATAAAATGGGATGGGGGTTTGGAACCAAGATGCTGGAGTAAAAGCAGGAACTTGCTTGAGTTGGCACTCCAACCACCTCCAATACCTATAAAAATGACTCTAAACAAATGTTAGTGCTAAAGAACACACAAAGTGACAGAGAGAAAAAAAATTCCCACTGAAGGCAGCCTAGCAGGCTGACAGGAAGGGACTATTGCACTGGGTTGGCAGCAGAGTTCAGTTCTGCATTCGCCACACAGGTCCAGATTGGTGGCACAGCCGGACCAGAAAAAAATTCAGGGGAAAGATTCCCTGGTAACTGTTACAGTTTTCAGACTTCTCAACCCATAAACACCAAAGAGACATAAAAGGTCTTTGGGAAGCTCTGTTGTAACTGGGTGAGAGAAGTGCACAGACTGTTCCCTGCCCTGGGGCAGTGCAGGTGGCAGTTACTGCAGTTGCTGACAGGGTGGCTGCCTCCTTATATCCAGGCAAGAGGAATGAAGACAGGAAATGAAATCAAACTACAGAATCATTTTTTAGTGACTAAAAAGAGCAAAACATAGAATGAGAAGAAGATAGGGAAGTCAAAACTACTGTATCAAAGCCTCCAAGAAAAATATGACCTGGCCTTAGGCCATGGAAGACCTCAGGAGGGATTTTATTGGGAAGACAAATGAGAATGATACAAGAACCTTTGTGTCTGAAGCTGTTCTGAGGGATTGCAGTGTGGTATCATTGGTGCTGCTGGCTGTAGTGATCTGGCAGTTTACCTTGTGCTGACTCAGAGTCCTAGAAGTGATGTCTAGCATGTGCTGAGCCCAGGTGATGTTTTTCTGCATTTCCTCACAGTTGACTGAAGCACCTGATGGTGCTAGGGCATGTGGGGGTCTTGATGTTGGTGTTTTATGCTCCACCACACGGGAACTCACATTTTCCCACTGGTTTCCTGAGGTAGGGCTTGTTTTTGGCTTTCTGGGGTGTTTCTTGTCCTAGAATGTGCACCCTTTTTACACAAGTGAGATGCACTTTTCTTTCCGATCATCTAGGTCTCCTGGGCTAAAAGACCACTCTACTCTGTCTTTCCATTGTCTCTGCGATTCCAGGATTTGTTTGGAGGCACTATTTATGGTTGTTTTGAGGTGAATAAGGGAGAATTACTATGATTTACTGCTTACTTCACCAACTGGATTCCTGGAAATCCAATAAGTAACTATAAAATGTGAAGAAAATTTAAACAATACACCTCAGAGTCCAATGATAGACTCACATTTAATTGTAATGTCTTTAGTATTTCATTCAAAAAGACTTCTTACTAAAAAATTCCCTAACAAAGTCCTAATAATACATAAAATCAGCCTCATATTCAAAGATGATCTTTTTTGGTACCATGAAGTGACATAATGAATCATAAATAAAACCAACACCCACCTTTTATTTAAGTAAGACCTGATTAAAGAGGGGCTATTTGCTATCTCCAAAACAGTCCTTGTGCCTTTTGACTTTCATTACTTTACTCATGCAGTTTCCTCTACTTGGAATGAACTACCCTTCTGCACCACCAACACAATATTTACAGCACCAATGGCAACTATGAATGGGCGGACACAGTTCTGAATCAAAAAATATATTAGATTCTCCACATAGAAGACATTTATTTGGACACCAGAAAGCTAAATTTCAACACAAGGAAACCAAATCTATCATAGCAACAAACCAGTTAATGCACATGACACAACAGGGAGCCATAGCATCCTTTAGCCTTCCCACAAACAAACACTCACAAGTTTAGCTATCTGCTTGCCTGCATCTCTTCTTCTCCCTCTGCCTACCTGCTCTGACTCCCAGCTTGGTGTGGACTCTGCTCCACCCTTCAGCAAGCTTTTCCCATCACAGGTTCCATGTGATTACATCGGTCTATTAGGGGGCTGGAAAGATCTTTAAAGCAAGGGAGATTTTAAAATACACCTATTAAAGGGCATGGAAGATACTCAAATTGCCATTACCATTAAACCTTCCCTAACTCCATTGCCAAGTCTTCCTGTTCAATTAAGTCTTTTTTTGTCTGCAGAGTATAGTTCAAATATTGCTTCCTCTACAAAGTCTCCTCTCATTACTACTGTTGTATCCAGTCAAGCTAAAAATTGACCTTTTGGGGACAGCTAGGTGGCACAGTGAATAAAGCACTGACCCTGGAGTCAGGAAGAACTGAGTTCAAATCTGGCCTCAGACCCTTAACATTTACTAGCCATGTGACCTTGGAAAACTCATTTTGCCCCAATTACTCTGCCCTTCCCCCTCCAAAAAGCAAAAAATAAATAAATAATAAAAGTGACCTATTTCCCTTCTTACCAAAAGCATTTTATATTTATTTTATTATAATTTCTTGTGTTTTCTTTCACATGTGTTATAAAGTTATAAGATTTATAAGTTAATCTATGATTCTATATCTATTTGAAAATTATACCTCAAGACTCCTCACCTAAATATTTAATTTTTCTTGTTATCGAAAGGGCACAATTAGTTCAAAGGAAAATAATTTAACAAACTGTTTTAGTAAAAAAAGATCAATAGAACAATTCCCCCCATGAACTTTGAGCATATTGTCTCATAAATATATACACCATCTATAGGAAAATTCATCATACATACAGAATATTTATAGAAATTCATACCTGGGTATATAGACACATTCATACACACATTTTAAACACACATGTGTAAAATATGTATATATGTATGTGTGTACACATATATGCACACATGCGCACCTATGTAGATGTATATCTGTTCATACACATATAAATGTCTATATAAATATAAACATATATGTCCATGCTTATGTGTAAAAAAGCATGTGCGTATATGACTATATATACATTAAGTCAGTCTGCATGTAAGAAGAGACACATATGTAGAGATCATTGTATCAGCAATGCAATATTCACAATGCCTATGGAAATTGTAAATATGCTGATGTGGTTATCCATCACGAAATATATCAGGCTTTCTATATGGGCGATAAAGCTGGAACATTTATTAAAATACCAAAAGACTGAGTCCCAAAACCAGAAAGTCAAAGCCCTCAGAGTAGTTTTGAAGTTGGCATAGGCAGATAAAGTAGAAAACACCCACATTCTCAAGCCTTTAAAACAGAACAGGCTACCTTAGGCAAATGTCCTCCTCTCCCCACTCACAGTAACCACCCAGAGTCCAGGAAGCGCGCTCTCAGCAGCTCCGGACCCTGGCAGCCCTCAGCAGGAGTCCTTAGCAGTAATTCTGGCTGACTCAAAAAGGGGTTCGCGCTGCCACTGCCGCTGTCTCTGCCTCTGCTGCTGCTGCTACCCCCGCACCCCCCCCCCCCCCCCACCCCCGCCCCCCCCCCCCCGCAGCCACTGCTAGCCACTGCAGGAACTCTATCTTGGCTTGTGGTTCTTCTTGCTCTGCCCCTTCCTGCTACATCAGCAAGACCAGTGGGGCATGGAAGATCTTTAAATCCCATAACCCTTACAATCATATACATCCAGCTTATATACATGGAGGACAACATTATGCCTCTGTAATTTCTGAGTCAAAAATTGTCTACTATGTACCTCTTCTCTATATGAGAGAGAATGGGATTTGGCATTTCTCATTTATCTTCAAAATCTGAGTTTTACTTCTTGTAAGGGATCTACTGCTTCACAAGTCTAATATTGAATTAGAGAGAAATCCTTAGTTGGTTTAACTATCATGAGAAAAATGTGTATTTGGAACCTTTACCATGATAGTGTTGTACTTTGTAAAGGCTGGCATTATTTGGTTGTCTCACCATGTACATTTAATTATTCTGAATCTCAGTTTTCTTATATGTATCATAGGGTTAATACACTCATTTATGCTAAAGAACTGCTTTGAGTATAAAATGAGATAATGCATACAAAGGACTTTGAAAGCCATATAGTTTTGCATAAATTCTGGTTATTACTTCCATAGAGGCAACAGTGAGGTCATGGGTAAGGTCCTAATCATGGAGGCAGGGAGTTTGGTTTCAAATCCTAGTTTTAATATTTACTACTTCTGTGGCTATATGCCAACCATGTGTTTACTGCATTAAGAATGAAGTAAGAAAAATTAGGTGACTATATAAATACGCTGAGAACATTTTAAATAACAAAAAAATAAAATAAAATTGGGTGTAAAGAAATATTTAATCTCTTATTTTAACATTATTTTGGCCAATAACAGAGATGATTGTTAATTTTGACAATCACTCTATGATAAGTATACTCTGTTCATAATTGTTAGAACAAAATGTTCTGTGAATTGTAAGGACTTGTGAAATGATTGTGCATAGATGGGAAGGATAGGAAACGTTGACTTGCTTGTGAGATTTAGAGACAGTCAGTTAAACTCTCTAGATTTTCATTTCCATTGCTATAACAATGAGGTTTGAATTTAATGATCTTTTTTGTTGTTATTGTTGTTGTGTTTTTTCTTTTCTCTTTTTTTTTTTTTTTTGCCTTTCTGGAGGGTAATTGGGGTTAAGTAACTTGCCCAAGGTTACACGGCTAGTTTTTTGTGTGTTAAGTGTCTGAGGCCATAACTGAACTCAGGTGCTCCTGACTCTAGCGCAGGCACTCACTGCACCACCTAGCTGCCCTGAATGATCTCTTACATCTCTTTCATCTCTAAATCTATTATCCTATTATCTATTATTTTCATAGAATGTCAATAAATAAATTTGTGATGTTTCTATGTAAGGAAAAATACACTTCAAAGTTCTTCAGTATTCATGGAATTGTGATTTCAATTAATCAACATGCATTTATTAAATACCTACCATTCTGTTAAGGATTTGAGATAAAAATAGGGATGTGTATGTATAATATACGTGTGTGCATGTGTGTATGTATGTGTATATATGTTTGTCTATGTATGTATGCATAATATATCATTTTCTATCTATCCACAGACCTCATAGTCTACTCAATTAACAAGGATATATATGTACACAGTACATACATATATACACATATGTATGTATGTATGTATGCAAACATACATATGTATATATAAAATATGTATGTGTATTTACAATACACACATGCACATATATGTGTGTATATGTGTGTGTATACACACACAGACATTTTTGCATTAAGGATATAAATACAAAAAATATTTTTGTAAACCCAGATTACCTAGGGAATGAAGGCATTAGCAATTAGGATAATTAGGAAAGACTTCATGCAGAAGGCAGTAGTCAAGTGGTGTTTTGAAAGAAGAGGAATTCTTTGAAGAGGAGGTGAGGAGATACTTCATTTCTGGTCTGGGGGACAACCATCTAAAAATATAGAGATGAAAGATGGAGTATTATTTCTGAGGAACAGAGTAAAGTTCGGTTTGGCTTGATCACAAAGTACAGGAGGGTGAATAATAAGTATAGCAAAACTAAAAAAAAGGGAAGGCGCCAAATTTTAAATGGATTAAAAATTAAATGATGGGGGTCGTAGCCAAGATGACAGAGAAGAAGCATGACCTCCAACCAAATATGGCTTCTACCTTCCACAATCAATGTAAAAAGGGGACTCTGAAAAAACTTTGGAGCTGCAGAACCCACAAAATGACACAGAGAAGCTAACGTCCCAATCAGGACAGCCCGACAGACTGGCAGGAATTACCCAATGCAACACTCTGGGAGTTGAGCCCAGGCCCCAGTGAACCAGAGGTTTGAGCTACAGGGTGGGTCTGATAAGCAGCCAGCAGGAGGGACTCCAGATCAGAACCAGCCATGGTCGTTTCCAGAATTATCCACATATAAATGCAAAGGAAAAAGTGAGAAGTCAGTGCAGTCTGGAATTTGGGACCCAGTAAGAAGGAGGATACCGGCTTTTGCCCCTGGGACGAGAAGCCACTGAGACACTAGCACAACCAGCCAGCTCCACAGGGCAGCTTCAGTTCCTGGCCTGCAGAGTGTAGGCGGACCAAGCCACCAGTCAGAGGGGTAATCACTCCTGCTTTAACATTCTTGGATCTGGATTGCAGTCTAGGGTGGTGGTCATGGGGTGTGTGTCCAGCTTCCAGAGCATATGGAGGCCTCAGAGAGGGCGCCCATCAAAGACCTCAAGCAGCTGAGAAAACCCCAGCATTGGTATGAATGCTCCCCTGTCTGGTGGCAGAGTCCCACTGTGGCAAAAAGCCCAGGTGTCAAGTGACTGAGGGGCGACATGACCAGGCAAAGGAAACAAAGCAGACAGAAGAATACAACATTAGACTCCTATTTGGGGGACAAAATGAAGCAAAGCGTGGAACAGGAGGAAGACAGTGAAGTCAGAACTTCTGCACCAAAAGCTTCAAAGGAAAATATGAGCTAGTTACAGGCCATAGAGGACATTACAAAGCAGATAAGAGAAGTATAGGAAAAATTGGGAAGAGAAATGAGAACGATGCAAGAAAATTACAAAGTGAGAGTCAACATCTTAACTGAGAAAAACAACACCTTAAAAAACAGACTAATTCAAATGGCAAAAGAGGCTCAAAAAGGCCATGAGGAGAAGAATGCGTTAAAAAGCTGAATTTGCCAGAAGGGAAAAAAAAATCTCAGAAGCTCACTGAGGAGAATCATTGCTTCAGAATTACACTGGAGCAAATGGAAGCTAATGACTTTATGAGAACTCAAGATGCCGTTAAACAGATCCAAACAAATGAAAGAATAGAAGGCAATGTGAAATATTTCATGGGAAAAGCCACTAACCTGGAAAATAGATCCAGGAGAGATAATTTAAAAATTATTGACTTCCTGAAAGCCATGACCAAAGAAAGAACCTAGAAATCATCCTCCAGGAAGTTCTCAAAGAAAACTGCCCTGATATTTTAGAAGCAGAGGGCAAAATAGAGGTTGAAAGATTCCACCGATCACCTCCTGAAAAAGATCCCAAAAAGAAATCTCCTAGGAATATTATAGCCAGGTTCTGGATTTCCCATATTAAGGAGAGAATATTAAAAGGAACCAGAAGAAACAATTAGAATATTGTGGAAACTCAATCAGGATAACCCAGGATCTGTCAGCTTTTACACTGAGGGATAAAAGGGCTTGGAATATGTTATTCCAGAAGTCACACTGGGATTAAAACCAAGAGTCCCCTACCCAGCAAAACTGAGTATCATGTTTCAGGGGATTGAATAGTGGAATAGAGGACTTTCAAGCATTCTTTTTTTTTTAATTTAAATGCTTTATTAACTGCTGATTTACATCACTCATTTCCGCCAGATTTTGAGTTATAAATTTTCCCCCCGTTTTTTCCCCACCCATCCCCCCAAAACAGCAGTCCCACAGGATATCCCCACCTCCAATCTGCTCTCTCCCATATTTTCTCCCATACCCGTTTCAACTTTTCCAGTGGATCTCTATGCCTCAGTGCCTGTATATCTTTTCTCTTAATTACATGTAAGATGGTATTAATAATAGTATATATATATATATATATATATATATATATATATATATATACT
>NW_027187380.1:19522922-19524745 GCF_028583685.1 Petaurus breviceps papuanus | reverse complement strand
TGTATATATATATTTGATTTTAAAACTTTCAATTCCAGATTCATTCCTTTACCACCCCCTGCCACCCACCCCCACTGGGGGGACAAGCAGTTCAGTATAGGTTGTACATGTGTGGCTAATGCAAAACAATAACATAGTAGATGTATTGTAAAAGACTGACTATTTTTCCCTCCCTCCTATCCCACCTCCCACTTGTTCTATTCTCTACTTTGATCCTGTCCCTTTTCAAAAGTGGGTGCTTCCAACTTCCCTCCTCCCCAGCCTGCCCTCCCTTCCATCATCCCCCCTCACATCCCCTTCCCCCCCCTATTTTTCTGGAGGGTGAGATACCCTATTTAGTGTGTTTTTCCCTCCCTTCTCAAGCCAGATTCAATAGGAATAAGGTTGACCTATTCCCTTTTGCCTTCCTATTCTTCCCCTCCATTGTAACCATTTTCCCTTGCCTCTTCTGTATGAGATAGTTTGCCCCACTCTGTCTCTCCCCATCTCCTCTCATTATATTCCTCTCACCTCTTAATTTCACCTTTTATGTATCATCCCTTCCTGTTAAATTGGTCCCGTGCCCTCTATCTATGTATACCTGTAACGTATATACACACATTCACATATGTATTCATAGGCCCGCATACCCTCATATAAAGATATATATATATATATATATATATATATATATATATATATATATATATATATATTTCTAATCCCTTCAACGACTGAGAAAAGTTTCATAGGTTACAATTATTTTTTTTTTCCATGTAGGAATGTTAATAGTTCAACTTTGGCCAGGTGGCTCAGCGAGCAAGAGCACCGGCTCCAGTGCCGGGACGACCCAGATCAAATCCGGGCCCAGACACTCAGCACCACACCCAGAAACAACAACTGGCCATGCAACCCTGACAAGCCACTCAATCCCGATTGCTTCAAAAAAAAATAGTTCAACTTTGATAAGTTCCTTATGATTTCTTTTCCCTGTTTACTTTCTCATGCTTCTCTTGCTTCTTGTATCTGAATGTCAAATTTTCTATTCAACTCTGGTTTTTTCAGCAAGAATGATTGAAAGTACTGTATTCCACTGAATGACCATATTTTCCCCTGAAACATGATACTCAGTTTTGCTGGGTAGGGACTCTTGGTTTTAATCCCAGCTCCCTTGACCTCCGGAATATCACATTCCAGGCCCTTCTATCCCTCAGTGTAGAAGCTGCCAGATCCTGGGTTATCCTGATTGTGTTTCCACAATATTCAAATTGTTTCTTCCTGGCTGCTTGTAATATTCTCTCCTTAATCTGGGAATTCCAGAACCTGGCTATAATATTCCTAGGAGTTTTCTTTTTGGGATCTTTTTTCAGGAGGTGATCGGTAGATTCTTTCAACCTCTATTTTGCCCTCTGGTTCTAAAACATCAGGGCAGTTTTCTCTGAGAACTTCCTGGAGGACTTTCAAGCATTCTTGATGAAAAAAAATTATTCATATGCAAGAAGCAAGAGAAGCATGAGAGGGTAATAAGGGAAAATAAATCATAAGGAACTTATCAAAGTTGTACTATTAAAATTCCCTCATGGAAAAACAGTAATTGTAACTGATGAACCTTTTCTCAGTATGAAAATATTTGAAGCAAATATATATATAAATATATATGGTGTTTTACAATGTATCTACTATGTTACTGTTTTGCATTAGCCACACATGTACAACCTCTACTGTACTGCTTCTCTTCCCAGTAAGGTTGGGAGACAAGGGAGGAAGGGAATGAATCTGGAATTCAGTTTTAAAATCAAATGTTTAAATATATATATATATATATGTATGTATGTATATATATA
>NW_027187380.1:19502474-19522822 GCF_028583685.1 Petaurus breviceps papuanus | reverse complement strand
TATATATATATATATATATATATATATATATATATATATATATACTACTTAAAAATTAAATGATGGAATTGGCATTTTGTCTTGCAATATGGAGCCATTCATATCTACTGAGCAAAGGAGCAACAATATTATATATCTGTGTTTGAGAAAGAGTCATGGAATTGGAGCCAGAAAGCCAGGACTCTATTCCCAGTTTGGATATTTGATAAGTATGTATCTTAGGCCTAGTGACTTCTTTTCTCTGAGTGTCAGTTTCTTCATATGTAAATTGGTAATAATATTCATGCTGTTTACTCCCAAATAAGATTAAATAGAATGCAATGACTTTGTATTATTCTTCAGTGTATCAAAAGAGTAAATATTTAAGATTTAAAGAGTAAACATTAGAGAACCCTGACATCATTTTTTATATATTTAACAGCATTGAGTTTTTAAAAGCACTTAATTGGCAAAAATAATGTTAAAATAGTCAGCTATCAGAGGGGGGTCTGCAGAGAAGTCCTCCTCAATCCTTCCTAGATGCTCAGTAGCAATCTCCCTAGCAGTGGCCTTTTGCTGACATTCTGGGGTATCTCCATTTCCCTAACATTGGTAGTGTTGTCCCACCACCTCCTGCAAGGAAAGTTATACTTTGTGCTGCTTTCCAAAAGTGTGGCTTCTGGCATTTACGCAATGGAGCAGAATAGTTGGAGCTCATGTTTTGAGGAGAGGGGCAGAGAAAACTCTGAGGTACAGAAACATCAGACTATTTACAAGTGGAATAACCAGGACAAATTTCAATTTTTCTTAGTACCAGTTCAATTCTCATAACATTTTTGTAGATAAAACTTCTTAAGTACATGTTTATTATTTTCAAAGTGCTTTATTTAGTTTAGCACACAAACATTCATGACATCCAGTGATAGAAAATTGTGGGTGTTTGGTAGAAGAGCACCATTCCATGCATTTTTCATGAGAAAATTTTAATTAACATAAAATAGCTTGGTTTCCTATACACTGAGCCAATATAAGAGAAAGTACTTTATGTTTGGATTGTGCAAGCAGAATGATTCTGGTTTCCTCTGTTCCCATTTGCAAGCCCATTATCTGAGTTTTGATTTTTTTTAAACTCTAGCATGAGTATAGGATATACAAAGATCACAGATCATTAGGCAGCATTAGTAATAAACAGCTAAATACACATTTTTGGAACCTATATATTTGCAAGCTATTCAAGTGGATTTTGTGCAAAATAGTTCCCTGGTGTTAGTATAAAAACAACAATGGTACTGAGATTATTGCAGTAACTTCCTTTCTCCTCTCTAATCCATGTGACCAAGTGATTTTCCTCAAGTGCATGCCTGACCTTGTCACTCTCCTCAATAAAATCTAATGATTCCATTTGTTGGAGGTGTCTAACAAGTGGCCTACAGCTTATTTTTTAGCCAGCAAAACTCTAGTGTGGACTTAGCCACATTAAAATGTAATTAATAATTGTTTTGAGAGGCTAGCTTGCACAGTGAATAGAGCACAAGCCCTGGAGTCAAGAGGAATTTAGTTCAAATCCGGCCTCAGATACTTAACACTTACTAACCTTGTGACTTTGGGCAAGTCACTTAACCCCAATTGCCCTGCCTTCCCCTCTCAAAAAACAAAACAAAACAAGTAAACAAAAAACAAGAAATATTTGACAAAATAGATTAAAAATGTAACACAGATAATATTAATTTGTAGTTTTCTTAGTCAATATACCTCGGGTAGATAGCCATTTCTATTTGAGTTTGACCACTGATTTAAAGATCTTCCCAATTTGTCCCTAAACTACTTTTCCATCCTTATTATGTATCACTCCTCTTTACTCTCTATACCCTCTAGCTAAACTGACCTTCTCACAATCACTTATACAAGACACTCTGTCTCTTGTCTCCAAGGGTAAGTTTGAACTAACTGTCCTAGATTTTTGGAATACACTTCTATCTCTTACAACCCCTTATCTTAAAATTTGCCTCGTGTACCACTTTCTACATAAAGCATTTCTTCTATACCTAGTCACTAGTGCCTTCCTCTAACTTCACCCTAGTCAACTCTCTTGCATATACCTATGTATGTGTCTTCCCTAAAATGTAAATCCCTTGAGGGCAGGAATGATTTTATTTCTGGTTCTTGAATTCTGTTGCCTAGCATAGTAGTTAAAATATCTTAGGTGTTTGGTTTAATCACTTTCACTGATGTCCAACTCTTCATGAAGCTTTTTAGAATTTTCTTGGCAAAGATAATGGAGTGGTTTGCCATTTCCTTCTCCATCTCTTTTTACAAATGAGGAACTGAGGCAAACAGGGTTAAGTGACTTGCCCAAGGTCACGCAGCTATAAGTGTCTAAGGCCAGATTTGAACTTAGATCCTATGGACTCCAGTACTGATAATCTGTGCTATCTAACTGATCTTATAGGTGTTTAACAAATGTATCATGATTAATTAATTGATTAATATTATTTTAAACAAAAGTTCAGACCCCATGTATGCAGTGAGTTTACTAACCTTGATACTTGGCCATTCACAGAAGAGAGAGGAGCTATTTCCCTCAGTAAGGAAGAATGGGAGTAGAAGTAGCACATAAGCTCCTAGATATCAAGGAATTATTTTAATTTTTGTCTTTTATATCCTAAGTACATGAAACAACTGTCTCATCTATAGTAGATATTTAATAAGTTTTGTTTGATCAAATGAACTGAGTTGAGTTGGAAGACAGGCTGAACCTTAGTTAAATTGAAATATATGGTGAAGGTGGGAAGGGAGAAACAGCATCATGGTAGAGGTCTGAGTTCTAGAGTCTGGAAGACTTAACTTCAAGATGTGAGTTCTAACATACACTGGACCTGTTGCCATAGACATATCCCTCAATTTCTTGGTTCTCTTAGGCAACTCTAAAACTACAAATTACAAAAAAAAAGAGCTGACCAACATGTTGTGATATAGAAAGATTCCCAGTACTGATAAAGTCATAGGTCCAGACTATGACACCTACAGAAGAAGGGGGAGGAGGAGGAGGCAGAGGAAGAGGAGGAGCAGGACGAAGGAGAATGCTATAAGTTATGGTGCATGAGGCAAAACCAATTTAATGTTACTTATGCTAACTAGTGCAAATGAAAATTCTAATGAGACTTACACTTCTTAGTGCTAGCAATCAAATTTTATTAATCAAATAAATGTAAACATTAGTTTGTGCTATCTGTTAAACAATACAAACATTAACCCTGTTAGGAATAGGTGCTTTGATGAAGGACCTAGTAGATGATGCAAAATTGTATGTTTAGTGAAATTAGTATATAAAGAATTAAGTTGTAATAAAATTCTTTGGATCCTTACCCCTTAAACACATTCAGTTTCACCTAATATAGAGTAAACCTGAGACAATAGTAGTTATTTGCTCCTGAATTTTGTATACAGTTGCCTAAATTCTTCACTACATTTTGGCAATCTAGAATCTGGTTTCCAGTTCAGAGTGTTGTTACAAATATAAGGAAGATTTCATCCCCTTCATTGTGTACAGATTTGCTTTGGTAACGTACATGGCTTTGTGCTAAAGAGCTCAGGTTCTTTGGAATGACAAAACAAACAATGTGAGAAAAAGATCTTGACACCTCTTTTCTCACTTTCCAGGACTAACAGAGCCCATGCATGCCTGGATATAGGGCAGAGGGAAAACTTAATGGATAGAGTGAGCACACATTGCCCCAGTAGCAGTGACTTTTATTATTAATTTATTAATCAAAAGGTACAAATACTCCATCCACACAGCCGTTGGAAAAGAATAGTTGGACCTTACATGATAGTTGATGCAGAACAGTCTGCACATCTCTTAGAATCACATTTTCACCTGCTTACATGGTGTTGGCCTCTGACTCTCAGCAAATATTGGTTGAGTTTCAGAGAATCCCATTTGAAAGCTAAGCTACTGTGTACCTGCACATCTTTTCCATAAATGAAATTTTCTGTATCTCTAGCTTTTTAGTTTTTGTCTTAATGGTTTTATGTTTGATCATCTGAACCTGTCATCATTTGTCCTTCATTTTTGAAGATCACCAATGACATCATGGTGTGATATTTTAACTCACACGTGAATTGGATTTAAGTGAGGCAGAGTTGCATGAACTCATCAGCCTTGTTCTTTCTTCCAGAATCATCAAATACCAGTGCCAAGACAAAAGTCAAGATAACAGGCTATGACTTTGGATGCATTGGATGACTTGGCATCTTCACTGCTTTACCAACCTCTAAAAGCTCTACTTAGCTCCTGTTTAAGACACCTTCTTGGCCAATGGAAAAAATTATTCTCATCTGCCCATAGCACCAGACAAATTTTTCATGTGCTTGGGGTAGACATCCTCCCAAATCAGCAGTGGGTTTAAGTCCTGTGAGTTACCTTCAACATTGCTTTAACCTCTATGCCAAGATGGTTTAACTGAATGTGGCCACTGTGCATGCTCTGTAGCTTCTTGGAGTTACAGGAGAGAGTTGAGTGCCAGGTGGACACCAAGTGGTAGATAAGCAGCCCAGAAAAAGGCTCAGCAAACTCTCACACTAAAGGTGCTGATTCTCCCTGAACACTTTATATACCTCCATGATCTTGAAATATATAATATAAGAAGGAAGGAAAGAAGGAAGGAAGGAAGGAAGGAAGGAAGGAAGGAAGGAAGGAAGGAAGGAAGGAAGGAAGGAAGGAAGGAAGAAAGGAAGGAAGGAAGGAAGGAAGGAACGAAGGAACGAAAGAACGAAGGAAGGAAGTGTTCTCCATTTGACTGAGAATCCATATGACTCAGAATCTTGCATGAACAGACTACTGCTGACAAAACAAATCATCCAGTATGTTAACTGGATAAACCAAAATGAGTCAGCATTACTGAAGATTAATTTCTATTTGGTTATGATTTTAAGTTATTATTTGATACAGTGGAAAATCAGTAAGTAAAGAATGGAACAAGAATGAAATGCTGATTCTGCTACATATTACTTGTGTAAAATTGGGCAAGTAACTTGTACTGTCCAGGCCTCAGTGTCCTCATCTGCAAAATGAGGAGATAAGAGTAGATGACCTCTAACATCTATCACAGCTGTAAAGTAATGACTTACATAATTTATAATATGAGCTTTATAATTTTTCTCTACTCACAGTATGTTTCCTTCCATCTCTGACAAAAGCAATCCCATCCACCCGTACCCCCCCACCACTTATTTTTGAAAAGAAGCATTCCATCAGTCAATGACAGCTAGAGTACATAACGTCTCCTGCTCCTTCAAAACAAAAATAAAAACCTCTTAAATAAATATATTAGGGGTTTGTCTCTTTAAAGAGCTTTATGGGAATTGAATGGGAAGCAATTCCCTTTCCATTGAGAGGTGAACCTACCTCACTACGGGTGGAGGTGGTTGACAGCAGTGAATACCAGCAGTCAGAGAAAGTGGACAATTTCAAGAAAGTGCAAGGAGTACAGGGGAAAGGCTGAATCTGGATAACAGCCAAGTGAAACCTTATTGAGGGAAAGTAAATATCTCTGTTGGATGTTTTTCAGAGATGCAGACATTAGTGCTGGTGTTCCCCAATGCCTCTGTTATCATGAGGACGAAAGTAACCTTGGTGGCTTAGTCAGTTAACCAAAACCACTTTCAAAACAAGAACATGAACACCAATTTGTTTTTTTAAAAAAACAGGGCCCAGATGCCTCATTAACTCTCTCAGTGCTGATGCTATGAAAAAAAAATAAAGGTTTTGAAAAATCCACTCCACCCAATCCCCAACCACAGATTGTCACCCATTACCCTTCACCTGAACTACTGTAGTAATGTCTTAATTTGGTCTACCTGCCTCCTTTCTTTCCCCTCTTCAGTTCCATCTTCCACAATGATTCTACACCTGAATGATTATGTCACTCCTCTGCTCAAAAAGCTCTTATGCCTCTCCATTACTATCATAGAAGGATGGATCTCTATGCTCATCATATAAAGTCCTTCACAATTTGACTCTAAGCTCTTTTTTTATAATGTTGTTACTCTTCCTTCCATATTGTGTTGTATTACAATTCTAACTGGAATGCTCATTGGTCCCTATACATAGCATTACACCTTCCTCTGCATGACTTTGGTGTAGCTCTCTCCTATATCCTAAATATGCTTCCTCATCATCTTCATAGTTTTCTTCAAAGTGCAGGTGAAATGTCCACCTCCTATATGAGCCTCTTCCTGTGTTACTACCCTCTTTCCTCACATCACCATTGCATTGTTCACATTATATATTTATTTATCTATGCATGTTTTGTTTCCCCAACAATAAATAAGCTCTTTGGGGACAGGGATTCTTTATTTTTTTATCTTTTTACTGTAAATGCCTATCACATAGTAAGTGATTAATAAATTCTTTTTTTTTTGCAAAGCATTTATTTACTTTTAGTTTACAACATTCAGTTCCACAATCCCTTGCGTTCCAAATTTTCATCCCTTCCTTCTCCTCCCTCCTCCCCTGCAAATGGTGGCATGCAAACAAATATATGTTCTACAATACTTTCAAAATAAACATTAGTCAAGTTGTAAAAAAGGATGATAACCAATGGAGCTAACAGGGAGAAAGAAGGAGTGAAACAAAACAAAACGCAAAAGAGAAAGAGCAAATAGTTTGCTTCAATCTGCATTCACACTCTAGTTCTTTCTCTGGATGAGGATATCCCTTTTCCATCATGAGTCTTTTGAGGTTGTGTTCTAACCTTGCATTGTTGGAAGGAGTCTAGACTATCAAAGTTAGTCATCATAGATACAATGTGTCTGATATTGTTTACAAAGTTCTGCTCTCCTCACTCAGCACCATGTAAGTCTCTGCAGGTTATTACGAAGTTTATTTACTCCTCATTTCTTACAGGACAATAATATTCCATTACATTCATATTTCTTTTTTTCCAAATACTTTATTAACTTCTGATTTACATCAATCATTTCCGCCAGATTTTGAGTTACAAATTTTCTCGCCGTTTTTCCCCTACCCACTGCCCCAAAATAGCAGTTCCACAGGATATCCCCTCCACCAATCTGCTCTCTCCCATATTTTCTCCCATACCCCTTTAGACTTTTCCAATGGATCTCTATGCCTCAGTGCCTGTATCTTATTTCCCAATTACATATAAAATAGTATTAATAATAGTATATATATACATATATGTATATATATTTGAATATTTGATTTTAAAACTTTGAATTCCAGATTCATTCCCTTCCTCCCTTGTCACCCACCCTTACTAAGTAGTTCACTAAAGGGTGTACATGTGTGGCTAATGCAAAACAATAACATAGTAGATATTTTGTAAAAGACTGACTATATTTCCCTCCCACCTCCCACTTGCTCTATTCTCTACTTTGATCCCGTCCCTTTTCAAAAGTGAATGCTTCCAACTTCCCTCCCCCCTAGCCTGCCTGCCCTCCCTTCCATCATACCCCCTCTCATCCCTTTCCCCCTACTCTACTGGATTGTGAGAGACCCTATTTAGTGTATATTTCATTCCGTCCCCAAGCCAAATTCAACGAGAATAAGTTTGACTCATTCCCTTTTGCCTTCCTATTCTTCCCCTCCTTTGTAACCATTTCCCCTTGCCTCTTCTGTATGAGATAGTTTACCCCATTTTGTCTCTCCCCATCTCCTCTCATTATATTCTTCTCTCAAGTCTTAATTTCACCTTTTAAGTATCATCCCTTCCTGTTAAAATGGTCCTGTGCCCTCTATCTATGTATAGCTGTAAGTATATATACACAAATTCACATATGTATTCATATGCACATATACCCTCATACACACACATATAGATATAGATATAGATACAGATAAAGATATATAGATATATTCCCTTCAACTACTGAGAAAAGTTTCATAAGTTACAATTGTTTTTCCATGTAGGAATGTTAATAGTTCAACTTTGATAAGTTCCTTATGATTTCTTTTCCCTGTTTACTTTCTCATGCTTCTATTGCTTCTTGTATCTGAATGTCAAATTTTCTGTTCAACTCTGTTTTTTTCAGCAAGAATGTTTGAAAGTCCTCTATTCCACTGAATGCCATATTTTCCCCTGAAACATGACACTCAGTTTTGCTGGGTAGGTGACTCTTGGTTTTAATCACAGCTCCTTTGACCTCCAGAATGTCATATTCCAAGGCCTTCGATCCCTCAGTGTAGAAGCTGCCAGATCCTGGGTTATCCTGATTGTGTTTCCACAATTATAAAATTGTTTCTTCCTGGCTGCTTAAAATATTATCTCCTTAATCTGGGATTTCTGGAACCAGGCTATAATATTCCTAGGAGTTTTCTTTTTGGGATCTTTTTCAGGTGAATTTTTCAGGTGAATCGGTGAATTCGTTCAACCTCTATTTTGCCCTCTGGTTCTAAAACATCAGGGCAGTTTTCTTTGAGAACTTCCTGGAGGAAGATTTCTAGGTTTTTACTTTGGTCATGGCTTTCAGGTACTCCAATAATTTTAAAATTATCTCTCCTGGATCTATCTTTCAGGTCAGTGGTTTTTCCCAGTAGATATTTCACCTTGCCTTCTATTCTTTCATTTGTTTGGATCTGTTTAATAGCATCTTGATTTCTCATAAAGTCATTAGCTTCTATTTGCTCCAGTCTAATTCTGAAGCCATGATTCTCCTCATTGAGCTTTTGAGATTCTTTTTCCATCTGGCAAATTTGGCTTTTTAAGGCATTCTTCTCCTCCTTGCCTTTTTGATCCTCTTTTGCCATTTGAGTCAGTCTGTTTTTGTCATGCTGTTGATTCTCATTTCATAATTTTCTTGCATTGTTCTCATTTCTCTTCACAATTTTTCCTCCATTTCTCTTATCTGCTTTTTAAGGTCCTCTATGGCCTGTAAACATCTTGTGTATTCCTTTGAAGCTTTTGGTGCCGGAGTGCTTCCTTCACTGTCTTCCTCCTGTTCCATGCTTTGCTCCTTTTTGTCTCCAAAATAGGAGTGTAATGTTGGAATCTTCTGTCTGCTTTGTTTCCTTTGCCTGGTTATGTCACCCCTCAGTCACTTGACCCCTGGGCTTTATGTCCCAGTAGGACTCTGCCACCAGACAAGAGAGCTTTCGTCCCAAATGCTGGGGTTTTCTTAGTTGCCAGAGGTATTAGATGGGTGCCCTCTCTGAGGCCTCCATATGCTCTGGCACACTGTACATATACCCCAGGACCTCCACCCTAGACTGCAATCCATATCCAAGCAAGTTAAAGCAAGAGTGATCACCCCTCAGACTGGTCCTTGGTTCCCCTACACTCTGCAGGTCAGGAGCTTAAGCCTCCATGTAGTGCTGGTTGGCTGTGCCTGTGTCTCAATGCCTTCTTGCGCTAAAGACTTAGCGTGGGGCTGGGCTCAGCTCCCAGAGCACTGAGCTGGCCAATTCCTGCCAGGCTCTCCTCAGGGGAAGGATAGGTTCTCTGTGTTATTTTGTGGGTTCTGTAGCTCCAAAGTTTGTTCAGAGTCCCCTTTTTACATGAATTGGGGAAGGTGGAACCCGGAGCAGCAGGGAGGTCCTGCTCCTACTCTGCCATCTTGGCTCCACCCCACATTCATATTTCACATCTTGTTTAGTCATTCCAATTAATAAATTTTTGTTAATTGATTGTTGAATTGATTATTTGCTTATTAAGCAAGTGAATGAAAGAATGAACTGCTTAAACCAAGAGAAAGAAATCCGGAAAGATTTGAAGGAACTTGTGAACATCAGTGAGACCTTATTGGATAATAAATAATTTATTGAATAATAATTTACTATATATTTTTGAATAATTCATTCAATAATTCAATAATATTGAATAATTTGTTGATAATAATAATTTATTGAATAATAAAATTGAAAAATTTTCATCTGAAAAATAGTAATACCACTACTAGTTCTGTATCCCCAAAGATATTTTAAAAAATGAAAAGGACCTACGTGTACAAAAATATTTATAACACTTCATTTCTCCTGGCAAAGAATTAGAAATTGAGGGGATGCCCATCAACTGGGGAATGACTGAACAAGTTATGGTATGTCATCATGGTAGAATACTATTGTAACTATGAGAAATGACAATCAGGATGTTCTCAGAAAAAAAAAAAAAAACCTTAAGACTTTCATGGGCTGATGCAAAGTAACAGCAATATTGAAAGAGGATCAGTTGTGAATGACTTAGTTATTCTCATTAATATAATGATCCAAGAGGATGCTGAAGGACTTATTATGAAAAATGTATCAATCCCTAGAGAAACAACTGATGGTGTCTGAATACAAATCGAAATATTCCTTTTTATTTTTACTTTCTTTATTTTTCTTGAGACATTGTTTTGTTTTTATTTTTCCCACAACATGCCTATTGTGGGAAAAAAAAAGTTTTCAAAAAATGAAAAACTTAGGAACATGAAAATGCAACCTAAATTATTATCATACTGTTGTTCAGTTAATTTTCAGTTGTATCTGATTCTTCATGATGCCATTTTGGATTTTCTTCTCCACTCTATATACAAGAGTCATTTGCATTTCCTTCTCTATCTTATTTTACAGATGAGGAAACTGAGGCAAACACTTTTAATTGACTTGCCCTGAGTCACATATTAAGTAACTGAGACTAGATTTGAATTCATGCTTTTCTCATTCTAGGCACCGATTTCTATCCACTTTGTCACCCAACTGTCCCACATAATTATTATAGAAATCACTATGTATTCATTATGTATTCACGGTAATATTGATTATTAGTAAGTGTATTTTAGATTTTAGTTAACAAATCAACTAGCCTTTCTTAAATTCCTACAATATGTGAAGACAGGTATTAGGGACCAATAATATGTATGGTGTTCAGATTAGTGAGGACAGACAAGTTTATAAACTTTTGAAGGAAAAGGAAATAGAGAAAATAGGTACCAAAATCACTGTACTTTCATTCAACCTAAACAGTCCATCCACTGACTCAAACTTTACTTGCTCTAGCTAATGAATGTGCCCTACCAATTTAAGATAAATGCATATGTGTGAAGGTCAGCTCAAAAAATAGGCAAACACCAAATCCCAGTCTTTACACTTGTTAGAACTGTCAACAATCAGAAACAGGTCAACTTTACAGGTAGAGTAAAGAAAACCTTAGTTAGGCTTGGTATTTGGCAGGCATCTGGGGCATTTGGGGATTTCAGAGCAACAAAAAATCAAGTACTGGGATTGCCTCAAAACGTTACAAAGGAATAACATTTATCTCCACTTTAGAACCCAAAGTCATTAATGATGAGTTAGGCTTATTTCATTTCTGTGTAACAGTATCTATGAAGTGAAAGTACATTAAATTTGTTTTGAATTAACCATCTGATACAATGAGGAAAGGTTGCGGGGGAGCCCCTCCAGGGATTCCTGAATCATTTTCTGTCCTTGTCTTTGCCCACTGATAAATGACTCACTTTAATGAAATCTTTCATAAAATACACTTCCTTTGCAATGGAAATCACTGACACAAAGATAATCACAAAATAAACCAAATGATTGATAAGTGATGAGTGCCTTAAGCTTGATTTGTTCTGACTGATTGGCAAAGTTTATATCATAAGCACCCAATTGATGACTGGAAAATGGGTGGTTCAAGGTGCTGGAGTTCTGGAGGTTTTAGTTAAAGTTTTTCATCTATCCACAAAAGTTTTTCATTTTTTAAAATTAAGCAGGATATAGTATTAGACTGTGTAAGATGACTAGCTTCTATATTTAACTCAGAGAAACACATAACAAATCACTATTCTGTAGCAAGGAGGCAACACCTCATAAGCTCTTTGTTTTCCTTATGGCCTAGATATAATACCACAGCCAACCAAATAATTCTCCAGAAATAAAGCAGTGATACAGTGAATCTGACAACAGACACTGCATTATACCTGAAGCTGGTAAATGTTTCAACAGTTGAACCACCTTTGAGTAAAAATTTTGTCCCAGGGGAAATTCAGCAGCTCAGATTTTAACTGCTTCTTTTTAAAGAGAGGGGAAAAAAGTTTGGAGCATTTAGACCTTTTTAAATGTAAATATTTATAGCTTTTCCTCCCCTTTAGAGGATTTTCCCTCCCCTTCTTATCAAGCAAATTAGCAGAATATCACCACTGTGGTTCTTAGGTCCAGTCTGCCCCCATTCTGGCTGAATCCTTAATTGAGCTAATCTCACTCAAGAAACACTAAAACTGCATCTCAATGGGGATCATCCTAATGCTGGGGCATTGTGACAAGTCATTGTGCCATGTTTCCAAGTCATATACTTCACTTAGAGACAAAACAAAACAAAATATAAAAACCATCATTTTATTGGCCAAGTCCTCTTTGATCCATTGTGAGCTAAGTTCATCTTCCTGAACCTACTTCTTAGTTCATGTATTTCTCTCAATGAGAAGCAAATTTTTGACAGTGGTTTGGATATAGAGATGCCTCTTGCTCAATTCCACAAAGTCAAAATATATAGGAATATAATGAGGAAAGTACTTTTTGAATTTAAATGGAACACATTCATGTATGCTATATACATTCATAGGGTTTTTTGTGTTTTTAATTAAATATTATGTTTATTTTTATTTTACATCATTCATTTCCACAAGATTTTTAGTTACACATTTTCTCCCTGTCTTTCCCCTATCCACCACCCCAAAACAGCAATCCCATTTTATACCCTGTCCTCCAGTCTACTGTCTCCTTTATCCTCTCTCATTCCCTCTCCTACTTTTCAGTAGGGCAAGATGGATCTCTATAGCCCAATGCCTGTATATCTAATTTCCCAGTTGCATAGATTCTTTCAACCTCTATTTTGACCTCTGGTTCTAAAATATTAGGGCAATTTTCCTTGATAATGTCTTGAAGAAAGTTTTCTAGGATCTTTATTTGATAATGGCTTTCAGGTAGTCCAATAATTTTAAATCCTCTCTCCTGGATCTATTTTCCACATCAGTGTTTTTTTCCACTGAGATATTTCACATTGCTTTCTTTTTTTTCCATTTATTTGCATCTGTTTAATAGTATCTTGATTTCACATAAAGTCACTAACTTCCATTTGCTCCAATCTAATTCTGAAGGAATGATTCTCTTCAGTGAGCTTTTGAGATTCTTTTTCCATCTGGCAAATTTGGCTTTTTAAGGCATTCTTCTCCTCATTGTCTTTTTGAGCCCTTTTCACCCAAGTCTATTTTTTAAGGTATTATTTTCTTCAGTCAAGTTGTTGACTCTTTTTTTATGATTTTCTTGCATAATTCTCATTTCTCTTCCAATTTTTCCTCCACTTCTCTTATTTGATTTGCAAAATCCTTCTTAAGCTTTCCTATGGCCTGTGACCAGTTTATATTTTTCTTGGAAAATCTTAGTGCAGGGGTCCTGACTTAATCATCTTCCTTCTATTCCATGTTTTGATCTCTTTTGTCCCCAAAAAAGGAATCCAAAGTCGAATTGCTGTGCTTGATTGACTTCCTTTGCTTGCTCATGTTGCCACTCAATTACTTGACTTTTGAACTTTTTGCCACAGTAGTACTCTGTTTCCAGAGAGGAGAACTATGTCCCAAATTGCTGGGGTTTTTACAGCTGAAGGAGCTATTAGTTGGGTGCCCTCTCTGAAACCTTCACATGCTCTGGAACCTTGGCATGCACCCCAGGACCTCCACCCTAGACAGCAATTCAATTCCAAGCACGTTAAAGCCAGAGCTATTACCCCTCAGACTGGTCACCTTGCCCCCTACGATCTGCAAGCCAGGAGCCATAAAGCAGCCACATGGTGGCAGTGGCTGCACCTCAGTTGCTTCTCCCTGGGGGTGGGGGGGGAGGGGCTGGACCACGCTCTCAGACCCCCGGTTCCCAAAGTCCACTGCCTTCTCATTTTGTCTTTAGCATTTATGGGTTAATAATTCTGGAAATTGCCACTGATGCTGTTGATCCACTCTCCTGAAGTCCCTCTAGCTGTGGCTGCACAGGCCTCCCTTGGACTAAAACTGCAGACTCATGTGGGGCTGGGCTCTGATACCAGCATGCTGCAATGGACCATTCATGCAAGCCTACTGGGCTATCTTCAGCAGGAGGTTTGTTTTTCTCTGTCACTTTGTGGGTTCTGTAGATCTAAAGTTTGTTTAAAGTAATTTTTTATAGGTATTTGAGGTGGCTATTGGGGGAGTGCAGGGAGTTTTCCTGCTTCTATTCTGCCATCTTGTTCCCCCCCCCCCCCCCATGGATTCATAGTTTTAAGGTATTCTTTAGAAAGATTACCAAATGGGCATTTGTGAATTTTTCAGGAGTAAAAAAAGCAAAGTGTTTCAGTGGATGAGTACTGAATACAAAGTCAGAGGACTTGTATTTAAATTCTTTCTTTTCCATTTGTCTGAGTTGCCTCAGATAAATAATTTAATCTTTTCTATTAATCTATTTTTAGATTTCAACATTCACTTCCACAAGATTTTGAGTTCCAAATTTTCTCCCCATCTCTCCCCTGCCCCTGCCCCAAGACAGTGTGCCTTGTGATTCCCTCTTCCCCCAATCTGCCCTCCCTTCCATCACTCCCTCACCCTTCTCTTATCTTCTTCCCTTCTATTTTCCTGTAAGACAAGATAGATTTCTTTACCTCATTACCTGTATATCTTATTTCCCCATTACATGTAAAAACAATTTTTAACATTTGTTTTTAAAACTTTGAGTTCCACATTCTCTCCCTTTCTCCTCAACCCACCTTCTTTGAGAAGGCAAGCAACTAGATATAAATTATGCATGTGTAATCATGGAAAACCCTTCTGTAACAGTCATGTTGTGAAAAACTAACTATATTTCCCTCCATCCTGTTCCCATTTATTCTAATCTCTCCTTTAACCCTGTCCCTCCTCAAAAACATTTGTTTCTGTAAATCATTTAATCTTTTTGGCCCTCCTATTCCTAACACAAAAAAATGTGGGATTTGTGCACCATGTGACTTTTAAAATTCATTCAACATCCAATCTATAATAAGAGAATGATTCTTCACCTCAATGAATAGAATTCTTCTCTGCATTTTAAAAGACTCTTAAAGTTCCTTCCTCAAGAAGGATAACTCAGGAGAGGGAGGACAGTTCAATGGGAGCAGAGGCAGATGAGAAGGGATGTGCATGTGCCCAATGCTGTGGCTGCTGTCTCTTTGCCCTCACCAGGATAACATGTGGCAAGATCATAGGCAACAAGTTGGAGGCCTACCTTGAGTTTTTGCAGGCAGAGTACACTGAAGGTGATTCTCTGGATGAGCTGGACCTGAAGTGGCACTATTGCTGTCAGACACTGCTGTTCCACATAGACTTGATAGAGAAACTTTTGAACTACATAGCCCTGGATAGGTGAACCGCCATCCCTAAAGGCCTTGCTCAGCTGTCTGTCACATAGAAGAGCCCCCATTCCTGAAAGCCCCAATCAAGTGTCTACCACATGGAAGAGTACAAAGAAGAGATCCACCTTCCCTGAAGGCCCCCATTGACTATCTGCCGTATGGTAGAGCACCCATACCTGAAGGCCTGCCTCTGCTATCGGCCACAAGGCCTCCAGAGATGATAATACACCCACTGCTAAAGGGGGGTGGGGAATGACTCATCTAGAGAAGATTGAGAAAAAGAGTCATCCTCATAATTTCTCCTTTCTCCTTTATCTCCTCACTAGAGCTTTGCTTTTGACTACCACCTCCCTCAATCTGATCTCCCTTCTCTCAGTCCCCCTCCCTTTTCTTTCCATTTTCCCTTCCTACTTCTTCCTTCCCTTCTATCCCTCCCTCCCTTTGTTTTCCCTTTCCTCCTCCAACTGCCTATAGAGCAGGTTAGATTTCTATACCTGAATATGTTATCCCTTCCTTGAGCTGAAAGTAATGAGAGTGAAGTTCAAACAATGCTCATTTACCTCCCTTCTTTTCCTCTACTGTAATATGTCTTTGCTCCTTTTCGCCCTGGGGCTTAGGATCTCCCACTGGTTCACTGAGGTGGAGCTTGCTGCTGATTTGCTGAGACACCTCCTATCCTGTACTGGTCCTCTTTAGCCACAGAAAGAGGGACCATGCCTGTTAATCCCCTTAGGCTCCTGAGCTAAAAAGACTGCTGTACCCTTTCCTTCTGCTGGTTCCACTATTTCAGGATTTTTCCTGTGGCATTATTCTCTGAGCTTTTCAAAGTCTGTAAGACAGGGTGAGAGCAATTTACTGATTACTCTGACATCTTGTCTTCTGGAAATTTTAACAGGTGACTTTCAAACACTCTGTCAACTGAAAGCCCCAGAAGCAGCCACCGCATCAGGCCCTGTGCCATCCTTTTTATACTAAGCAAACCTTTGCTGCATTGTGCTTTATTTCTGTAATGAGAAGACATGGTTGCTGAAGTAGACTAACAAATCACTCCTCATTCTCCCTTCCCTTCCAAGGAAAGCTTTGAGATGATAATTCTTTCAAGCTACTCCTCTTTTTATGTGTTGGACTGACTAAGAGGTGGGTTTTTCTCCTTCAATCCCTCGTAGTTACCCCTCCACATCCTTCTTCTTCCTCAAGAAGGGTGATGGATTAGCCCTAAGAGTCTTGTATACCATGCTTTCCAGGTAAGCCTCTTTCACAATAAAACCAGATCATTCTTCTGGGAAAATCTAAGTTTGCCTTGACTTCAAGTTCCAAGGTCTTGCTATTGAGGACAATTATAAAATCATTTTTAAAATAAAAGTTTAGTTTCATAATCCCCAGGGGACACTCTTCAGGAGATTATAAATTCCTCAGAATGTAACTAGAGGGTTCTATTGCAAATATTAGATGTGCAAGAAACCCTTCAGCACTATTTCCCCCATTCATAATTTGGTCACTACCAATAGATTATGAGAGTAAATATATTTATAAATATATATATATATATATTTATATATATAAGCTTACAAACTATTATAAACAAAGGAGATAAGATAATGAGAAACTGTGAATAGATATAAGCTATATACTTACATACAATCTATTTGATAATATGTTATATGATATATTATTAGGTCATATGTAATTGTAATCCATATATAATTTATCATTGTCTCATTATATCTTGTCATATATGTGTGTATATATCATTCTTCTCTCTACTCCTGCCCTATATCTATCTATACAGAGTACACACACACAGACACACACACATTTGTGTGTGCATGCATGTGTATGTGTGAGGTGTATATACGGATGCACATGTATGTTTGTATATAGTTTGTTATCTACAATTTATATTATAGTACATAATAAAATGTAAATAGTATCTTTAATTGAATAACATCATAGTGATTATTGTAGTTGTGTTGCTCTATTTTTTATTTATGTTACAATTATATTATTCAGTTACATAATATAATATTGATATGCGCATATGCATGCATACACATATGTATTATGTATGTGTGTGTATATTATGTATGTGTGTATGTATGTATGTGTGTATATATATATAAGTTTAACTGAATAGAGAAAATGAAAAGGGAGGAGAGGAGACATTGGGATAAAGAGAGAGTAATCTTGTATTGTAGTATTGTGAGACCAAGGAATCTACATCTATATCTACATCTAGGTCTATGTCTACATTTATGTCTGCATCTACATCTATACATACACACATATGCATACCTATATGCATACATGCATGCACAATGCACACACACATATGTGTGCATAAACACATGCACTTATATATCAATGTATATATGTTTAGCTGCATAAATGTGCATATGTATGTGTATTTGCATGTATATATGTCTATGTCTATGTATGTAATGACAAGCAAATGAGTACTTGACACACTGTTTCAGTTATTTAATTATTTAGCACCTTGTTGAAGTTCAAGTGTCCCTGAGCTTTGTTAGTGATTATATGAAGTCTTTGTTAGGAACAGAACCTGTTGGGGTGGCCAGGTAGCACAGCAAGTAAGAGCACTGGCCCCAGAGTCGGTATGACCTGGGATTGAATCTGTGCTCAAATACTTAGCACCCACCCAGAAACACCTGGCCATGTAACCTTGAGCAAGTTATTTAACCTCAATTGCTTAGGGACAGCAAGGTGGTGCAGTGAGTAAGAGCACAGGCCCCAGAGTCGGGATGACCTGCATGAGAGCTGCCTTCCTGTGCAGTTGGGTAGATTCATGGAAGAGCTGGATCTATGGAAGAGGAACCATGGAATTTGGGAGCCAGCCTCAAGCCAAGATGAAAACACCTTTCCTTGACTACTTAGTGCTGATTTAGAAGATTATGATTTATTGTAGACTAGGGGTGGGAGAACTTGGTACTTTGTACCTTGTACCCTTAAGGATGATTGAGTTAAGGAAGTTTGGAAACTAATCTCCAATCAAGAAGGAAGAAGACTTTTTTGACTGAGAAATTAAGACAATGTGACCAAGGTGTGGGAAAACTTTGACCTTTGTACTCTGTGTCTCTTAAAGAAAATTGCTTCTTAAGGATGATTGAGTTAATGACTGACTACATGGTATCTTTTGTTTAAAACTGTGTGGCCACTTTAGTGATAGGTTGTCATGTTATATCATTGTGAATGCTGTATTTTGGTTTCTGTAAATGTTTTGCTTTATTGTGCTGCTGAATAAATAGAGAATACATTATACTCTGTGATCAGAACCTTAAAGCTATCAAAAACAGCAGTCCTCTGGAGAGTTGCTCATGCTTGGCTATAAAAAGTCTATGTCTATGTTGATATCTATGTCTATGTCTATATGTGGTTACCTAATTGTTTTCCTTCATTATTGAAAAGGACAAAAATAACATCACTCAGCTAGAATCAAGTTTCAATGTTATGTGGATTGTGACTGATCAGAATAATATGAGTTCAAATTCTCTACTACAGGAAGGGCAAAAGGAATTCATGTGAACATTTGAGTTGGATACTCTAAATTTGTACATCCTGTATTTCCTTTGAGCTGTTTCAATTCTGCTTTGCTCATAGAGTAAAACCCCTTCTCTGATGTGTGCACACCATGGTGAGTGGACCTGTGGCAGTGTCTCCCATATCACACAATCAACTGCAAAGTTCTTGAGAGAGACCCTGGGAGTGTTCTTTAATTGCTTCTTTGGACCACCATGTGGATCCTTTTGGTGTGTTAGTTCTCCACAAAATAATCTTTTTGGCAAGCATACATTGTGTATTAAAACAACATGACCAGCCATCAGTGTTGGGCTCTCTGAAGTAGAGTTTGAATGCTTGACACTGTAGTTCAGGTAATGACCTCTGTGTCTGGTACATTATCTTACCATATGATCTTCAGAATCTCCTTAAGGCAATTAAAATGGAAGTGATTCAATTTCCTGGAATGGAGCTAGTAGACTATGCAGATTTCACAGCCATAAAACAATTAGGTCAGCACAACAGCTCTGTAGACCTTCAGTTTGATAATCAGTCTAATACCTCTTCTCTTCCATATTTTCTCTGGAGCCTTCCAAACACTCCTCTCTATCTCTCTCTCTCTCTCTCTCTCTCTCTTTCTCTCTCTCTCCCTCTCTCTCTCCACAGAGAGATAGACAGATAGACAGACAGACAGACAGACAGACAGACAGACAGATAGATAGATAGATAGATAGATAGATAGATAGGTAGGTAGGTAGGTAGATAGATCTAGATCTATAAATATTTTTTCTAAATGTGGATCCTTTTCCTGTTTTATGATCGCTTTGAGATATAGACTTGGAATTGGCATTGCTAAATTGAAGGATATAAACAGTTTTATAGTTCCTTGGGGATAGTTACATATTACTCTCTGGATTAGCTGGATCAGTTCACAACTCCTCCAACACTGCATTAATATTCTACTTACTTGCACTACCCAGCTGCCCCATGACTTAACTGTCTTATAATTTTCACTTATTTCTCTATTTATTTTAGAAATTAGGCATTTATCAAAGACACTGGTTTTAAGAAACTTTTCCAGCTTTCTCTTTCTCTTCTAATCTTGGTTTATTGGCTTTGTTTGTGCAAAAGCTTTTCAATTTAATACAAAGAAAATCATTCATTTTGCTTTTAATGATATTTTCTATCCCTTATTTGATCATAAACTGTTCCCTTTTCCATAAATCTGACAAGTAAATTTTTCCTTGCTCTCCTAATTTGCTTATAATATCAGCTTTTGTATCTACATCATTTACCACTTTTGACTATCTTGGTACAAGGCATAAAATGCAGATCTATGTCTAGTTTCTGCCATATTATTTTACAGTTTTCCTAGCAGTTTTTGTCAAATAGTGAGGAAAGAAAATGAAAGAAAGAGAGAAAGAAAAAAAGAAAGAGAGAGAGAGAAAGAAAGAAAGACAGGAGAAAGAAAGAAAGAAAGAAAGAAAGAAAGAAAGAAAGAAAGAAAGA
>NW_027187380.1:19462425-19502464 GCF_028583685.1 Petaurus breviceps papuanus | reverse complement strand
AGAAAGAAAGAAAGAAAGAAAGAAAGAAAGAAAGAAAGAAAGAAAGAAAGAAAGAAAGAAAGAAAGAAAGAAAGGGTGGAAACAAGAGAAAAAAAGAAACATAGAGAGAGATAGCCAGAGAGAGAAGGAAGGAAGGAAGAAGAAAGAAAGGGAAAGTATGAAAAAGGAAGAAAATAATAAAGAAACAAAGGAAGAAAGAAAGAAAAGATAAAATGAAGGAAAAAATACAAACCTAATTTGTAGCTTAATTGAAAGCTGATGTTTGAGGTCAAATAAAGCACAATATCTCAAATGTAAAGTAAAATACCTTTCTGATAATTGAAGCCATTGTTTCAACCTGGAATGGTGCTCTCATATTTTCTCATATCTCAAATAAATATTTCATTTGTATCCCAAATGGGCATGTATTATTAAAATAGCTGATTTTTCTATAGATCATTAAAGTTTATAAAGCACTCTCTGATTCTCTGAAAATGAAGATCTCCTCAGACACTTATGGCAGATCTAATTAAATTAATTCCAGGTAATCAGATAGTAAAGTTTAATTATGCACCGACTATATGCTAGGCACTGTTGTAAACTCCAGAGATGGCAAAAGATGCAAAAAAATGAGTTGTTGAGCCCTTGTTAGCATGTTATCAAGATATAAAGTGCCTTAGGGATTCATATAAAAGGAAAAAAAAAAGCTATTATGTATATCCTTTGTTGATTCTACAGTTTTTGAGAGTTGCTACTGGGTTTTAAAATTAGAAAATTTGATTTTTTTTGTTAGCTTTTGCTACTGGGATTAATGGAATTAATTTGAGCTTGTCATATGCACTCCAGACCTTGGAGTATTTGCAGTAAAAATGGTGTGATTGCCAGTCCTCAGGCAGGGGAGTTTCAACTGGGTCAATTTACTCTGATTCAATCATCTTTTGGATTAATACTTGTCTTACAGGCTATGAACTTATCTGAAAGTCTTTGACTGGAAGATCAAATTCCATATCTCTTAGGCATATTTTCTCTTGTGATATCATAGACACTTCTTGCTTTCAGTCATGTAAAAAACAACATGATATTAATCTTTTGGATGCTATCAAAGCCCTATCCCTTTAGAAATCCAGGCACACAATGACATTTATGGACAACCCATCCATTTTCTGAGGTAAAACTTATCCTTTGTGGATCTGTTGATTAATGGATTCAGAGCTAGGGGAAACTCATAGGATGTGGTTTCATCCATTCCTTTCAAAATACATTTGGGAGTCCAAAAGTCCACATGATCAGATGTATTTCCCCTTTATTCACTCCACATTTCTTCCTTTATCTTGCTGTCACTTTTTTTCTTCTGTTGTAACAAGATAAATTATTCCGGTTAATCTTTGGAATTGATGTAGTCTAAATACATGTAGGTGGTCATCATGTGGCCTTTTGAGTAACAGCTTAGACAAGGTAAAAATTGGAGCTTATTTCTTTTTTCTCTCTCATTTTTGATGAGGAACCAACTGTTTTGGTTCCTTAATCAGTTTGATGAGTATTCTCAAATGAGGCTTTTTAATACCGTCTTCCATGGAATCCATATTGGAATGTAAGATGTGGATTTTTTGGAGTTATTGGCTTTTTAGACAAGGCTTCCATCATGAAAGAAGTAGAATGGGTGGTTTTTATAGCATAATTTCACCTTTCTTTTTTAATTTTTAATTTTATTTTTATAATTTATGTAATAAGACAAACATTCCTACAACATAGTATAATTAGAAAAAAACACAATTTCACACAAAACTGCAATTTTATTATGTAAACTTGTTATTCCTTTTAAATACATAATAAAGTTATCATTTAAATTTCTTTTTTTCCTTCCCCTCACCCTAGAGTTGGCTACTATTAGACACAGATAGATATATTTGTAAAATAGTAGACTTTTGTAATTTAGGCAAGCCAAAGACTGCATTTGGAAATAAAGTAGTACTGAGGATAAATGTCTGGGAAAATATAACAAAACCAAACCAAATGCATTTTCAATTAAGATATGCAAGACTTAAAGAGGAATCCAGATATAGCACAAAAATCCCATCAAAGAAAAGAAATGGCATACCAGAAGAAATAATAAATAAGAAAAACAAAGGAAAACCCAATAAAATTCCACATTTAGTCTAGGACTGCATGAGAACATAGGAAAAAGTCCATGGTGTTAGGCCAGTCATGTGCATCTCTCCCAAGGACTGAGCCTATGAATAACTTTAAGGATCTAATCACATAGTAAAGTGAACTCTCTATTCAGCAATGAACTAAAGCAAAACATTCAAGAAAGTAAAGCACAACATTCACAACAATATAACATGACAACTTATTGCTAAGGTGGCCACATAGTCATAAACAAAACATATCTTTCAGTAAGTCACAATCTCATCAGTCAATACAGAATACCCAAGTAAAGTCTTCTTTCATCTTAACTTAAGGTGGACTTCCAAACCCCATGGCTCCTCTTCCATAGGCTGACCATTTCCAGCTCTTGCCTGGATTCACCCAGCTCTTGCCTGGATTCACAGGTAGGCACATATCTTCTGGTTCATATCTCAGCTTTCTAAAGCTGTTCTTTCACAGAGCTACAACACATTAAGCTTAACAGAACCACAATAATATTTATACACACTGGTGGCAGTATCATCTCAATTTACTTTCTGTTGGGCAAAGTAACACAACATACAAGTTTTCTGTCTTTGGAATCAAACATAAATCAACAGTAAAGTCCCAGAACTTCTGTAACAGCAGTAAAGTTCCAGAGCTTTTATAACATCAATAAAGTCCTCTTTAAGGACTTCTTTCTTAAAACAATAGGATGCTTTTGTCTGAAAGACCAACAGACAGAATGCTATAGAGGGCCAAGATCACAAGCATTCTCCCTCTCAGTTCTGCTTGGTCCCAGCTTGTGCTTGAGCTTTTCTCTGCTCTGTTCCTTCCTTTTCCACCCTTCCTTTTCCACTCTTTTGGCAAGCTCTTCCCACCATAGGTTCCATGTGATGACATTTGGCCTATTAAGGGCAAGGAAGGTCTCCAAATTCACTTAGGCTTTTTGAGGGCAACATAATGTATGCTGTTATATATACACACATACATACATACATATATATATACATATATATGTATATATATATATATATGTATATATATAGTATAATTTCAGTTCTGGACTGTCAGAACAGTAGCAGGTGACAAGGTCAGCCCATGATTACTGTGGAGTGGGAAAGATTTGGGAAACACCAATATGTTTTGAACCCTCCAAGAGGTCTGAAGTCAGAGATCATTTTGGAGTCACAGAAAAAATAATAAGGATAGTACAAAGACTATGCAACAGCAAGAGGGTCATTCAGGAGACCTGAGGCCACTGGGTTCTTGTAATCTTGTTTTCATGGACTCTCAGGGCTGCTCTGTGTGTTTGTGTTCCAACTTCTTGTTGGTGATTGAAGTTGAATGTGTCAAAAAACCAAGGAAACCACCCAAAAGACTGTTACTGTGGTTTCAATCATTACAATCAAACTTCTTTGAGGGTACCAACATATAGTCTACAAAGGCTATAGGATGAAAAGTGAACCTGCCTTCCTCATCCCAGAAGACACACATTCTGGCTGTGGAATAAAAATCAGATAGATGGTGGAACTGAGATTGAAGAAATGAGAAAGTAGAGAGAGGCTGAAGATATAAATAAGCAGAAAAAAGAAAAAAATCTATGGATACAATAAGGAAATATCGTTAAGAGAAGACTAAAAGATAAACCCACAAGTTATCTCTTCATTAGATACAAGTAGGAAAAAAAATAACTTGACCCCATTAACCCAGGAGGAGCCTGAAAGAAAGGAAATGAGAATTTAAAAAATGAAATTAGAATATAAAGGTTAGAAGAGAAGGTCAAAAACTTCAACCAAGTAGGGTTATCTCTAAATAATAGAGTTGAGAAAATGAGAAATATGAATTCCAAGAGATAGTAAGAAAACTTAGGACAAACTCAAAAGACTGAAAAAATTAGAATTTATAAGGTATCTATTACTAAAAACAAGCAACCTGTAAATAAGGTTGAAGAGAGAAAACAATAACTCAAACTATCTGGGTAAATATTCGATATTTGTCAAAAATTAATGAGAAAACAGTTCCTTAGAAATTAGTTTTAGACCAAAATTCCATACTATACATCACCTTAGGGTGAAAGTATGTATGTGGTTCAGATATAAAAGGTCATATAATAAGCAAGTAAGAAAATGGGAGGAATAAATATTTCACAAATATGAACAGTATTTGTATCCTTGACCAAATCAGAACTGGAAAAGATCTCAGAGGAGATAAAATGGATAAATTTGATTGCATAAAATTGATGTTTTATACAAATACAATCAGTTCAGTGACACGGGTGTCAGAAAGCCTCCTTTCAAATGCCACCTCTAAAGTTTTCAACCTGTGTAACCCTGCTCAATTCTCTTAAATCCCCAGGGTCTCAATCCGTGTAATCGTGGAATGTAATGAGATCACTAAGATATGATAGAAGGGAGAAGAGAAGCTTCCCAGTAGAGAGCTTTGGGAGGTGGTCATTATTAGTGAGAATAATCTTGAGGAAGATCTATAAAAGGAGACTAAGAAGGATCAGGCAAACAATATAATAGAAATTGGAAGCACTTAGCAGCATTAACCCAATGGAGATGGAAGAATGCTAGGAGTGGGGGACAAAGGATTTTGAGGTCTCATTTTTATAAGGTATTTTTTTAATGGTTTATTAACTTCTAATATATTTTCTACTTCAATTTCCATTTCTATATATCTCCTATTTTCTATTCAACTTGGGTTTTTCATCAAGAAAGATTTGAATTCTTCTATTCCATTGAATGACTTTATTTTCCCCTGAGACATGATACTTAGTTTTGCTGGGTAGGTGATTCTTGGTTTAAATACCAGCTCCTTTGACATACAGAATATCATATTCCAAGCCCTTCTATCTCTCAGGGTAGAAGCTGCCAGATCTTGTGTTATCGTGATTGTATTTCCACAATATTCAAATTGTTTCTTCCCGACTGCTTGTAATATTTTCTCTTTGATTTGGGAATCCTGTAACTGGGCTAAACTATTCCTAGGAGTTTTCATTTTGGGGATCTTTTCCAGGAGGTAATCAGTGGATTCTTTCAACCTCTATTTTGGCCTGTGCTTCTAAAATATCAGGGCAGATTTCCTTGAGAATTTATTGAAGGATGATTTCTAGGTTATTTTTGGGGGGACATGGCTTTCAGGCAGTGCATTAATTTTTAAATTTTCTCTCCTGCATGTATTTTCCCTGTAAGTGGTTTTCCCAATGTGATATTTCACATTGCCTTCTATTTTTGCATTTGTCTGGATCTGTTCAATAGTATCTTGTTTTCTCATAGTCACTAGCTTCCATTTGCTTCAATCTGATTCTGAAGGAATGATTCTCTTCAGTGAGCATTTGAGATTCTTTTTGTATCTGTCAATTCACCCGTTTAAAGCATTCTTCTTCTTGGATTTTTGACCCTCTTTTGCCCTTTGAGGTAGTCTATTTTTAAAGTGTCATTTCCTTCAGTCCGATTGTTGAATCTCATTTCATAATTTTCTTGCATCATTCTCATTTCTCTTCCCAATTTTTCCTCCACTTTTCTTATTTGGTTTTCAACATCCTTCTTAAGGCCTCTATGGCCTATAGCCAGCTTGTATTTTTCTTGAAAGCTTTTGATGCGGGAGTTCTGACTTTGATGTCTTCTTCCTGTTCCATGCTTTAATCCATTTTGTCCCCAAAATAGGAGTGTAAAGTTGGATTGCTCTTCTTACTTTGCTTTCTTTGTCTGCTCATGTTGCCAGTCAATTCCATGACTTTTGAGCTTTTTTCTACAGTAGTATTCTGCTACCCGACAGGGGAGCTTTGTCCCAATTGCTGGGGTTTTCTCAGCTGCTGAAGCTTTACGTTGGGTGCTCCCTCTGAAGTTTCCATATGCTCTAGCAAGGTGGTCATGAATCTCAGGACCTACACCCTAGAACACAATCCAGATCCAAGCAGTTTAAAGCAGGAGTGATTACCCCTCAGACTGGTTACTTGGTCCCCCTACAATTTGCAAGGCAGGAGCTGGAGCTGCCAAGTGGCAGCAGCTGCACAGCCACCATGCCTTAGCAACTTTTCCCTCAAGGGGATAAAAACTGGACCACACTGCCAAACTACTGGATCCCAAATTCCACAATGCACTGACCTCTCACTTGGTCCTTAGCGTCTATGTGTTGATAATCCTGGAAACTGCCACAGCTGCAGGTGATTAGAAGTCCCTCTAGCAGGTGGCTGGTCAGGCCAAACTGAAATTAAAACCTCAGGCCTGCGTGGGGCTGGGCTCAGCTCCCAGAGTGCTGTGCTGGCTGCTTCCTGAAGGCCTGCCAGCCTGTCCTCATTGGGAGTTTAGCTTTTTTTGTCATATTGTGGGTTCTGTAGCTACGAAGTTTGTTCAGAGTCACCTTTACATGCATTGGAGGTGGTGGTAGCAGGAGCCCTGTGTAAGTCCTGTTTCTACTCTGCCATCTTGACTCTGTCCCACTTTGTAAGGTTTTTTGTTTTGTTTTGTTTTGTTTTGTTTTTAAGGAACAGACTAACTCTAAGCTGGGCTCCCTTTGGGTAACTCATTAAAATATTCAAATCATTTAAAAGTTGTCAATAAAACTAAAGGTAACATATCTACATCAACTCAAAATTATCACTAGCATTTGGTGATCTACTGGTCTTAATATTTATATCAAGAACTTGTCTGATATTTACTTATCAAATAATCAAAAGTCTCTGACAGCAAAGCCTAAAAGGCATCCCGTCATATAACACACATTACCAGGATGTGATTTTTTGTTAATAGAGAATGCAATTTTTGAATTAAACTATTGATCTTTGGGAGAGTTTTCACATGATTACTGGGTTCCTTTTTGCAATCTTACTTTCTGCCATTGCTCCATTATACTGACTACCTTATAAGCTTACTATAAAGATTGAAAGCCAGGAGTTGTCACAGAACCAGAACAAGATAAACTTTTAATATGATGGTTAAATTGAGTCTTAAAAGAAGTCTGTGGTATTAAGAGAGAGATATGAAGAGTGTGAATATGCTTGGAAAGAGAAAAGATTTGGGTAAGTAAATAGACAATTATTGATGTATAATAGAATGAGAGAAGATTAAAATATAAAATTGGAGAGGCAAAAAGAGACTGAGTTGTGGATGTCCTTAAACAAGAAACAAAAGATTTTATATTTTATTCTGCATGTAATCAGGGAATATTTAACTTGATTGAGAATATGGAGTAACATTGTCAGAATTTTGTTTTGCAAGATGTTCTATTTGGAAGATTGGTTTAAATGTGGGAACAGTCCTGAGGAAGGGACAGCATTTAAGAAGCTATTGCTCTAATCCAAGTGACAGGTGAGTGTGTTATTTGAATGAACTGGGAGAAGGGGGTATATCTAAGTGATGCTGATGTAGCAGAAATCTTAAGATTTGGCCGCTGACTGATCATACAGAGCCAGCGGGAGTGAGGAGTTGAGGATGTTGCCAAGGCCATAAACCTTAGTAACTGGGGGGGCGAGTCATGTGATCAGCTTTAATGGGAAAGATCAGAAGAGATATAAGATTGAGTTCTTTTTTAGACATGTTGATTTTGAAATACTAATAGAACATCCAGGTAGAAAAACTCAGTAGGAAATTGGCATATGTAAATAGAGTGCAAAAGAGAGACTAGTATTATAAAATACAAATTTTGAAACCTTCTGCATTGATCAATATCAACCTAAGAACTTATAAGATCATTAATTGAAATTGTATATAGTGAAAACAAGTCAAAAAGGGTAACTTAAGTAGTTACTATGAGCCAGACATACTGTAAAGCATAGAGAATACAAAGGAAGGCAAAATCATGGACACTGTCTCCAAAGAAATTAATTTTCTAATTGGGAGATATAACAAAGAGTAGACCAAAAAAAAAGAAATACCAATCAGAAGGCTATTGAAATATCCCAGGCATGAAGTGATTAGATTCTGCATCAGGACTAACTTTGTGAGTGAAAAGGACATACATATAACACATGTTGTGGAGGTAGGAGTTTGGCAAGAGATTAGAGACAATGGGGTGTTGAGTGAAGGTAAGTGAATGTAGCAGCAACACCCTAGCATACCCAATATGGCTGCTACCACAGGTTCTTAGATCTGTGTTTTTAAAGGGAAGCAACTCAAAATGGTTTAATAATCTTATTTTAATCAATCAAACATATATCATTTACCTAGTTTAGGGGAAAATCAGCACTCCGAACTTCAGAGAATACAAACAAGTCACAAGCAGAAGTTACAAGCAGACAGAGAAACAGATCAGCAGACAGGCATCCAGCTGTTTGACCATTACATCCATACCTAGTCAGTTACCAGAGAGGGAAACACCAACATCTGGGTTTTCAAAGTCGGGGGGTTCCACAGCTTCCCAGAGTCTTGTCTTGATAAATCACACAACTCTTCTCAAAGTGAGCCCCAAAGCAAAATCTTACATCAGGCTATATATATATATATATATATATATATATATATATATATATATAAAACCTTCTCCTGGATGAGAGAATGCCACAACCTTCTTTACCACAATCACAAAGCAACAAGGTGGGGGCATTGCTGAAAAACAAGCTTCCCTCTCAGACTCCATGTGACAACATTCAGCCTAGTAAGGGGCAGAATATATTTTCAAATCAAGGAAGGTTCCCAGAGTCACTTAAGCATATAAAGGGGCCTAGGAGCAGGGAAGATCTTAGATTCCCATCCCCATAACAGTGAGGAATGAAGGATGATGGTGAGGTTTTGAGCAAGGGTGAATTGGTTGACAGTGGTGCCCTCAAAATTAGAAAGAGAAGGTTTTAGAGAAAAGACAATGTATTATACTTTGGACTTGTTATGATTGAGATGCATATGTGGCATTCTATCCAAAATACCCAAGGGGTAATTGGTAAAAGTTAGGTAATGATAAACAGAGAATCAGGAATGATGATCATGTGACCCTGTGGTGACAGTGTAAAAAGACATAAGAGGGAATATATATGAGAGATGTTACAAATGTAGAAACAGGTTTTTGAGACCATTAGGATATGGAAAGGCAGGATATGAGAGAGAGAAGATAAGGATGACAACTAGATTATAAGCCTCAGTGACAGGTAGAGTGGTGGTACCACATTTATTTCATGAAAATAAATTCTTATATCTTATATATAAAATATATATATATATATTCTTTTTCAAATTTTGAAAATAATATAATATATATATATATGTATACACACACCTTTAAAATTGATTAACTGCTCCTATAAATCTACATGTATCAGATATCTTGCCTAATTGTCCCTCATCCAAAATTTGGAAGTTCTGTTGTAAATACTAAGTAGTTAGCATAGCATATAGAAAACTGTTTCTGGAGTCAGGAATAACTTAATTTCAATCCTGTCTCTGATATTATCTAACTGTGTGATGTTTGAAAAATATATTTTCTTCTGTCAACCTCTGTTTCCTCATCTGTAAAAAGGGAGTGATATTAGTGTCTTCCTCACAGGGTTATGACAATCATTAAATTCTATTTATTTATATGTTATATATAGCTATATACATACATACATACATACATACATACATACATATACACACACAGACACACTTCAACTCTCATATGTATACAAAGTCCTTTTCAAAAGTAAAAGGAAGGGAATGAGTATTTATTATGTGCCAGGAACTTACAAATATTATCTCATTTGATTTTCACAACTCTGTCAAGGAGGTGTTATTATTACCTCATTTTAGAGTTGAGTCAACTGAGGTTGTCAAAAGGAGAAAGGATTTGCCTAGGGTCACAAAACTCCTAAGTGTCTGAGTCAAATGTGAATTCAGGTCTTTTGGGTTCCAGATCCAGGATTCTATTCACTGTGTTTCTTAGCTGCATCCAAATAAACAAAACATGATATAAATGTTAAGTCTTGATATTTCTTTTGTTGAAATTGGATTAAGGCCTCTATTGAGATTCTGACAATTTGATCATTGTACATTTATACATTTAAATCTCTATTTCTTAGCTGTCACATGGCTATGTATGATAGGTTTTTATCTTTATTAAAATTTCTTTTGTGTTGACTTTATTTTTTTAATTTTATTTTCTTCCATTTCTTTTTAATATAGATTTAGCAAAAGTTTTATTTCATTAGTATTCTTAAATAACTTAGTTTTCCAGTTTTTTATTCTTTCTGAATTCCAATTTAAGAATTTCTCTTCTGATATTCAAATATTATTCTTTTAAATGTATTTTATGTTTATTCTCCATTTTATTCATCTTTTCGCTCATTTATAGCATGATGGTTCACAAAGGTTGTGTCTAGTATTAACTCATTTTCGTTTTTTTCTGTCTTAGCACATGGTTTATTTTTGCACAGGCTATAAGTGGTGCTGGCAAATATGTGTATTTTAATATCCCTATTGAGAAGATAATATAAGTCTTTCAATTTTGAATTCTCTAACAGTTCGCTCAGTTCTAAATTTTCATTTCTTCCAATTTTTCCTACTCCAAAACAGGAAGTAGAAGTTTCCTACTGCTATGGTTACCATCAATATCTTTATTTTTTTCCTCAGTTTTGTTTACTTTTCCTTTATGAATCAGAAGTAAAGCCCATTGAGGTCTATATGTTAAGTATTTTTGTATTATTTGTATTCTATGGTTCCTTTAATCATGACCTTATTATTTTGAGTTTTCAAGTTTGCTTTGATTAATTACATGATGGCAAACATTGCTTTTTTTTGAAAAATAATACATGGTAAATCTTGTTCTAGTTTTTAAATGTTATGAAAAGTTGTTAAATTAATTACTTAAATTACTGGGAAATGAAAAAGTGTGAAAAGAGCTTGTATGGCTTTTAAAGATTCCCCTGTATTGGCCTAGTTTTTGGATTGATTGTGTTAAAACCCAGAGTTTGTTAATTCCACTCGTGGAATGGACTTGTTGATGTGAAAAGAGAGTGCTGAACTGGGAGGAGCTGGTGATGTAATTTGGAGAGACACAAGAGAGAGGCAGAAGAACATTTTGGAAGCAGCACCTTTGAAGGTAGAGAGAGACTCAGAGGATTTCTGAGGGCCACTTTGAATTGCCCTGGACTTTTGAGACCTGCCCCTGGAGCTGCCAAGGACCGAGGAGACATGGCTGTTTTGCTGGTACTTTGTCTGTCTGTTTTGATGTTGTTTTGCCAGATTTGTCCACTGGTGAAAGACAGTGCTGTTGTTGCAGAGGTCCTGGAACCTGGCTGTGGGTTAAGAGCTCCTGAGACTGTTCTGCAGACAGAGAGTGAATACTGTCCACTGGTGAAGGACAGTGCTGTTGTTGCAGGGGTCTGGGAACCTTTCTGTTGGTTCAGAGCTACTGAGACTGTTCTGCAGACAGAGAGTGAATACTGTCCACTGGTGAAGGACAGTGCTTTTGTTGCAGAATTCTTGGAACCTTGTTGTTGGTTCTGTAGCCCTGAAGAAGGATTTTCTTGTTGTATGTTTACAGAAATCCTGGGAGAGGGTTTTGCCAATGTTTTCAGGGGTCCTAGAACTGTTCTGCAGACAGAGGACAAATCTGGCAAAACAAGATCAAAACAGACAGACAAAGTACCAGCAAAACAGCCATGTCTCCTCAGTCCTTGGCAGCTCTGGGTGCAGGTCTCAAAAGGTCAGGATAATTCAAAGCAGCCCTCAGCAATCCTCTCAGTCTCTCTCTGCCTTCAAAGGTGCTGCTTCCAAAAAGTTCTTCTGCCTCTCTCTTGTGTCTCTCCAAATCTATGACACCAGCTTCTCCCAGTTCAGCACTCTCTTTTCATGTCAACAAGTCCATCCCACAAGTGGGATTAACAAACTCTGGGTTTTAACACAATCAAACCAAAAACCAGGCCAATACAGGGGAATTTTTAAATGCCATTACTATTACAGAGCTGTATACATATCTAAGGAAATGGAGGTTAGAAATTAAATTAATGTTGCCAGTAAAACAAAGGAACTTGAGATAGGGTACACAAATGAGAGTGGAGAAGAGGAAGAGAGCCTGTGGGGATAGACTAATAGTAAAGTAAAGTAACCAATACTAAAGTACAGGGACAAAGTACTGACTTAAGAGAAGAATTTTTTCTTTTTTTAAATCAATAATAATGAAGTTGAAATAAAACCTAGTCTAATAATTATAACTTTAAATGTGGATAGAATAAAGAACCCAATAATATTATAGAGTTTCAAAGTGGATAAAAGTAGTAAAGAGTTTCAGTATTTTTAAACCTACCTATTAATCATATAAAGCATAACACCTTTATAGTTAATTTGCAAGAACAAATGATTCATATGGAGAATCTGTCTCATTCACATGAGGCTGAAGGCATGGAGTGCCACCCTGGAATCAGAAAGGCTTTGGTTCAAATCAAGCTTCAGATACTCACTAGAAATGTGACTGTGGACAAATCTCTTAACTTCTGTCTGCCTCAAAATGGGGTTAATTATAATACCGGCCTCCCAGGTTACTTGAGAGGATCAAAGGACATAATATGTTAAAAACTTTAGCATCGCATCTCACCTACAGTAGGTGTTTTAAAAATGATTATTCTTTCATCTTTAGAAGACAAAAAATAGTATTTAAATGTCACCACACATATTTATGTAATCAATAGAAAAGACTGTAAAAGTAAATTAGTAAGCAAAGCCAAAGATGGTCTCCTTCCACTTGGATCACGTTGAGTACCTTTTAAAGCTATGCCAGATACTAAAATTAAATTCTGAAAAAAATCAAATATTGAAAAAATTGAACTTAGGAAAATGAATAGAGAGCAGTTGACCTACATAATTTAAAATGTACTCAAATAAAATATTATAATATACAATTATAATTATATTGGAGGATGTTCAAAATTAAAAAAAAAAGTTATATGGGTAACAGTTAACCATTTTGAAGAGCATGGCACTAAACAATTAATAATGAAAACTAAAACTGATTCTAATAATATGAATGAACCTTTAACTAAACTGGATAAAATTAAGAAGAAAACAAAAGAGAATTTGAGAGAAGTTCTGAAGACCATGGATGCAGCTTCTCCTGTCTATAATCCACACATAAACTGTCACCAAAATGACTTTTTTAAATGAAAGGCCTGATTATTTCACTGCTCAATTCAAGATACTTTCCCATTGACTTTAGGGTAAAATATAAACCCCTTTATTTGGCATTTTACATCTTTTTTTTAATCTGATTTTAGTCTATCTCGCTAGTCTTATTATATTTTATTCTTTATCAGCATAGGCTGTGATCCATTAATGGAATTATCTCCCTTTCTCTTTCCCATGTCCACCTGCTGGACTACATTCAAGGGTCAGTTCAAGGATTTCTGCCTTCAAAAGTCTTTCTCTGCTTCCCCTAGCTTTTAATTTACTTTACCCTGTACATTTTTTATGAATGTATCCCATGTTTACTTCCTTATCAGTATATTATAACCCTCTAGTAAATTGTAAGTTCCTTGAGGTCACTGAATTGCTTCACTTTTGTACTTGTATCAAGTACCTAGCACATAGGCATAATAAATTAGTAAATACTTATTAAGTGATCATTTGCATTGACAACCCTGAGTCATATTTTAGAAATATGCCTTATTTATCCTTGGTCATGTGACATCTAGTATTGTCCACTACATAAAATTCATTCTTAATGTTTTCAAAAAATGAACAAACTTTCTTTTCTTTTTTTTTAATATTTCTTCTACATATTTTGGCAACTGTTGATATCCTGCAAAGGGAAAAAATATAAATTAGCAAAGATTCAATGACAGTAAACAAGAAAGCTCAAATAGGAGTTGGTTATATTTCTTAAATAAATTATTGTTGAGATTTTTGTACTCCCAAGGTAGAGGAGAAAAGATGAGAACATAGGGGTTATTCTTAAAAGCCTGATGGTGGAATGGAAAGAGTGAAGAAAGATCTAGGTTCAACCCTTGTATATGGGTTTTGTGAGCATTAGACTGTGAGTTCATTGAGAGCAAGGGTTATTTTAGTTGTTTGTTTTGTGTTTATTTGTACCTCCAGGGTTTAAAACATCACCTAAAACTTAGTCATGTTTAATAATTGCCTGTTGTCTCAACTCAAATACTTGATTAATGTACTTAAGTTTTAGTTTACTCATCTCATTAAAACGATTATATCTCATAGGATTATTCTAGAAATGAAATGAAATAGTATAGACAAAATATTATGTAAATTTCAGTTCTTATTGTTAGTAATGAGGTCTTCAATTTGTTCCTTTAACTGCAAGAATTGCCATATAGGTGTTGGGATTTCATTTGGAAGGCAATTCTAAATATCATGGACAGGAGCTTTGCCAACATCAAAATCATTACAACACAATTGCCTCAAAAATCAGATCTTCATTTCTTAAGGACTAAGCTTTACAGATTGAAAGTGAATTATCAGACTTGTCAAGTCGGCTGATCTCTTATTAATTTACATACTTGAAGTTTGATTTTATTTTTCTTTTAAAATAATAGCTGAGCAATCTGAAGACATCAGAATGGAGAAGTGACTATACAAAATAATGATAATAAATAAAAATAAAGTTGATTCTTGATAATGTTTCTCTTCTGCTTGCTGTTGTTCTTTGTTCAGGTTGATGGAAAATTGCAAATATGAGCTTGGATAGCAGAAAGTTAGTAGAACCCTATGGAGGAAAAGGGAGTTTTCTTTGTAACTTGGCAGGTTCTGAATTGCTACCTCTGACATCACAGGTATTTTAATGAAAAATTAATTGCTCTATTTTTAGTTAGAACTTCAGCACAACCCAAATTAAGCCATTGGAAAAGGAATATGGCCCCGTTAAGAATAGTAAATAGTAAAACCATGAGCTCCTTTCCTGAAGAGTAGCTGTGGGCAGTTAAAGTGACAATCAATTTAACCTGGCCATATTGCTTTATAAGTCCCTGAAGTGCTAAGTCCCAGCATGCCTAATGTATTTCATTTTAATTTCCTTTTGGACAAGGCAGTGGTTAGCAGGAATATCACATGAGCAGACACACATACACACATGCTCACAGAAAAGAGGAAAAAGGAATCTAGGTAAGCAAAGGAAGAAGAAATTGTTTATCGCTTTCTGAAGAGCTATCTGATTTTGCTATCAAAGTGAAAAAAAAGCCAGGAGAGTTTTCATTCCTTAAGGGAAACAAATGCATAAATTTATATGGTTAATATTTACAAGAAAACCTACTATTCATTTCTTTCAACAGGCTGGGAAGCTATAATGGAAATTATTCTTCAAGTTTTTCTAAGAAGTATGAAACTCATGTGGATAATTTGGTATACACACATATACATATATACACACAAATATATATGTATATATATACACACACCTCATATCACACACACATATAGGATGATAAGAATTATGTAAAATGTTCATGTTTTCTAACTTCCTGGTCATTTCTTTGTCATCACATCATATAGGTACATGGGGAGTTGTTCCTTTTTTTTCTCAAATGACTAATTTGACTAATCATATTTTTAATCAAATATGACATTTTTCATGCATCCAACCAGGTAAAATGTTGACGTTTGATATTTTTAGTTAAAATTTTCTTTTTTTAAAATATGGACAAAAACATCAGCAAACATAAAATATTTCATTTAATATACAAGAAAAAAGGGAGTATTTTTTTCTTCATTCACATGAAGTGAGGTTGCCATTATATAGTCAATGTCTATACTGCCCTGGTGCTACTAATATCATTCGAAATAAGCTCACATAGATCTTCATATGTTTCCTTGAATGTGACCTTTCCATCATTTCTCATAGTGCATTATTATTTTATTACACTTAAGTACCATAATGTATTCATCAGTCATATTATTGAAAATACAAAGTCTTTAAAATGGTAGTTTATATCTGGTTTGATAAGTGTACTACTATGTTTGACTGCTTCTGTACCTAATCTTTTCCAATGGTTGACTTTTTTTAAGCAATTGGGGTTTAGTAACTTGCCCAAGGTTACATGGGCAGGTTTTTTTTTTTTTGTGGGTGTTAAGTATCTGAGGCTGGAACCCATCCGGGTCACTGTGCCACCTAGCTGCCCCCAATAGTTGACTTTTATATCATTTTATCAGCAATAAATCATGTTGATGTTTACTGCTTTGTGATATTTGAGATCTGGTAGTGCTAGTAAACTTTCACACATACATATCCCCTTGCCCAATATTTCCCTTAAGGTTCTTTAATCTTTATTCATCCAGATCTTTTGCAATTATTTTGTCTATTTCTCTAAAGTATCTCACTTATAATTTGATTTGTATGGTCCTAAATCTGTAACTTAATTTAAGTTGTATTTATATTAATGTGATACAACTATGATCAAGTGATATTGGTGTACTTAATTTTTATAAAGAATGTTTTAGTTGCATCCCTATAATTTTGCTCATACATGGATGTCTAGATACTCTCAGTGCTTATTTTGAAAGCAATTTCTTTTTCTATGTCATCCTCTTGGGATTTGGTATATATATATATATATATATATATATATATATATTGAAGATTTTTATTAGGTTACTTTATATCCAGCTACTTTGCTAAATGTTGAATTTTTAGAGTTCTCTAAGTAAACCATCACAAAATTTACCAAAAACACATAGATTTTTTTTATCTTTGCCTCTACTTATTCTTTCAAATTATTTATCTTGCTCCATTTAAAGAATCACTATTTCTAGAATTCTATGAAATAGTAGTGATGACAATAATATCCATATTATCCATAATATTATTGGAAATGACAATTTTTTCCTCATTACAAGTAAAGCTAGCACTTGGTTTTGCCATGTTAAGAATTTTTTTTAAGTTTTTTTTCTCATTATTCTTGTGTTTTTCTTATTGAAATTTTAACATAAATGGATCGTGGATTTTGTCAAAAATTTTTATGCCTATATTTACAAATCATGGTATTTTATTATTAATAAGATCTGTTACTTTTGTCACTTCCTAATATCAAACAAATCTTATATTTTCAGTTTAATCTAAACTGATGAAAATTCATATCCTATTTGCTAATATTTTGAATCATTATTTATTACAAGTATCTATTCATATTTCCTCTCTCTGAAGTATCTCTAGTTAGGGTATCAAGATCATCTTTAACTCATAGAAGGAGTCTGGTAATATATCTTTTCCTCCATCTTTTGCAAATAATTTGTGTGACATGTAAGTGAATTTTTGTATGAATGTAATAGAACTAACTGGTTTACTCATTTGGTCCTCAGATCCTCACCTACCCTGAGGGAGTTCATTTATGACTCTTTCAATTGTAATTTTCTGAGATTAGGCTATTAAATTCTCTGTCTCTTATTCTGTTAATCTATTTATTTAATAATTTGTGACCATTATCCATTTCATATAAATTATTAATTTCATTTGTATATTAATTCATACAACATTCACTAATAATTTTATTTTCATTCATTACATATTCACAGTTTTCATATTTTGATAATTTGGCTTTTCTCATTTTTTCTCTCTACATTATCTAAAATTGCATTTATTTTATTCAGAATGTTAAAAATTATTATGGCTCTTAAATTTTATCTCTGATTTGAAAATGTCAGTTTTCTGCTTTTTTTTATTTGTTTCCTTTCAAGGTATATTCATTGATGTTTTGTAAATCTATTCTTGACCATACCTATTTAAGCTCAGTCCAGGTTTGTTGACTCTGAGAATGATGTTCTGTGGTTTTGTTCAAGCATCCTTAGTAAAAGGGTCAAAATTTCCTTGATTCTTCAGTATGAGCTTACTGGCAGCAAGATGAGTTGATATATCAAAGAAGGTTACTAATATCCCTTATGGTTGCTCTGAACATGGAGTACCAACAAGTGTAAATGATGCTTTGGCCTTCAGGAAATAAGGCTATCAGGACCTTAGTCCTGAAATAAGTGAGGAAGTCAATGCTATGCTTATTTTATTTTTTTTTCTACCTTCCTTCCATGCTCCAATTCAGCAAGGCAGAAAGGAGTATTGTTGCTTATAGCTGCAGAAGAGAAGGGGACATGTTCACAAGTACAGGACCAAAAAGAGTGTTATTACTTATGACTTCAGAGGGAATAAGGGTCCTCCCTGAATAATGAAAAGAGCACATACCAGGAAAGTAGTGACCGCACCTCTCTTGGATCATACCACATTAAGACATCAAAAATCTACAGACCACGAGAACTATCTCTGAAATCAGCAGCATGAAAAGTCCAAAGCTTGAGATACTGCTCCTAACATCCTGGGAGCAAAACCCAACTTTAATATAAAACACAGTCAAGAAAAAGTCTTGAAAATGAGCAAATAACAAAAATGAAAGAACCTAGTCATTAAAAGCACTCTGGAAACAAGGAAGATCAAGACTCAAATTAAGAAGAAGACAACAGTGACAGGCAAAGCCTAAAAGAAAATATGAATTAGAACCAATTCAAACAAGAATTCCTTGGAGAGCAAAAAAAAAAATAGTAGAGTTAGGAGAAAATTTGGTTTAAAAAAATTAGAGTTATACCAAAAATATTATGAAAAAAAGTTAAAGCTTGATTTAAAAAGAGACAAAGATACTTTGAAAATAATACATTAAAATTGGTCACATCATAAAAGAGGCAATACTTATATAACAGAATTATCGAAATGGGAAAAGAGGCACAAAAACTACCTAAAGAAAATTATTCCTTAAATATTAAAAGCAGGCAACTGGACAGTAATGACTCCAGTTAACATAAATAAATACATAAACAAATAAATAAATAAAGCAAAGTTAAAAGAATGAAAAAATATGACAACATGAAATATATAAAGTAAAACAACTAACAAGGTAAATAGATAAAAGAGAAGTCATTAAAGAATTATTACACTATCAGAAAGGCATGATAAAAAAAAGTCCAGACACTATACACACAGGGATATGTGTATATATGTTTATGTGTATATATATTTATATATGTTTATAGATATATGTATGTAAGTATGTGTATTTATATTTATATGTATGTGCATAAAGAAAAAAAACACCTCAGTATCAAACATCCAGAGCAGAAATAGTAATTTAAATAATCTACTGAATATTTCCTGGTAAAAAGTAAAACTCTTAAGGAGGAGAAGGGAGAAGGGGAGAAAAATATAAGCATAAACAAGGGAAGTAATAGGATTGAGGGAAAGACACAGATAGTAATCATAACTGTGGATGTGAATGGAATGAACTCTCCCATAAAACAGAGGCAGATAGCAGAATGGATTAAAAACCATAATCCTACAATATGCTGTTTACAAGAAATGCATCTGAAGCAGAGTGATACACCCAGGGTAAAGGTAAAAGGCTGGAGCAAAATATATCATGCCTCAGCTAATGTAAAAAAAAAAATAGGGGTACCAATCCTCATCTGAAATAAAGCAAAAGCAAAAACTGATCTAATTAAAAGACATAAGGAAGGAAACACTATCCTGCTAAAAGACACCATAGAGAATGAAGCAATATCATTTCTTAACATATATGCACCAAGTGGTATAGCATCCAAATTCCTAGAGGAGAAGGTAAGGAAAGTAGGGGAAGAAATATATAGAAAAACTATAGTAGTGGGGTACCTTAATCTCCCTCTCTCTGAACTTGATAAATCCATCCTCAAAATAAAAAAAAAGAAATAAGTTAAGGAGGTGAATAGAATTTTAGAAAGGCTAGATATGATAGATCTCTGGAGGAAACTGAATGGGGATAAAAAGGAATATACCTTCTTTTCAGCAGTATATGGCACATACTCAAAAATTGACCATGCACTAGGGCATAAAAACCTGACAATTCAGTGAAGAAAGGCAGACATATTTAATGCATACTTTTTAGATTATGATGCAATAAAAATTATATGCAATAAAGGCCCATGGCAAGAGAGATTAAAAACTAATTGGGAATTAAACAATTTAATCCTAAAGAATGAGTGGGTCAAACAAGAAATTATAGAAACAATTAGTAATTTCATTCAAGAGAATGATAATAATGAGACAACATACCAAAATTTGTGGGATGCTTTAAAGGCAGTTCTCAGGGGAAGTTTTATATCCCTGAGTGCATACATGAATGAATTAGAGAAAAGGGAGGTCCATGAATTGGGAATGCAATGGAAAAAGCTAGAAAAAGAACAAATTGAAAGATCTCCAATTAAATACTAAATTAGAAATAATGAAAACCAAAGGAGATATTAATAACATTGAAATTAAGAAAACTATTGAATTAATAAATAAAAATAAGCGCTGTTTTAATAACAAAAACACAATAAAATTGATAAAACATTAGTCAATATGATAAAACAAATAAAGAAGAAAACCAAATTAAGAGTATCAAAAATGAAAAGGGTGAATCTACTCCAATGAAGAGGAAATAAAAACAATAATTAGGAATTATTTTTCCTAATGGTTTGCACATAAATTTTACAATCTAAGTGAAAAGCATGAATATCTACAGAAAAATAAGCTCCCCAGATTAATGGAAGAGGAATTAAATTACTTAAATAACCACGTCTCAGAAAAAGAAATCAAACAAGCCATCAGTGAACTCCCTAGGAAAACATCTACAGAGCCAGATCGATTTACTAGTGAATTCTATCAAACATTTAAAGAGCAATTGATTACAATACTCTACAAACTATTTGGGTAAATTAGTGAAGAAGGAGTCCTACCAAATAATTTCTATGACACAAAAATGGTACTGATACCTAAATCAAGAAGAGATAAAATGGAAAAAGAAAACTATAGGCCAAATTCCCTCATGAATATAGATGCAAAAACTTTAAATAAAATATTAGCAAAGAGACTACAGCAACTTATCACAAGAATAATACACTTTGATCAGGTAGGATTAATTCCAGGAATTCAAGGATGGTTTAATATTAGAAAAACCATCAGTATAATTGATCGTATCAACAATAAAAGTAGCAGAAACCACATGATTATCTCAATAAATCCAGAAAAGGCTTTTGACAAAGTACAACACCCATTCTTATTAAAAACACCAGCAAGTATAGGAGCATTCCTTAAATACTAGGTAGCATTTATTTAAAGCTATCAGCAAGTTTTATATGTAATGGGGAGAAGCTAGAAGCATTTCCCAATAAGATCAGGGGTAAAACAAGGGTGTCCACTATCACCCCTCTTATTCAATCTGATACTAGAAATGTTAGCAGTAGCAATTAGAGAAGAAAAAGAAATCAAAGAAATCAAATTAGGCAAAGAATAGACCAAGCTATCACTCTTTGCAGATTATATCATGATATACTTAGAGAATCCTAGAGAATCAAGTAAAATATTACTTGAGACAATAAAAAAATTCGGCAAAATTGTAGGATATAAAATAAAGCCACATACATCCTCGGCATTCCTGTATATATTCTAATGAAATCCAACAGCAAGACATATAAAGAGAAATCCCATTTAAAGTGACTGTAGACATTAAAAAATATTTGAGAATCCACCTGCCAAAACAAACCCAGTACCTATATGATCACAGCTACAAAACTCTTTTCATACAAATAAAGTCAGTTCTAACTAATTTGAAAAAAAATATCAGTTGCTTGTGGCTGGATCCAGTTAATATAATAAAAATGAAAATTTTACCAGAATTAAATTACATATTTATTGCCATGCCACTCAATTTACCAAAAAAAACCTACTTTATAGAATTAGAAATATAGTGCAAAATTCATTTGGAAGAACAAAAGTGCCATAATATCAAGGGAATTAATGAAAAAAATGCTAGGGAAGGTGGATTAGCTATACCAGATTTCAATCTCTATTATAAAGCAGCAGTACTCAAAATTACTTGGTACTGGCTGAGGAATAGAGCAGTATATCAATGGAATAGATTTCAGGCACACAAGATTCAGCAGTCAATTACTATAGTAATCTATTATTTGATAAACCCCAAGACCCCAGTTTTTGGCTCACTATTTGGCTCACTAAGAACTCACTATTTGACAAAGAGTGCTGCAAAAACTGGAATATAATATGGCAGAAATTGGGCATAGACTAACACCAATCATATGCCAAAATCAAGTCTAAATGCGTGCATGATCTAGGTATAAAGGTTAATACTGTAAGCAATCTCAGAAAGCTAGGAATAGTTTACTTGTCAGATTTGTGGGGAGTGAAAGACTTCATGACTAAACAAAAATTAGAGGTCAGTATAAAATGCAAAATGGAAAATTTTGATTACATTAAATTGAAGAGCTTTTGTACAAACAAAGCCAATGTAACCAAGATTAAGAGGGAGGTGGGAAATTGGGAAAGAATTTTTACAACCTATGTCCCTGATAAAGGACTCATTTCTAAAACATACAGAGAACTGAGTCAAAACTATAAGAATACAAGTCATTCCCCAATTGATAAATGATCAAAGATATGAACAGGCAGTTTTCAGAGAAAGAAATTAAAATATCTATAACCACATGAATAAATGCTCTAAATCACTATTGATTCCAGAATCAAAACAACTCTGGGGTACCACATCTCCCCAGTCCTATTGGCTAATATGACAAAACAGTTAACTGGCAAATGCTTGAGAGGATATGGGCAAATTGGAACACTAATGCATTGCTGGTTGAGTTGTAAACTGATCCAGCCTTTATGGAGCACAATCTGGAATTATGCCCAAAGGGCTATAAATAATTTTATACACTTTGACCCACTAATACCACTACTAGGATAATATTCCAAAGAAATCACAGAATTGTAAGAAAGACCCATATGTACAAAAATATTTATAGCAGCTCTTTTTGTCGTAGCAAAGAATTGAAAATTAAGAGGGTGCCCATCAATTGGGGAATGGCTGAACAAGTTGTGTTATATGCATGTAATGCAATACTATTGTGCTACAAGAAATGAGGAAGAGATGTACTTCATATTTACCTGGTGAAGCTTATAGGAACTGATGCTGTCTTTGGAACATGCTTCTCTGGATTGATGTTTGGTGCTTGTGCTCAAGAAAAGAAACATCAATCAGAAAAGGCAGCCAAGATCATGAAATCCAAGCATATACTTTCATTGAAACATGAGAGAAACTGTCTTTGCTTCACCACTGCCATACTCACATTCCTTATCAGAAAGTTCAAGTGAAAGCTCTCATAGTCCCAGGTCATAAGTTTTGAAAAGAATAAGAAGGGGGGGCAGCCAGGTAGCACAGCGAGTAAGAGCACCGGCTCCAGTGTTGAGAAGACCTGGAGATCGAATTCTGGGCTCAGACACTTAGCACCCACCCAGAAACACCTGGCCGTGTAACCTTGAGCAAGTTACTTAACCCCAATTGCTTAGGGGCGGCCAGGTGGCTCAGCGAGTAAGAGCACTGGCTCCAGTGTCGGGATGACCTGGATCAAATCCGGGCTCAGATACTCAGCACCACAACCAGCAATAACTGGCCGTGTAACCTTGAGCAAGTTACTTAACCCCGATTGCTTTAAAAAAAAAAAAAAAGAAGAAAAGAATAAGAAGGTAACAAAGAAGGTGAATCTTCTTGTACTCGATAGGCAGATCTTCTTGGTACAGTGGTCAATTCTTTTTGATGTACTCTGCCATCAAAACCACTGCCATCTTTAAAGTGGCCTAGAAAACAAGTATTGATGCATTATCCCTAAATGAAAGCCTTTCAGGGTTGAGACAGTGTACATAGAAGACAAGGAAATTCAGCTTGACAAATTACATGTTCCATGACTCTAGCCAGAACAGATCAAGGGGTCACCCTTGATTTACTTTTTTATGTCAAAATTAAACTCACTATTATTTTGTATCTCCCCAACTATTTCTTATCTTTTGTATGTTCCTTCCTTCAAAAAAAAGCTCCCTGTCACCTTAATTTCAAAATAAACTAACAATATAAGCTTTTTTTTCCCCTTAAGTGTTGAAAATTCTAATGCTCAGAACTCAGGAAGCATATAGCTTCTATACATGGTTTTTGATCTTCCATTTTCACTCATCTTAGCAATGAAAGTTTCCTGGAAGCCAACAAATCCAATTCATTAAGTGTTACCATTAAATGTACTACAGGCCTTAGTGTAAATTCTTAATGTTTTCATAATTTGAGGACCTTTGATTTTACTGGTGTGAGAATTTGCCCAATAGAGATTGACATCCTTTCATAAATCAGCAGATGATCTTTACATGTTGCTGTGAAAGGAAAAAAAAATATTTTTAGACAATCTTCTGATGATGTGCTTCTCTTAACTTGGTAAAAGAATTATTAGAGAACAGGCACAAAATCTTTCACCCAGTCAATACTTGATACATTTCTATGTTGATAGGAGATAGCAGAACTTTCATTATGTCAATATAGCCCTCTAGAACTCAGAGTAACCTGAGTGTGGAGATGAAATGTTGGATGAGTCTTTAGTAGAGAGCCATGGGCCCTATCACGATTAAAATAAACTTTTCAACCCAATTGCAGCTATATAATTGTTTCACGGTATTTTGTTTCTCATTTTCACATTCACATATCCAGTATTTGTTACAAAAACATTTGCAAGTAAACACATACTGGATTTGAAATGTTATATAACAAGGATCATTTTACTTAGCATCTTTCTCTCTTCAAAAATGCACTAGTTAATTTTTTAACTAGTCATTCTTGGTAATAATGACCATACATTATGCACCCCCCCCCCCCCGGCTTTGTTATGCTGACCTCTTGTTCCAAGACTGGAAAGTTAGCCTAAAATTTTTGATGGACTACTTTTTTTCATAGTCCAAGATTAAAGAGCTGTGGTATGGTTTAGTGCAGTGAGTGCTAAGCTAGCATGTTAAGTTAGGCATGATTCAAATGTTCCAAGATAAGCAATCTCAAATATTACAAATGCAGGAGGGAAGTGCAGCAGGATTTGCATTATTATGCAAGAAAGGTGGTCCCAGGCAGTATATGTTGGCATTTTGAAGTTTATGTATGGGCCATTGTGAGTGGAAGCATAAATATTCTAAATTCCATTTTGAAAGCCCTGGGTTACAGGTTATTGACCAGTTAAGGTATTTATAGCTTAGAGTCACCCATTTGTAATGGTAAGCAAAGAAGTACTTAATGCCTTGTTTCAGCTACTTAGTTGACACCTTGTTTCAGTTCAAGTTTCTTTTGATTATTGCCCATAATTGTATCAAGTCTTTGATGAGAAGCAGAAAGTGTGAACCCCACAACTTGAGAGCCCTAGTACTTGTGAACTCCTGCTGCTGATGCAACAAGAAGGGGGGGAGCTAATGACCATATATAAGGAAAGGCCCAGGCTAGAGAGAGCAGACCTGAGGAGCACTGAGAAGAATTGTTAAGACAACTCTTGTGGTGGCAGAGTTGAGAAGGAGGAAACTTGTGGTATCCTGGCACTCTGTGTTTGTCTGTGCTGTCTGTTTTGATTTTTGTTTGTGGTACTTTGTACAGAAGCCCTTGGACCTTACTGGAAGCCCTGAAAGAGGATTTTCTGGTTGAGTGTTTATGGAAGTCCTGGAGAAAGATTCCAAAGGTCCTGGGACTTTACTGATAATTTATGTTGACCTCTCAGACCTTGTGTGTGTCTGTGTTGATTTCTATGTTGCTGATTTGTGTTGACCTCTTGGACCTTGTTTTCAGGCCTGTGTTGATTTTTATGCTGATGACTTGTGTTGACTTCTCAGAACTTGTCTGTGGGTCTCTGTTGATTTCACAGGCAGATAGTGAATGGTGGCTTGCTCCTTAAGGATGACTGAGTTAAGGACTTACCGAATGATATCTTTTGTTTAAAACTAGGAGACCACTTTGGTGAAAACTATGTGGCCACTTTTAGTGATAACTTGTTATGCTATAGCATTGTGAATGCTGTACTTTGGTTTTTGTCAATGTTTTGTCTTAGTTTGTTACTGAATAAATAGAGAGTTCACTATACTATGAAATTAAAATCTTGAAACTCTTCACAGAAGCAATTCTCTGGAAAGGTGCTAGTGCTTAGCCTTACATGATTGTTAAGTAAAAAATAAACTCTATTAAAATTTTCATTATACTAGATGTGTGCTAGAAAAACATTAAACATTCTTATAAGTTCCAACTTTACTCTAATAAGGAAGAAGAGGTATGTTTATATTGTAAGATTTTTAGTGAAATAAAGAAAAAAAACAATGCTGGACTTTGGGGCAAATGAACTGGTTTCAAAACCAGTATCCAACATTTTGTAGAATATTAGGGTTTGGATATTGAAATAATTTTAGAGAACCAAACCACTCATTTTGTAAAGCAAAATGAGACTCAAAGGTTAGGGATCTACTTAAGGTCATATAGGTAATTAATAAAAGACTCAAGATTGAATTTAGGACTTTTGAAACCTTATTAGTTATATGACTGTGCGAATATTACTTAAACACTGAACCTGTATATTCGAATCTTAAAATAGGGATAATATGACATAAGATTATTGTGGAGAAGTAATTTTGTAAGCCTTAAAGCACAATATAAATACTAGAGTATATAATAAGTCTATATACTTTAAATAAGATTTATTTGTAAAGGAAGTAAAAGATATGCACTAAAAATAGCTCTAGGTGTATTAAGCTAAATATATTCAGAAATTGTAAAACATGAATAGTCCAATGTAAAAACCAATAACATAAATAGATAAGAAGCACATGTTGGAAGGGATTTGTGCCAAAGAACCTAAATGCTTTTAGAAGGAGTGAGATTAATTTTTCTTCTCATCACTGTCCTTGATAGAATAGAAACAAGAATCATCTGTAAGGCAAATTTTGAGGTGTTCCAACTAAGTCAATGGGAGAGAATAGGTGCAGAGCATATTCAGGGGACTGAATTTTGTCCTAGTGCCATTTTGAGAGATGGGGATTTTAGAAGAATGGAAGAGCCCTGGAAAATTGCTGGATTGATGAAGATCTGCCAGAGCCTAAGAGAAAAGCTGCCGAGGAGGCAGAGGATCTAGAACATCGCAAGTACTTTCCACTCTACTCGTATTCTGGGAAACTTTCTATGTGGTACTATGAGTTCAAAGGGTCTATCAAAGTTTAGTTCACCTTGCCACAATCTCTCTTTGCATTCTTTTCCCAGAACCCTGGGGTGATTTAGTTTAAGCTTATGTTTAGATCAGTTCTAGATTAGTGCAGGATCATGTCTGATCAGATTAGGTATAGAACATGTTTTATTCTACTCATACAAAATAAATACTTTAAAAAGACCCATAAGTCTCTGTTGAAAAGAATTAAATATAATAAATATTGATATATTCTCCTTGGGATTGATGCTTATAATATTAAAACTTAAAGTACTTTGTGGAATTCTTGAATTGATATTTCACCTTCACCTCACATCTGCCCTCTTCTAAGAAACTCCTCCAAAAGAAAGCAATGTTGGATGGGAATAAGATATAGGGAATAAGTTAGTTATTTATATCCTTCTCACAAAAGATTTTTGAAATTTATAGCATATAAGATATTAGTCTAATAGGAGCGTTATAACGACTTATTGGCAAAGAATTGTAAAGCAGCAGTAACAGAAGTTGTGTCATGCTTTCCCAGAAGGATAAGACTTAAAACACCAAAACATGAAACATTTTGTGGGACTTCCTTATTAACATTTCACCTTAACCATAGCTTTCTGGTGAGCATGACCAGGAATTGGACTCATTCTTCTGTAAGCAAACATTTTATCTAAGAAGTGTTAGTGTCTGTCTGTGTGTGTGTGAACTCTCAATATTTCCAAGTCACAAGGTTGCCCCCAACATTGGAAACATTCTTCTCAGTCATCTACTTTCAGGAAAGAAACACAAAGCAAAAGAGCTATCTAGGGATTTTATATCTGACTTACAATATAGTTTCTAGCTTTTTATATTTGATGAAAATGATTATAATGTGATGGCGGAGGAACAGAGGTAGGGTGAATAGTACTCTGTTACTTACAGGAAAATTTCTTGCAACACACTTTGGAGGAGAGAGGGGGGGGGAGGAAGAGGAGGAGGAGGAGGCGGCGAAGAAGAAGTCATTTCTCCTGAATAAATGATAGTGTCCCATCACTTGCCACTGCCATGGTCAAGAGGGAGGCCCAATACACCACCAAGGATTTGCAGGTTTGTTCCACAGCAGCACTCCCTTTGAGTGCTGAGCCAATAATGGATACAAAACTTGTTAAGGTAGTTTTATGGATATTATATGGGATGTATTCAATCAAAACCTTACCACAAAAAAATCAACATTAAAGAAATAAAGGGAGGAAATCTCAAACCTGACAATTTTAAATGTATTGTGAATATATTAATAAATCAAATGAAACTAAAGAAAATGACAGAATGAATAATAAATTCTAACATTCTCTTGTATGCAAGAAATGCAACAAAAATAAATATAGAAAATGAAAATTAGAAACTGAAACACAATTTACTATGCATCAAGTGAATAAAAAAACAATAGGAACAGTGCTCAGGAAAGAACTTCATATTTGGCAAGAATTATCAGAAAAACTCGAAAGATTTCTGGCAGAAACTGTGTTTAAACCAACATGAAACATCATTTAGGATGCTAAATACAATCAAAATGGATATGTAACAATATTAAATAAGATTTATTTATATGAAAATAGAAGAGATGTGAATTATACATTTCTATCATTTCAAAGCATTTTCTGGATATTTTTAGTTTTATATGACCTATATTTTCTGTTATTCCTTCCCTTTTTTTTTTTACCTAGCATCTAGAGAGACAGACAGAGAGAGTGAGAGAGACAGAGAGACAGAGTTTTATTTAGGAAGAAGAAGGATAAGGTCAGTAAAACCAATTATACATTGAATAAATCTAATAATATATGCAATGTTTTACTACCTTAGAATTGTAAATTATGTAAGTTATAGAAAAGATGTTCTCTCACATTTACTCTTTTAGTCCAAGCTTATACTTTATCATTTTTTTCAATATTCAATTCCTCTTATTCTGTGCTTGTTGATATTTCCACTTGTACTGTTGGAGTTAAGGTGTATATGAGTTACATAGGTTATGTCTCTCTCTCCATACACACACACACACACACACACACACACATAAGTTCTAATTGTTATTGTAATAATTGTGTGGGCACACACAAATATACGTTCTTCTTATTGCACTTTGCATGAGTTCATGTGGGTCTTTCAATTTTTTTGTATTTTTCAAATTATGATTTGTTATAGCAGAACAATGCTCCATTAGATTCATGTACTGCATTTTGTTTAAGCCACTGCCTAATGAACAGGCATCAACCTTGTTTCTAATTCTTTGTTATCATATACAAACGCATGTAAACAAGCAACCACACATGCACAATTATTACAATAAATGTTTTGGTATACATGGAACCCTGCCTTTTTGTCAGTGACCTCCTTGGCATACATTGCTAATTATAAGATCTCCAGGCCCAAACATATGTCCACTTTAGCCGCTTAATTTGCTTAAATCCAGATTGCTCTCCAAAATTGTTATACTGATCCAAACTTCAGTCAATAAAGTTTATTAGGATGCATTTGTTTCTACAACGTTTCCAAAGTTTACTATTCTTTGTCATCTTTACCTATTTTCTGTGCACTGGATAAAATAAAATGTTCACATTGTTTTTATTTGCATTTCCTTAGTATTAGCAACTAGAGCATACTCTTATGTGATTATCAAGAGTTTGCAATTATTTTAAGAATTGTTTATTAATACATTTTGACCATTTATCTATTGGGGGATTGTTTTCAACTTACATTTTTGTTAGTTTTTCTATATGTCTTGGATACAAAATCTTGTTTCAAGAAAATTGATGTAAAACTTTTTCTAGCAGAATATTTCCTTTCTTATATTAGTTACATTGATTTTGATACAATTTTATATAAGCAAAATTATTAATTTTTTGTAAGTGCCTCAAACTTTTGTTTTACTAAAGACTAATCTATGTAAAGTTGATAAAGTTGTACAATCTGCTTCACTTATAATCATTTTACGATGTGAATAGTGCCATACACATAATATTCAGATCTCATATCATTGTGAATATATTGTTGAATATAGAGTATGATGGTGTTCTAAGCCTTATTTATGCTAAACTAATTTTTAGCCTTTCCGGTAGTTCTTATACAATTGAAGAGTGAGGTTTGTCAAATATTGGGTTATTGAGTTCCTTTATTTCTGATTTACCAGTGTTTATACTTTCCTATTAACCTACTTTTCTATCATTTAATCAATATTGAATGGATTTTCTGATTACTGCTTTATAATATAGTTTGAGGTCTGGGAATGTTATTCCTAGGGGGTGAATTCTTAACCAAAGAAAAGAATAGAGGCCTAGACAGTAGTAGATGATGCAGTGGATAGAACACAAGTCTGCGAGTCAAAAAGATCTGAGTTCAAATCTAGCCTCACACATTGTCTAGCTGTGTGACTCTTGGCAAACCATTTAACCTCTGTCTCCCTCAATTTGCTGAGGATGGGAATAAAAGAGTACCTACCTCCTCAGTTAAGTACATGATATCAAAAGACAAAATAATTGTAATTTGGAATAATTGTAAATTCGAATATATATATATATATATATATATATATATATATATATATATAGAGAGAGAGAGAGAGAGAGAGAGAGAGAGAGATTCAAATGCTGTCTACAAAATCTGGCTAAAATGTAATAAGACCATTGAAAGTAAAAGTTTAGCAAAGAAAAAAAAGTAGGAGACAAGGAGGTTAAAAGCTGTAATTTATATTTTTCCACATGGCTGTCTTAGATCAAGAGTTGCAGATCAAGTGTTTGTTTGCATTCAAGTGGTCTTGGGCTTCATAGCCTCATGATAAAACCATCTCCTTTCACTATAATCTATAACATTGTCAAAGGCTTCCTTAAATCCTCTCCTCTACAGGGATGTAAACCAATCTCCCCTTTAGTGTTTAGCCTGATATTTTTCTAAGGAGGGGAAGGGAGAGAATTACAATAATTTCCTCTAAGGGGAGAAGTTTCTTTAAAAAGAAAAGGTCAGTCATTTGTTAGGGTACATTTTTATCCATATATTTAATTATTTCCTTTGGAAAACAAATTAGAGATGGGCCCTCATACTCTGAGGAAACAACAGAGGAAGCAGCCTGTTTTTGAAAGCCCACTGACCATATGCCTACTGCTATCTAATTTTTTTTTCCTCACTAGTTTCTTTAAAATGGGTGGAAAGCATTTTTTAAATAATACTACTTTTAAACACTACCCCCACCCCTCCAAAAAAATTTCAGAGGGTCAGTGGGAGGTATGTATCAGATGGGAAGAAACCTTTCAAGTCCATCACTCCTCTTCTATCCCTTTAACACCTTCTGATGCTCAGTGCAGTTTTCTGAAATTGTAGTATAACAGCAGTAGTTCAGCATAAATTTTAAATGACTTCCTGCAACTGAAAAATAATCCTTACACATTCTACTTAGTAATTCATCTTATCTTCATCATCATAGGTAAAGTAAAAAGATCCCAACAAAGGAAATAAAGTGATAATTTCTGGAATAAAATGATGGCCTTTCAGATAACTACATCTAGGGTTTCCATTTGTAAAAAGAAAACAGATTATTATCAATTGTTCTTATTTATAAATATTTTTGCCTTTTCAAATACACATATATTGCAGGCAAAACTTCTTTTGGTCAAAATTTCACAGATAAATTGTCTGGCTTCTTACAAAATTATAAGATTACATATGGAAATGTCTTTAAATATAATTTTACCCCAAGTTCTTCATTTCACAGGTGAAGAAATTGATACTCTTTGGGGTTAATATATTTTATCCTGATCATACAGATAGCATAGACAAGAGTAGAGCTGGAATTTGAATTCAATTCTTCTGATTTTGAATACATTGATCTTTTCATTGACCACATCAACTTATACCGAACCATAGTTAATATTAATTCTTGTAAATAGCATTGCCTTATTAGCTTATTTTATGAGAATTATTGCTTTTTGAAAGATTTTAAAACACAGTAAGAAATAGCAAAAAAAAAAAAGGTATTGGGAAATTGGATGAAAATATAAAAAACTGACTGCATTTTTTTTTGTTTTTATGCTTTATCTTTTACCAGAAACTCAGCAGGAAAAAAAAAAACAATTGGACTTCTTGGATGTTTTGCTTTTGGTTGTGCCACCCTGTTGGAACAACAGTTCATATTTCCTTGTTTCTTTAGTATCTATTATCCAGAGAATCAGTTAAAGTAGGACAGATACTAGGTCCAGTTCTATAGCCATTGTTTAGTCTACCAAGATTCATATTGAATTTTTCTTCTCATGGGTTTTTACAAAAGCATACAGTTACTGCTAGTAAACTTAACACCTCTAAAACAGGATACAGTTTCTTAAGCATAAAGAAACAATTACACATTGTATCAGAAATAAGTAATGTGACTGCACATGGAGCTCTTCAAAAGAGCCTGGACAGGGGGAAAAATACATACATGTATTCATACATATATACATAAATGCATATGTATGTACATATACATATAAAATAAACATATATGCATATATACAGACACACCCATATATACATGCATATACACATATACACACACACACACACATACCCAACAGGGAAACAGGATAGAAAGAAGAAAAAGAAAAGGTATGGATTAAAAGAAAGGGAAGATTAAGGAAATGATCAGTCTAAGTAAACAAACTCCAAATATATGCAAATAATGTATTTTATTTCCCTGTAATAGCACACAAATTTTATTGCAATGTGACCAATTTTGTGTGTGGGGGGGAGGAATTTGTTCTCAAAAAATAATGTTCCATTTAATGATCTTTTCATAGAGAAATTCCCATTGTATTATTACTGAAAATATTTTTAGTTATCCAAGACTCATATGGTAAATGCTTAACTCCTACTCCTATAGTGTACATTCAGTAGAAAATAAAAAGACATTAACAAATACTTCATCAAAGAAGATAAGTAGATAACAGTAATAAACGCCAAGGTACTATAATAATTTGATGGCAGTTATGACAACTTAATTGGTGTTCTTTTTCAGGTGTACATTCTTTTTCCTTAAAGTGCTTTCAATGCTTAGCTACACATATAAATATAAACACCCACAAAGGTGTGTGTATGTATACATATACATACATATACACACACAGACACATATATGTTGCACACATGCATACAAATATGCATATGTGTGCAATATATACATATACACATGCACATGCATATAAATGAATATGCATAGACATAGACATTGACATAGACATAGACATGCTGCCAAGTCACAAGTGGACTGCTAAAAGCAGTTTAGATATACAAAGCACAAGAAATTCAGGAACTGAAATCAAGTGCAACTCTAAGTAATATCAAATGAAGTTTAGTGTCTGACCAGTGAATCATACTTTCAAGATGTTCAATTAGCTTAACCCTTTGCATTTTTCCAAACTATTCATAGTAACCATCATATTCATCTTAGTTCTGCAAGGGATGCATATAATGCCATTTGTTTTGACTAAAATGTGATGTGAAGGCATTCTTGGGTTCTACATGTCGCTACCAGGATGAAATAACAATCAATGTTAGGCTGCTTAAATTATTGACTTCTTTATGTTTTCTGGGAAGGCATGGCAAGTGAGAAAAACCAAATACTATTCCAATTGATGGGGCTGCAGAAATGGTTACTTCCTGGTGGAATTTCACTGTCATTTTCTAAAGGAATTCTTTCACTCTAGCCATATTGTAAAGAAGAATTATGAGTAATGGAATGAACCACAAGAAAGAAGAAACAAAACAACAAAGAAAGGAGGGAACAAATTGTTTCAATTTGCACTGAGCCTGTGTTGATTCTTTCTCTGGATAGCTTTTTCCAACAGGCATCTTTCAGAACTGTATTGGAATTTTTTATTAGTCATCACTAACAAAATGTTTCTGTAACTCTGCACAATCATTCCTTAGTTCTACTCCCCTCACTCAGCATTATTTCATATAAGCCTTTCCAAGTAATTCTGAAATACTTCTGATCATCATTTCTTATGGTACAATAGTATCCCGTTGTATTCACATATCACTATTTATATAGCCATTCCACAATTGATGTGTATCTGCTCCATTGCCAGTTCAATGGCATCTCTAAAAGGGCTGCTATGAATAATTTTGTACATATGGGTCCTTTTCCCATTTGTATGATCTCTTTGGTATACAGCCCTAGAAGTGGCTTTGCTGGGTAAAAGCATATGCACATTTTTATAGCTCTTTGAGAATAGATCCAAATTGCTCTCCAGAATGGTTGTATCATTTCATAACTACACCAATAGCACATTAGTGTTCTAATTATCTAATGTCTTCTCCAACACTGATCATTTTCCTATTTTGTCATGTTAGCCATTCTGACAGGTGTGATGTGGTACCTCAGAATTGTTATGATTTGCATTTCTCTTTCTAATGTGATTAGAGCATTTTTCATATGACTTTAATTTCTTTATTTTGAAACTGCTTGATCTTATCCTTTGATGATTTATCAATTGGAGAATGACTCGGAGTCTTATAAATTTGACTCAATTTTCTCTATATTTTAGAAATGAGACCTTTATCAAACACTGGTTGTAAAAATTGTTTCCTAAATTTCTACTTCCCTCCTAATATTGGTTGCATTGGCTTTGTTTTTGCAAATCTTTTCAATTTAATGTAATAAAAATATCCATTTTGCATTTTCTAATCTTGTCTATCTCTTGTTTGGTCATATATTCTTCACTTCCTCATAAATCTGTCAGGTAACCTATTCCTTATTTTCCCAGATTGTTTATAGTATCAACCTTTATATAAGATATTAAAATTTTGCCAAACAATAGAGAAAAGGTAGGACTGCTTGTAATGGTAATGGGAATGTGAAGATGTTCCCTGCTCCTTAATAGGCCTAAGGGAATTAGAAGATCTTTCCCGCTTTGAAGATCATCCCTGCCGGCCAATAGGCTGAATGTAATCAAATGGAATCTGTGGTGTAGGGAGTTTCCTGAAGGGTGGAGCAGAGCCCACAGGAAACTGGAAGTCAGAGCAGTTAGAGCTAGAGGGAGGAAAGGACACACCCAAGGAGAAAACTAGGCTTGTGAGTGTTTGCCCCCTTCTGTGATAGGTTTTTGAGTGTTTGCTTCTGGGAAAGCTAAAGGATGGTATGACTCCCTGCTGAGCTATGGTGTATTATTTTTTTTGTTATCATTGCTATAATGGATTCAGTTTCTTGGTGTTGGGATTTAGCTTTCTGGTGTCTGAATAAATGTTTTGCTTCAGTCTTCTAAGTGGAGAGTCTGATATATTGTGTGATTGAGAACTATGCTGGCATATTCATGATCATCGCTGGTGCTGTGAATATTGAATTGGCACTACACTACTCTAAATCACAGAATTTCAGATTTAGAAGCAAACTCAGGTGTTATCTATTCCAACTCAATTCAACTTTTATTCATGTGCCTCAAAAAGGTAAATGGATTTTAAACTACAAAAACAAAAAAACCTAGAAAGCAGTGCAAAGTAAGAGAGAGAAGAATTTAGGACAACACCTAGCAGTGTAAAATGTTTGCTTTGGGGTCTAAATAAACTAAATCTTAGGGTAATGATAATAAATCATTGTCATAAAATAATCACACGATATCTTACAGTTTTTCTTTCAACTATACTGATTGGTCTCTAGCTATTGTAATCCATTTTGTTATTCCTTTGTGAATCAATATTTGTCTACATTTATTTTTTCCTATTTCTCATAGAATTTTTAGAATTATCCAAAATTTCTCACAAACATACAAAAAAAGCATTCTCTAATCAGTCATTTTCTTCAGCACCATTTACACAAGGCTGCTTCCACTACTCTAATGTGCACTTTTCTTACCTGTCATCAGCTAAATATTTTTTTCCATTTCACTATATCTTCTTTATAATAAAAATATTATTTTCTTTCCTTCCCATTCCTTTGAGAATTTGTGACATATTTACCACAAACAGGCAGAAAAATCTTTGCATTGGTCATATACAAAAAAATCTGTGTCTTTTATTTGTCTGTGGTGACAGTGTATTGCATTTTTCATCTTTGGTTGCAAATTGAATTATTCTGAATTCTAAAATATCTAAAGTTATTTTCCTTTACTATTATTATTATACAAATTGTTCTGCTCATTCTACTCATTCAACTCAAAATGTATTTAAGTAAATCTTACCCAGTTTCTTGTAACTGTCACTTCTTGTGCCATTTCCTACAGGACAATAATATCCCATTAAATCCATGAATCATATTTTGTTCAGTTATTCCCAAATTGATTTGCCCCCTCCTTTAGTTTCCAGTTCTTTAACACCATCAAATTTTTAAAAAAAATGCACATGTGGATCTTTTGCCATTTAAAAAAAATGTTTCAGGTTTTGACCTAGTGCCAGTATCACTGGGGAAATTATATTTTGGACATATCAAATTACGTTCCAGTATGGCTCATCCAATTCATAGCTACATTAACAGTGCATTAATTTACCTGTTTTACCATAGTTCCTGAAACATTCATTATTTTTCTTATCTTTTTTTTACCCTGATTAGTGTGAGGTAGAACCTCAAAATTTCTTTAATTTGTATATCTCTAATTATTAATGATTAAGAGTATTTTTTAACATTGCTATTGAAAAGTTGTATTTCTTCCCCTGAAAAGTATCTCTTCATATCCAATTAAGATCTGTCAATTGATGAATGGCTTTTATTCTTGTGCATTTGATTCAGTTCCTTATGTATCTGAGAAATCAGAAATTTAACCTGAAAATCTTGGTACAAATATTTTCTCTAGTTAATTATTTTTCCTTCCAATTTGTATGTTTTAGTACTTATCAAAGTACTTGGCATATAGAAGATGTTTAATAAATGTTTGATTGCTTGTATGTGCAAATCTTTTTTTAATTATGATTTTTTTTTAATCTACCATAGTCTTTTCTATCTACTGTTTGATCATAATCTCTTTTACTATCCATAGACCTGAGAGGTAATTCTTTCCCAGGTCCTCTACATTTTTATATGATGTGACCTTTAATATCTAAGTCATTTCCAGCCTCCAGACTTTCCCACCTTAAGGGCAATCAAACTACATATCATTTTATCCAGCAGTAACACTAATAGCTCAAAGAGTTCATAAAAATGCTAAAGGACATACATGTACAAAAATATTTATAGCACCTCTTTTTGCGGTAGTAAAGAATTGAACATTGAGGTGATTCCCAGCAACTGGGGAGTGACTGAGCAAGTTGTGGTATATGAATGTAATGTAATACTATTATTGTAGCAGAAATTAAGCATAGAAGCAGTGTAGAAGGAGGAAAACTCCCTGCACTCCCCACTACAACCACTTAAAATAACTATAAAAAAACTTTATAGTTATTTATATTTATATAATCCAAAAAAACTTTAGACCTACAGAATCCACAAAATGAGAGAGAGAAACAAATCTCCCATGGAAAGCATCCAGGCAGATGGACAGAAAGAGTCCATCTCAGCATGCTGGGAGCAGAGCCCAGCCCTGCTTGAGCTGTGGTTTTAGCCTCAGGGCAGCCCCAAACCTGGAGGGACTTTGGGAGAATAGATCACCAGCAGCTGTGGTGGTTTCCAGATTTATCAACACATAAATGCCAAAGACATAGTGAGAGGTCAGTGGACTTTGGGAACAGGACATCCAGGAGTGCAGTCCAGCCTCTGCCCCGCAGAGGGAGAAGTGGCTGAGATGTGGCAGCCACAGCCGCATGGCTGCTTCAGAGCTCCTGGCCTGCAGATCATAGCGGTACCAAGCAACCAGTCTGAGGGGTAATAGCTATTCCTTTAACCTGCTTGGGTCTGGATTTCTGTCTAGGGTGGAGGTCCTGGGGTGCATGACCAGGTGCCAGAGCAGGTACAGGCTTTAGAGAAAGCAACCAATTAATAGCTCTGGCAGCTGCAAAAACCCCAGTGATTTGGGAAAAAGCTGTCCTCTCTGGAAGCAGTGTTCTACTGTGATATAATGCTCAAAAGTCAAGTAATTCAGTGGCAACATGAGCAAGCAAAGGAAGCAAAGCAAGCACAGAAGTCAAGCCTTAGATTCCTTTTTTGGGGACAAAAAGGATCAAAGCACGGAACAGGAGGAAGACAACGAAGTCAGAACTCCTGTACCAAAAGCTTCCAAGAAAAATATGAACTCACTACAGGCCAGAGAGGAGCTTAAGAAGGATTTTGAAAACCAAATAGAAGAAGTGGAGGGAAAATTGGGAACAGAAATGAGAATGATGCCAGAAAATCATGAAAAGAGAGTCAACAACCTACCTGAAGAAAATAACACCTTAAAAATATACTAAGTCAAATGACAAAAGAGGCTCAAAAAGTCAATGAGGAGAAGAATGCCTTAAAAAGCTGAATTTGCCAGATGGAAAAAGAACCTCAAAAACTCACTGAAGAGAATAATTACTTCAGAATTAGATTGGAGCAAAAGGAAGGTAATGATTTTATGAGAAATAAAGATACTATTAATCAGATCCAAATAAATGCAAAAATAGAAGGCAATGTGAAATATATCATTGAAAAAACCACTGACCTGGAAAATAGATCAAGGAGTGATAATTTAAAAATTATTGGACTACCTGAAAGCCATGATCAAAAACGATGCTAGAAATCATCCTTCAAGTAATTCTCAAGGAAAATTGCCTCGGTGTTTTAGAACCAGAGCACAAAAAAAGAGTTTGAAAGAATTTACTGATCACCTCTTCAAAAAGATCACAAAAAGAAAACTCCTAGGAATATTATAGCCAGGTTCTGGAGTTCCCAGATCAAGTAGGAAATATTACAAACAGCAAGGAATAAACAATTTGAACATTGTGGAAACACAATCAGGATAACAAAGGATCTGGCAGCTTCTACATTGAGCGATCAAAGGGATTGGAATATGCTCTTCTGCAGGCCCAAGGAGCTGGGATTAAAACCAAGAATCATACAACAAAATAATATATCATATATCATGTCATATTTTATCATATATCATATCATATCATATCAATGGTATGGTATGGTATTTTATGGTATGGTATGGTATGGTATTATAATGAAATACTTATATAATAAATATAATGAGAGGAGATGGGGAGATACAGAATGGGTTTAAATTATTTCTTATAGAACAAGCAAAGGAAAACTGTTACAATGGAGGTGAAGAACATGAAGGCAAAGGGGAATGGGTTATCCTTACTCTTTTTGAATTTGACTTAGGGAGAGAATGACTTACACACTAAATAGGTAATCTCACCCTACAGGAGAGTAAGGGAGAAGGGGATGAGAAGGAGATGATGAAGGGGAGGGCAGGTTGGGGGGGGAGGGAAGTAAGAAGGACACACTTTTGAAAAGGGACAGGATCAAAGTAGAGAATAGAGCAAGTGGGGGGCAGGAGAGAATGGAGAAAAATATTGTCATTCTTTCACAATATATACTCTATGTAAATATTTTGCATAGCTACGCATGTACAACCTATATTGAATTGCCTATCTTCCCAGCAAGGGTGGGTGACAAGGGAGGAAGGCAAAGAATCTGGAATTCAAAATTTTAAAATCAAATGTTTAAAACATATTATTATTTCTTTTTACTTGAAACTGGGAAATAAGATATACAGGCACTGGGGCATACAGATCCATCTTGCACTACTGGAAAGTCAGAGGGGGGATAAAGGAGGATATAGAAGACAGCAGATTGGGGGAGGGATACAGAGTGGGATTGCTGTTTAGGAGTGGTGGGTAGGGATAAGAGAGGGAGGAAATTTATAACTCAAAATCTTGAGGAAATGAATGATGTCAACTAAAATTAAACGTAAAATTTAATTAAAAGAAAAGAAAAGATGAGTCAATGGATTTCAGAAAAACCTGTAAAGACTTCCATGGAATGGACCATGGGAAGAAGAAACAAAATGAGAGAGAGAGAAAGAGAAAGAGAGAGAGAGAGAGAGAGAGAGAGAGAGAGAGAGAGAGAGAGAGAGAGAGAGAGAGAGAGAGAG
>NW_027187380.1:19444202-19462415 GCF_028583685.1 Petaurus breviceps papuanus | reverse complement strand
GAGAGAGAGAGAGAGAGAGAGAGAGAGAGAGAGAGAGAGAGAGAGAGCTAATAGCATACTTTAATATTCATCTTTAATATTCATTCAGACTTCATAATTCTTTCTCTGGATGTAGATTGCATTTTCCATGATGAGTCTTTTGGAGTTATCTTAGAAGCTTGGATTGTTGAGAAGAGCCAAGTCGATCAAAGTTATACATCTCACAATGTGGCTCTAATTGTATATAATGTTCTCCTGGTTTGGCTCCCCTTTCCCTGCATAAGTTCATATAAGTATTTCCAGGTTATTAAAGTCTGCCTGCTCATCATTTCTTTTTTTTGCTTCTTTTTTTGGGGAGGGTAATTGGGGTTAAGTGACTTGCCCAAGGTCACACTGCTAGTTTTTGTGATAAGTGTCTGAGGTCGGATTCGAACTCAGAGCCACCTCACTCCAGGACTGATGCTCTATTTACTGCACCATTTAGGTGCCCCTCTGCTCATCATTTCTTATAGCACAAAAGTATGCCATTACATTTATATACTACAACTTGTTCAGCCATTCCCTAATTGATGGGCATCCCCTCAATTTGCAATTCTTGTCCACTACAAAAATACCTGCTATAAATATTTTTGTTCACCTGTGTCCTTTTCCCATTTGTATGATCTCTATGGGATACAGCCCTAGAAGTTGCACAATTTTATAGCCCTTTGGGCATAGTTACAAATTCCTTTCCAAAAATGGTCAGATCAGTTCACAACTCCACATTACTGTTCCAATTTTCTCACAACTTCTCCAGCATTTATAATTTTTCTATTTTGTCACGTTAATCAATCTGATAAATGTGATGTATTGCATAAGAGTTTTTTGTTTTGTTTTTCTCTTATTTTTCCCTTTGGTTCTGATTCTTCTTTCACAACATGACAAATGTGGAAATATGTTTGACATGATTTTACATGTATAACCTGTATCTGATCATTTGCTCTCCTGGTGAGGGGGGAGGGAAGAGAGGGAGAAAAGTATAATTCAAAATTTCACAAAAAATGAATGTTGAAAACTATGTTTACATGCAATTAGAAAAAATAATATGCTTAAGGATAAAAAAGAATTACCCTCTTGATTGTGAATAACTCTTTATTTTTTTCCCTTTGCACCTCTTCTAGAACTCAGTGAAATGAGAGGGAATTTCTCTTCAATCCTTTTATTAACAATGGATTCCTACATAACATCAATCTAATTAGGAGACAAAACTCTGATTCCAAGCAGTCCCAAGGCCCTAAAACAGCCAGCCTAGCACAATTAGAGAGGACCAAAAGAAAACATCCCAGCATTCTCTCTTGGCAGAAGTATATTAGTTCTAACTGTGTATATTCCCAACTCTCCAAGTATGGGAATTCACCTTTCCTATTGATGTTGTTTATTTGTGTGTGTATGTGTGTTTCTGTGCATGTGTGTTTGTGTGTGCATTTTGTCTTTCTTGTGTTCTGTAGGTTAGTATACTCCATTGTTATGGAAGAGATGGGTAGTGTTACGCCATTTCCCATATAGCATGTTTTAGGTGACTTAGTTTCTTTTTAAATGGGCAAAGAGGTTTGTCTTGATAATATCTGGTTTAGTTTCCTTGCCATCAATGGCTTAACTTATAGAAAATTGGAGAGAGAGTTTCTACTGAAGCTTCCTATTACCATCTGGGGAATTCTTTACTGTGCTAATCTTCCTGGTTACCAGGATGAATATGGAGGCTGAAAGGACTAGCCATATAATCAGAACTTTTATCTTTTTAAAATTAGAAATTATTTCCAGTAAACCATATGATTTTAGTAAAGTGATTTTTATTGTATTTAATGTTTCACAATATATTTATGTTCTATTTCCCTTATTATACTCTATTCCTAAGTTTGAAGCACTGGGTTAGGGGAAAAAAGTGATTAAAAGGTTAGGTGAAGGAGAAAATAAATCAAAATACTAATTCTTCTTAAGAAAAGAATGTGGTAGAATAGGTTGATCATAATTTAGCAATTATAATTGACTAAAATCATTTGGATAATATAGAAATATGTTTTTAAAAATCTCCTTTCACACATGCTTAATCATTTCCAAGGTATTGAGGCAGGTGGGATCACAAATCATTGTTATAACAAAAAGAAAACAAACAAAATAGGATAAGCATAATTATATTATCAAAAACATTTCATTAAGAACCCACAGATGTGCTGATTTAAACATCCCTTTGTAAATTAAAAGAAAGTGATGAACATAAAGAAAACTTTGTGTGGCAGTAAAAAGCCCTGTTTCAAAAATGAGTGTATGTGCAGAAACACTAATTCACATTCCATTTTGCATTTTATAATGCTTTCTAATTCTTGTTTGGTCATAAAGTCTTTCCCTCTCCACAAATCTGACAGGTAAACTATTCCTTGCTTTCCAAGATTGCTTACAGTATCAACCTTTATACTTAGATCATGCATAAATTTAGACTTGATTTTGGTATATGGTGTTAGATAATGGTCTATGCCCAGTTTCTGCCATACCATAGTCTAGTTTTCCCAGCAAGTTTTGTAAAATAGTAAGCTCTTATGCCAAAAGTGGGGGTCTTTGCATTTATCAAACAATAGATTACAATAGTCATTGACTGCTGAATCTTGTGTGCCCAATTTTTCCATTGATCCACTACTCAATTCCTCAGCCAGTACCAAGTAGTTTTGATGACTGTTGCTTTATAATACAGATTAAAATCTGGTATAGCTAGTCCACCTTCCCTTGCATTTCTTTCAATTAATTCCTTTGATATTCTGGACCATTTTTTCTTCCAAGTGAATTTTGTTACCATTTAATTTCTAGCTTATAAAGTAGTCCCCCCCCACCCCTTTGGTAAATTGATTGGTATGACACTAAATATATAATGTAATTTTGGTAAAATTGTAACTTTTATTATATTAGTTCAACCCAGGCATGAGCAACTGATATATTTCCAATTAGTTAAATGTGACTTTAATTTGTGTGAAAAGTGTTTTGTAGTTGTGATCATATAGGTCCTGGGTTTGTTTTGGCAGATAGATTCCCAAATATTTTATAATGTCTACAGTAACTTTAAATGGGATTTCTCTTTCTATTTCTTGCTGTTGAATTTCATTAGAAATATACAGGAATGCTGAGGATTTATGTGGGTTTATTTTATATCCTACAACTTTGGCAAATTTATTTAATGTCCCAAGCAGCTTTTTAGTTGATTCTCTAGCATTCTCTAAGTATATCATCATATCATCTGCAAAGAGTTATAGTTTAGTCTCTTCTTTGCCTAATTTGATTACTTTTATTTCTTTTTCTTCTCTAATTGCTACTGCTCATATTTCTAGTACCAGATTGAATAAGAGGGGTGATAGTGGACACCCTTTTTTCACCACTGATATTATTGCAAATGCTTCTACCTTATCCCCATTATATATAATACTTGCTCATTGTTTTAAATAGATGCTACTGATTATTTTAAGGAAGGCTCCATTTATTCCTATACTTTCTAGTGTTTTTAATATGAATGGATGTTGTATTTTGTCCAAGGCCTTTTCTGCATCTATTGAAATAATCATGTGGTTTCTGCTAGTTTTATTGTTGAAATGATCAATGATACTGATGGTTTTCCTAATATATATATATATATATATATATATATATATATATATATATTTTAAAGCAATTGGAGTTAAGTAACTTGCTCGAGATTACACGGCCAGTTATTTCTGGATGTGGTGGTAAGTACCTGAGCACAGATTTGATCCCAGGTCTTCCCGACTCTGGGGCCTGTGCTCTTACTCACTCTGCAACCTGTCCACCGCTAAACAATTGTGGTTAAGTAACTTTCTTAAGGTTACATGGCCAGGTGTGTGTGGGTGGAAGTTAATTGTCTCAGCCCGGATTCAATCCTAGGTCTTCCCGACTCTGGGACCGGTGCTCTTACTCACTGTGCTACCTGGCCACCCCTGGTTTTCCTAATATTAAACCATCCTTGCATTTCTGGAATAAATCCTACCTGATCAAAGTGTATTATTCTTGTGATAAGTTGCCGTAGTATTTTATCTAATATTTTATTTAAAAATTTTGCATCTATATTGATGAGGGAATTTGGTCTATAATTTTCTTCCTCTGTTTTATCTCTTCCTGATTTAGGTATCAGTACTAGATTTGTGTCATAAAAAGAATTTGGTAGGATGCCATCTTCACTAATTTTCCCAAATAGTTTGTAGAGTATTGGAATCAATTTTTCTTTAAATGTTTGATAGAATTCACTAGTAACTCCATCTGACCCTGGAGATTTTCTCCCAAGGAGTTTACTGATGGATTGTTTGATTTCTTTTTCTGAGATGAGATTATTTAGGAAATTTACTTCCTCTTCAGTTAATCTGGGCAACTCATACTTTTGTAAATATTTATCCCTTTCACTAATATTGTCAAATTTATGTGCATGCAATTGGGAAAAATAGTTCCTAATTATTGTTTTGATTTCCTCTTCATTGGAAGTAGATTTACCCTTTTCATTTTTGATACTGATAATTTGGTTTTCTTCTTTCTTTTTTTATCATATTGACTAAGGGTCTATCAATTTTATCGGATTTTCTCATAAAACCTTAGTTTTATTTATTATTTTAATACTTTTGTTAATTTCAATTCTATTAATCTCTCCTTTGGTTTTCAATATTTTTAATTTAGCATTTAATTGGGGATTTTCAATTTGTTCTTTTTCTAGCTTTTTCAATTTTATGCCCAATTCATTGATCTCCATTTTTTCTAATTTAACCATGTATGCACTCAGGACATAAATCTTCCCCTAACAACTGTCTTTAATGTATCCCACAAATTTTGGTATGTTTTCATGTTGTTATCATTCTCTTGAATGAAATCATTGACTGTTTCCAAAATTTCTTGTTTGACCCACTCATTCCTTAGGATTAAATTGTTTAATTTCCAATTAGTTTTTAGTCTATCCTTCCATGGACCTTTATTGCATATAATTTGTATTGCATCATGATCTGAGAAGGATGCATTTAATATTTCTGCCTGTCTACACTGAATTGTGAGATTTTTATGCCCTAGAACAAGGTCGATTTTTGAGTATGTGCCATGAACCACTGAGGAGAAAGTTTATTCTTTTTTATCCCCGTTCAGTTTTCTCCAGAGATCTATCATATCTAGCCTCTCAAAAATTCTATTCTCCCCCTTAACTTCTTTATTGTTTATTTTGAGGTTAGATTTATCAAGTTCAGAGAGGGGGAGATTAAGGTCCCCCACTAGTACAGTTTTGCTATCTATTTCTTCCTCTAATTCTCTTAACTTCTCCCCTAGGAATTTGAATTCTATACCATTTGGTGCATATATGTTAAGTAATGATATTGCTTCATTCTCGATGGTGAATTTAGAAGGATATAGTTTCAGTCTTTATCTCTTTTAATTAGATCTGTTTTTGATTTTACTTTATCTGAGAGACAGATTGCTACCCCTGGTTTTTTTTTTAATGTAATTTGGGTTAAGTAACCTACCCAACTTAACACCACCAGTTTTTTTTTTTTTGTTTTGTTTGTTTGTTTTTTGTTGGTATTAAGTATTTGAGGCCCAAAAGGATCCCACGTCCTCCCCACTCTGGGGCTGGCACTCTTACTCACTGCACCACATAGTCACCCAACCCCTGCTTTTTTACTTTGCTGAGGCATAATATATTCTACTCCAGCCTTCGACTTTGCCCTGTGGATATCGCTTTGTTTATAATGTGTTTCTTGTAGACAGCATATTGTAGGATTATGGTTGTTAATACATTCCATTATCTGCCTTTGTTTTATGGGAGAGTTCATCTCATTCACATTCACAGTAATGATGACTATCTGTCTCTTCCCCTCCATCCTATACCCTACCCTGCTTATATTTTTGTTTCTTCCTTCTCCCCCTCCTTAAGGGTTTTCCTTTTGACCACCTCCTCCCTCAGTGTTCCTCCCTTTCTAATCCCCCCTTACTCTCCTGCCTACAAGACACAATAGATTTTTATACTTATCAGAGTATGTTATTCCCCCTTTGACCCTAAAGTAAATTTCATACAGTTCTCCTGTCCCTTTTTCCTTTTCCTCTATTTAATGATTTTTCATGTCTTTTCACATTAGAATCTTAAACTTAACTGATTATGTTGATCCATCTTTGAACCAGAACCAGTGAGAATAATGTTCATGTGATTTTACTCTCCCTCTTTCCTTCCCCTCTACTATAGTGTGTTTTTATGCCTCTTGTGGCATAATTTACCTTTTTCTCTCTCATCCTTTCCTTTTATCACATTGCAGGCCCTTTGTCCACCTTAATAGGTTTTTTTTTATCATTATATTAATTCATTTATACCTACACCCTCTATCTATGTAAAACCCTAACAAAGGTTATTCTAAACAAATTTTAGAGCTACAGAACCCACAATGTGACAGAAAGAAACAAATGTCCCACTGAGGGCAGCCTGGCAGGCTGACAGGAGGGATCTATTGCATACAGATGGGAGTCAAGCACATTCCAATGTAAGCCATGCTGGCCCAGACTAGTGGCCGAGACCAACTGGAGCAGAATTGAGGAGGGTGAATCATTAGCATCTGTGGTGGTTTTCAGACTTCTCATTGCATAAACGCCAAATAGAATGTAAGAGGTCAGTAGGGAAATCTGTTGGAATTGGGTGAGAGAAGAGCACAATCCAGCCACACCCTCCAGTAAAATAGAAGGGGCAGTGGAGTGACTGCTGTAGCTGCTGCTGCATGACTGACCCCAGAGCTCCTGGACTGCAGAATGAAGGGGGCCAAGCAACCATTCAGAGGGTAATTGCTCTTACTTTGACATGCTTGGATCTGGGTTTCAGTCTTGGTTGGTGTTCCTGTGGTGAGGAATGCTAGTGTGCCAAACCTTGTGGTGACTATAGAGATGGTGCCTTCCTCATAACTCTGACAACAGCTATGTAAAACCCCAGAAATTTGGGACACATACCTCTCCACTCTAGGAGAAGAGTTTTACTGTGGTAAAGAGCTCAAACATTAAGTAATTATCTGCCAAGGTGAACAAATATAGGAAGCACAATCAGACCATAGAATCTTTTTTGGGGACAAAGAGGATCAAAACATGCAACCAGAAGAAGAGAACAAAGACAAAACTGCTGCATCAAAAGCCTCCAAGAAAAATATCACCTGGTCACAGGCCATGGAGGACCTTGAGAAGGATTTTGAAAATCAAATAAGAAAAGTGGAAGAAAAAAAATTGGGAAGAGAAATGAGAATGATGCAAGAAAATCATGAAAAGTTGGTCAAAAGTATGACTGAAGAAAATAACACCTTACAAATAGACATTCAGGAAGAAGCAACAGGACTTTGGCTGGGCTCTGGTTCCCACCACCTCCAATTCATGTAAAAGGTGACCCTGAACAAACTTTGGAGCTACAGAACCCACACAATGATGCACAGAAGCTAACCTCCTGCTGCGGACAGCCGGGCAGGGTGGCAGCAAATGGCCAGTGCAGTGCTCTTAGAGCCAAGCACAGCCACTGGTGAGCCTGAGGTTTTAGCCCCAGGGTGGGCCTAAGCAACCACTGGCTGGAGGGACTTCAGATCACCAGAAGATGAGATGGTTTCCATAATTATCAATCCATAGATGCTAAGGACAAAGTGAGAGGTCAGTGAAGTGTGGACTTTGGGATTTCATAGTTTGGGAGTGCAGTCGGTCTTTATCCCCTGGAGGGAGAAGCCACTGAGGATCCCCGGCCATGCACCCACTGCCAAGTGGCAGCTTCAGCTCCTGGTCTGTAGAATGTAGGGGGACCAAGCAAGCAGTCTGAGGGGTAATCACTCTTACTTTAACTTGATTGGATCTGGATTCCCATATAGGGTGTAGGTCCTGGGGGGGTGTGAACAGCTTGCCAGAATGTGTGGAGACTTCAGAGAGGGCACCCAACTAATACCTTCATCATCTTAGAAAACCCCAGCATTTGTTGAAAGCTGCCCTGTATGGTAGCAGAGTCCTACTGTGGCAAAAAGCCCAAAAGTCAAATAATTGAGTGGCAACATGAGTAAATGAAGGAAGCAAAGCAAACAGAGGAATTGAACATTAAACTACCATTTTAGGGACAAAAAGCATCAAAGCATGCAAGAGGAGGAAGACTATGAAGTCAGAACTTCTGCACCAAAAGCTTCCAAGAAAAATACGAGCTGGTTACAAGCCATAGAGGAACTTAAAAAGGATTTTGAAAATCAAATAAGAGAAGAAGAGGAAAAATTGGGAACAGAAATGAGAACTATGCAAGAAAATTTTGAAATGAGAGTCAACAACCTGACTGAAGAAAATAACACCGTGAAAATAGACTAACTGAAATGGCAAAAGAGGCTCAAAAAGTCAATGAGGAGAGAATGCCTTAAAAAGCTGAATTTTCCAGATAAAAAAAATCTCAAAAGCTAACTGATGACAATTATTCCTTCAGAATTAGATTAGAGCAAATGGAAGCTAGTGACTATATGAGAAATCAAGATACTATTAAACATATCCAAAAAAAAATGAAAAAAAATAATAGAAGGCAATGTAAAATATCTCATTGGGAAAACCAATGACCTGGAAAATAGATCCAGGGGATATAATTTAAAAATTATTGCACTACCTGAAAGCCATGATCAAAAAAAAAAAAAGAAAAAGAACCTAGAAATAATGCTTGAACAAATTCTCAAGGAAAATTGCCCTGATGTTTTAGAATAAGAGGGCAAAATAAAAGTTGAAAGAATTCACTGATCACCTCCTGAAAAAGATCCAAAAGATAAAAGTCCTAGGAAAATTATGGCCAGTTTCTGGAATTCCCGGATCAAGCAGAAAATATTACAAGTAGCCAGGATGAAACAATTTGTATATTGTGGAAACATAATCAGGATAACACAGGATCTGACAGCTTCTACACTGATGGATTGATGGGCTTGGAATATGATATTCTGGAGGTCATAGGAGCTGGGATTAAAATCAAGAATCACCTACCCAGCAAAACTGAGCATCATGTTTCAGGAGAAAATATGTTAATTCACTGGAATAGAGGACTTTCAATCATTCTTGATGAAAAAACCAAAATTGAATAGAAAATATGACATTCAGATAGAAGAAGCAAGAGGAGCATGAGAAGGTAAACAGGGAGAAGAAATCATAAGGAACTTATCATCAAAGTTGAGCTATTTACATTCCTACATGGAAAAATGTTAATTGTAACTTATGAAACTTTTCTCAGTATGAGAGGAATTGAAGGGAATAGAAATGTATGTACACACACATATGTGTGTGTGTGTATATGTCTTTATAGAAGGGTATATGGGCATATAAATATATATGTGAATAGGTGTATATATGTGTATAGATATACATAGATAGAGGCCACAGGACAATTTTAATGGGGATGGATGATACTTAAAATGTGAAATTAAGAGGTGAGAGAGGAATGTAATGAGTGGAGATGGGGAGAGACAGATTGGCATAAACTATCTCATACAGAAGAGGTAAGGGAAAATGATTTCAATGGAGGGGAAGAAAAGGAAGTCAAAAGGGAATGGATCAAAATTATTCTCACTGACTTTGGCTTAGAGAGGGAATGATATATACATATATACTAAATACAGTGTTTCATCCTACATGAGAGTAGGGGGGAATGGGATGAGAGTGGGGGTGATAGAAGGGAGAGCAAGCTGGGAGAGAGGGAAGTTGGAAGCACTCACTTTTGAAAAGTTAAGGATCAAAGTAGAGAATAGAACAAGTGGCAGGTGGGGCAGGAGGGAGGGAAATTAAGTCAGTCTTTTACAATATATGTTCTATGGAAGGTTTTTGCATAGCTAGACATGTACAACGTATCTTCCCAGTAAGGATGGGTGACAAGGGATGAATGGAATGAATCTGGAATTCCAAGTTTTCAAATCAAATTTCAAAATACACACACACACACAATCACACACACACACACACACACACACACACACATATATATATATATGTACTACTATAAATATTATTTTACATGTAAATGGGATATAGGATATTGAAGCACTATGGCATAGAGATTCACCGTTCCCTACTGGAAAGTTAGAGCTTGTATGGGAGAAAATATGGGAGAGAACAGATGGGAGGAGGGGGTATCCAGTAGAATCATTATTTTGGGGTGGTGGGTAGGGGAAAACAGGGAAAAAATTTGTAACTCAAAATCTTGCAGAAATGAGTGATGTAAAGTAGAAGTTAATAAAGCATTTTATTAAAAAAAAATATGGACTAATTCAAATGGCAAAAGTGTTCCAAAAAGCCAATGAGGAGAAGAATGCTGTAAAAGGTAGAATTAGACATTTGCAAAAGGAATATATAAAACTCACTGAAGAGAATAATTCCTTCATAATTGCACTGTATCAAATGGAAGATAATGACTTCATGAGAAATCAAGATACTATAAAACAGATCCAAACAAATGAAAATAAAAGAAGGCAATGTTAAATATCTCATTGGATAAACCACTGACCTGGAAAATAAATCCAGGAGTGATCATTTATAATAATTGGACTACCTGAAGGCCATGATCAAATAAAGAGCATTAAAATCATCCTTCAAGTAATCATCAAGGAAAATTGCCCTGATATTCTAGAACAAGAGGGCAAAATAAAAATTGAAAGAATTCCCTGATCAACTCTTGAAGATCCCAAAAAAGGAACTAGAAATATTATATCCAATTTCCAGAATTCCCAGTATAGGAGAAAATATTATAAACTGTTAGGAGGAAACAATTTTAGTATTGTGAAAACACAATCAGGATAACACAAGATATAGAAGCTTCTACATTAAGGAATTGAAGGGCTTGGACTATGATATTCTGAGGTCAAAGGAGTTAGGAATAAAACCAATAATCACCTATGCAGCAACATTGAGTATAATGCTCAGTATAATGTGGTCAAAGGGTATTTTTAAGCTTTCTTGATGAGAAACCAAAACTGAACAGAAAATTTGACTTTCAGTAGAAGCAGGAAATCTCCATGAGTTCCCCCCACAACCACCTCAGATTTCAATAAAATATGATTCTAAACAAATTTTAGAGCAACGGAACCCACAAAGTGACAGAGACAAATAAAATTACAACTGATGGCAGCCCGTCAGGTGAAGAAGAAGGGTCCATCATAGTGCTCTGATAGCGGAGCACAGCATGAATCCATGGGTTTTAGCTACAGGCAGATCCTGACCAGTAGTGGCTGGGGCAGACCTCAGTAGAGTGCATCACCAGCAGCTATGGTGGTTTCCAGAATTATCAATCAACAAGGGAAGGGTCAGTGTGGAACTTTGGGGAATGGGGGACTGAAGTGTTGTCTGGCCAATGCCCCCATGATAGAAGGGGAGAAGCAATGGAGGTGATGCAGCCATGCAGGTACTTCCATGTGGCTGTGTCAAAACTCCTGGTCTGAAAATTGTAGAGGGACCAGACAACCCTTCAGTGGGTAATTGCTCTTGCTTTGACCTGCTTAGATCTGGATAGCTGTCCTGGGTAGAGGTACTGGGGTGAGTGACCAGTGAACCATAGTTTGTAGGGATATGGAGAGGTTACCCAACTAATAGTTCTTGAAGCTGTGGAAACCCCAGGAATTTGGGACAAAGCTCTCCTCTCTGGAAGCAGAGTTCTATTGTGGCAAAGAGCTCAAAAGTCAAGTAATTCAGTGGCAACATGAGCAAGCAAAGGAAGCACAGCAATCAATTTAGATTCCTTATTGGGGGACAAAAAGGATCAAAGCATGGAGTGGAAGGAAGACAATGAAGTCAGAATTCCTGCAACACAGGATTCCAAGAAAAATAATATGAACTGGTTACAGGCCTTGAAGGAGTTTAAAAAGGATTTTGAAAATCAGGTAAGAGAAGTAGAAGAAAAATTGGAAAAGGAAATGAGAATGATGCCAGAAAATCATGAAAAGTGAGTCAACAACCTGACTGAAGAAAATAAAACCTTTAAAAACAGACTAAATCAAATGGAAAAAGAGGCCCAAGAAGCCTATGATGAGAAGAATGACTTAAAAAGCCAAATTTACCAGATGCTTTAAAGAATCTTAAAAGCTCACTGCAGATAATAATCCCTTCAGAATTATATCGGAGCAAATGGAAGCTAGTGACTTCATGAGAAATCAAGATACTATTAAATGGATCCAAACAAATAAAAAAAAATAGAAGGCATTGTGAAATATCTCATTGGAAAAACCACTGACCTGGAAAATAGATACAGGAGAGATAATTTTAAAAATATTGGACTACCTGAAAGCCATCATGAAAAAAAGAACCTAGAAATCATCCTTAAAGAAATTTTCAAGGAAAATTGCCCTAATAATCTAGAACCAGTGGACAAAATAGAAAGTGAGAGAATTCACCAATAACCTCTTAAAAAAGATCCCCAAAAGAAAACTCCAAGGAATATTGTAGCCAGGTTCCGGAGTTGTCAGATCAAGGTAAAAATATTACAAGCATACAAGAAGAAAAAAAAATTGAATATTGTGGAAACACAATCAGGATAGTATATATGTTTATCTATCTATCTATCTGTCTGTAAATGTCTATCTATCTATGTGTACATATATATATATATGTGTATAGGAGGGTGTGTGTAAATATATATATATATATATGTGTGTGTGTGTGTATGTGTCTGTGTGTGCATGTGTGTGTGTGTACATGTATAAATAGAGGGCATCAGATGAGTTGAATATGAAGGGATATCTAAAAATAAAATTAAGAGTTGAGTTAAATATTTGGAGAAGGAGAAAGGGAGAGATAGAATAGGGCAAATTATCTCATATATAAAAGAGGTGAGAGAAGATTTATAATGGAGGGCAAGAGCAGGAAGGTAAAAGTGAATGAATCAGGAGGTGGAGCGAAGATGGCAGAGTAGAAGCATGACCTTCCCACAGCTCCAGCTTCCACCCTCCCCAATCCATGTAAAAAGGGGACTCTAAACAAACTTTGGAGCTACAGAACCCACAAAATAACAGAGAAACCAACCGCCTTCTGAGGACAGCCTGGCAGGATGTCAGGAATTGGCCAGCTCAGTGCTCTGGGAGCGCAGCCCATCCCCATGCCTAGGCTTTAGCCTGAGGGCAGGCATGACCAGCCGCCAGCCAGAAGGACTCCAGGTCAGCAGCAGCTGTGGACATTTCCAGATTTATCAATACATAGATGTGAAGGACAAAGTGAGAGATCAGTGCAGTCTTAACTTTGGGACCAGTAAGTGGGAGTGCGTGGCTTTTACCCCAGGGGCGAGAAGCCACAGCACAAACAGCCAGGGCCACGTGACAGCTTCAGCTCCTGACCTGCAGAGTATAGGGGGACCAAGCACCAGTCTGAGGGGTAATTGCTCTTGCTTTAACCTCCTTGGATCTGAATTGGAGTCTAGGGTGGAAGTACTGGGGTGTGTATCCAGGTTGCCAGCACGTGTGGAGGCCTCAGGGAGGGCACCCATCTAATAACTTCAGCAGCTTAGAAAAACCCAGTGTTTGGGACGAAAGCTCCCCTGTCTGGTGGCAGAGTCTTACTGTGGCAAAAAGCTCAGGCATCAAGTGAATGAGGGGCGACATTACCAGGCAAAGGAAACAAAGCAAACAGAGATTCCAACATTACACTCCTATTTTGGGGGCCAAAAGGATCAAAGCATGGAACAGGAGGAAAAGTGAAGTCAGAACTCCTGCACCAAAAGCTTCAAAGTAAAATACAAGCTGGCTGGTTACAGGCCATAGAGGACCTTAAAAAGGAGATAAGAGAAGTGGAGGAAAAATTGGGAAGAGAAATGAGAACAATGCAAGAAAATTATGAAATGAAAGTCAATAACCTACCTGAGGAAAATAATACCTTAAGAAACAAACTGACTCAAATGGCAAAAGAGTCTCAAAAAGGCAATGAGGAGAAGATTGCCTTAAAAAGCCAAATTTGCCAGATAGAAAAAGAATCTCAAGGAGAATCATTCCTTCAGAATTAAATTGGAGCAAATGGAAGCTAATGACATTATGAGAAATCAAGATGCTTTTAAACAGATCCAAACAAATGAAAGAACAGAAGGCAATATGAAAGATTTCATGGGAAAAACCACTGACCTGGAAAATAGTTCCAGGAGAGATAATTTAAAAATTATTGGACTACCTGAAAGCCATGACCAAAGTAAGAAAGTTCTCAAAGAAAACTGCCCTGATGTTTTAGTACCAGAGAGCAAAATAAAGGTTGAAAGTATCCACTGATCACCTCCTGAAAAAGATCCCCCAAAAAAGAAAACTCCTAGGACTATCCTAGCCAGGTTCCAGAATTCGCAGATTAAGGAGAGAATATTACAAGCATCCAGGAAGAAACAATTTGAATATTGTGGAAATCCAATCAGGATGACACAGAACCTTGCAGCTTCTACACTGAGGGATCGAAGGGCTTGGAATATGATATTCCAGAGGTCATAGGAGCTGGGATTAAAACCAAGAGTCACCCCCTCAGCAAAACTGTGTATCATGTTTCAGGGGAAAATATGGCCATTCAGTGGAATAGAGGACTTTCAAGCATTCTTGCTGAAAAAAACCAGAGTTGAATAGAAAATTTGACATTCAGATACAAGAAGCAAGAGAAGGATGAGAAGGTAAACAGGGAAAAGAAATCATAAGGACAAGTGAATAAATCAACCTTACTCTTATTGCATTTAGCTTAAGGAGGGAATAATATACACACTCAATTGGGTATCTTACCCTACAGGAATGTGGGGGGGGGGTTTAAGACTGGGTATGATAGAAGGGAGGGAAGATTGGGGGAGAGGGTAATTAGAAGCAGACACTTTTGAAAAGGGACAGGGTCAAAGGAGAAATAGACTAAGTGGGGGGCAGGATATGATGGAGGAAAATATAGTTAGTCTTTCACAATATAACTACTATGGAAATATTTTGTGTAACTACACATGTACAACCTATATTGAATTTCATGTCTTTCTAGTTGAGGTGGGTGAGGAGGGAAGAAGGGAAAGAATCTGGAAATAAAAGTTTTTAAAATAAATGTTAAAAAGTTTGGGTTTTTACAAGTAATTGGAAAATAAGATATAAAGACACTGGGGTATAGAAATCCATCTTACTCTACTAGAAAGTTGGGGAGGGGGAATGGGGGAGGATATAAGAGAAAGAAGATTGGGGGAAGAGGTGTTCACTAGTTTTGCTATCTTGTGGTGGCAGGTAGAGGAGCAATGGGGAGAAAATTTGTAACTCAAAATCTTGTAGAAATTAATGTTGAAAAATAAATAAATATTTTTTAAATGAAATAATAGCGCATCTAGCCAAGATAGTGGAGTGAAAGGGGGGTATAACCTGTATTCTCTCATACATTTCCTTAGGTACCTTTTAAAACTGAATCTAAACAAATTATAGAGGGGGTACAATCCAATGGGAGATAGAGTGTGGCAGATTCCAGGCCAAGACAACACAGAAAGTTGAAAGGTTAGATTTATTTAGCCAGGCAGGGGAGTGCAGAGTGCATAATGTGTGGGCTGCCCTAGCATAGATAGACCCAACCAGAGAGTAGTGTGAACAAGTCCTGGTGAACTTAATCCCCCATGAGAATGACAATTCCCAGGCTTCCCAATGCAGGACAGGTATCAGTCTATTCCAGGTAACATACAAATGCAGGACCAGTGGCAGTGGCAGCAGCTACTCCTGGGGTTATCTGACCACAGACTAGATGTTTGAAAGTCACTTTCTTGAGTTTCTGAGAACCACATGGAGGAGAAAACCATAAATGATCTCATCCCCTCCTTGTTGACCTTTTAAAACCCAGAGAATATTGTCCCAGGAAAAATCCTGAAATATTGCAATCAGAGTGAGGCTAGGGAGATCTATAGGAAGGGTTCCTCTAGATGTTGATGAAGGGAACCAGTGCAAGATCCTGAGCCTGACATGGCTAGAACCAGCAATCACCACCACCAGGTCCTGAGATGTGCTTTTCACCCCCTCTCCCCCGGGGGGAATTGGAGGAGAATAGCGTGGCACCATTCACCAGAGGCTAAGCCTGCCTGAGGTCAAGCCTGTGGGTGGAGAGGTAGAGACCCTCAGTGTGTAGACCATTCCTTACCCACACTGCATTCTGTGAGCTTCAGTGTAACTGCAGGGAAACCCAGAAAAACCTGGCCCTCAGCACACACCAGCCAGCTCCTGGTCAGCACCAGAGGAGCTGCAGCAGTATATAGCTCCTAATTGACAGAACCAGAGGAACAAAAATCCAGTAACCATGCACTTAGCTCCAAGCACAAGAAGCATGGGTCTGAGCTTCCTCTCACCTAGAAGCAGAGATGCACCTTAAAAGCCACAAAATAGACAGTCACAATGGGCAAAAAGTAAAATGAAAGAACAAAAGCATAGAATCCGATTATGTAGACTGGCAGAACACTCAGAAGAAGACAGCACTGACTCACATCTGAAACCTCAAAAGAGAATATAAAGTGGTCTCAAGCCCCCAAATTTTTATTTGAAGAGCTCGAGAAGGATTTTTAAAACCAAATTAGAGAGATAGAACAAAAAATGACCAATTCTAAGAAAAAAATATATAATTGGCAAAATGCAAAAAACAAAAATAAATTCACTCCAGAGAACAACTCCTTAAAAAGTAATACTGGCCAAATGGAAAAGAAAGTACAAAACCTAACCAGAGAAAATAAATCCTTAAAAGTAAAAAATTACACACGTGAAAAAGAGGTGCAAAAACTAACTGAAGAAAACTATTCATTAAAATTACAATTAGACAAATTGAAGCTAATGACTCTATGAGGCATCAAGGATCAGCAAACAAAATCTAAAGAATGAAAAAAATAAAAAAAATGTAAAATATCTCATTGGAAAAACAACTGACCTGAAAAATTGATTCAGGGGATATACGCTAAGAATTAATTTTCTTCCAGAAAGCCATGATGAAAAAAAGAGGCCAATTCTAATTTTCAAGGTGCCATTTTTTTTTAAGATTCTGGATATCCTTTTCTAGTTGGTTGACTTTCTTTTCATACCCTTCTTGTTTTTCTTGGCTTATTCTTATTTTCTTTTTTACTTTTTCTTCCATCTCTGTCATTTGAATTTTAAAGTCTTTTCACAGATCTTTCATAAACTCTCTTTGGGCAGATGACCTTTTGATTTTACTTTTCTAGGGGTTTCTTTACTTCGATATCCTCCTCTGATGAGGAACCCCAGTCATCTCTATGGCCCTGATCGCTTCTGTGATTGGATTCTTTCTCCTTTTCCTGCGCACTTTTTTGTAGTAATGTCTTAATTATTTGTAGTCACCTCTAGCCCTGGGGTATGGGAAATGATGCCTCTTGCCCCAGAACTTCAGTTCTTCCCTCTAAGCCTTCCCAAAGCCAAATCTCCAACCTCCTGTAAGTACCCACAGCCAAGGAATTTCTGCCCCATTCCTTTTGCCCCCATTGGGTGTGTGCTTGCTCCTTCTCTCTACACCACTCTTCCAAGCACAGCTGGGTCTGGAGTTCCTCATCAACAAAGGTTCCCTCAATCTTCCAGGACTCAGACACCTAACTTCCCTCAATCTTCCAGGGGTAAGGGTTCCTATGGCTTTGGCTAAGGCAGTCTCTCAAACCAACTAACCCCAGGGCTTGTTGCTTGTTGTTTAAGATTCTTGTCACTTGCTGTCAAAACAGAATCTACCCTAGAGGTGTTTAATCTTCACAGGCACCAAACCTTGTTCTGGGATTTTTTTTCTAATCTTTCCAAACTGTCCCAGGAGGACCCAGTTAAATCCTTTCTTATTTATCTCCACCCACACTTTGTTCACACAAAGGTGCTATTTTAACTCTTTTGTGTGGGAAAACCTGAAGAACTTTGAATTTTCTGACCTACTCTGCCATCTTGCCAGATTCCTCTCCCCAATATATTCCCACAGAATCTATTAAAGATACCTATTTATCCAATTCAATTAGGAAAAGAAGCAAAACAAAAACAAATCAGAGAAAATATTCATAGAATTATATATACCAGATAAAAAGTAAAGCTCTCCACCAATTGAGAGCAAGACAAGCCATTAAATAATGGAGAGATAGTGAAGTGGAGAGAAAGGTTGGGAGAGAAAGAGAGACAGACAGACAGGGAGAGAGAGAGAGAGACAGAGATAGACAGAGAGACAGAGAAAGAGAGACAGAGAGACAGAAACAGAGACAGAGAGAGAGAGAGAGAGAGAGAGAGAGAGAGAGAGAGA
>NW_027187380.1:19290800-19444102 GCF_028583685.1 Petaurus breviceps papuanus | reverse complement strand
GAGAGAGAGAGAGAGAGAGAGAGAGAGAGAAAGAGAGAGAGAGAGAGTCTTCCCAAGACAAAATTGCCTGAAGTCTCAGTGTAGCTGGTGATAGGGACATGATGGAGAATACCAGCTCCTCCCATTTTGGCTTCTTTCCAGAGTTTTTTTCTTCAGCTGTTTGAAACATCTTTCACCTGCTCTTTGGAAGCTGGAATCCAGAAGTACCTGAAATGAATGCAAATCCAAAACCAACTCAAGTGACTCAAAGAAAACCAAAGCAATTCTCTCTGTCTCTGTCTCTCTCTCCGTGTATCTGTCTCTCTGTATCTCTGTCTCTTTGTCTCTGTCTCTCTGTCTCTCTCTGTCTCTGTCTCTGTCTCTCTTTCTCTCTCTGTCTCTCTGTCTCTGTCTCTCTCTCTCTCTCTCAAACCTGCCCTTACTCGTTGGCATTTATCTTTGCCAATGAGGAGAAAATCCCATACCAATGATCTATTAGATTGGAGTCATATTCCATGTGTGAGTGAGTCATTTAACCAACTAGCATTTATCAAATTTCTACCAAATACTGTCCATAGTGATAAGCACTGCTCTGAAGGAACTCATTGAATAATAGGGTAGACAACAGGCAAACATTAATATATTGATCAGACATTTACAGAATAAATTGGATGTAGCCCCAGAGGGAAATCACTAAGACTAAGGAAAATTAGAAAATGTTTTCTTACAGAAGATGAGGCTTCAGCTAAAACTTGAAGGATGTAAAGGAACCTTAGAGGTGGAGTTGAGAAAGGAGAGAGGCTGTTTTAGGCATGGAGGACGTGGAATAAAAATGTTTGGGGTGAAAAGATTGAGCAGTGAGTGGGATGAACAAGGAAGTCAGTGTGAATGAAGACACCATTATGGTAAAATGAATATCCACCCAAAGTTAAGCAAAATGAAGTTCTTAGAAAATGAGAACTTCATCTCCTTCTTTTCACATATCCCAACCAAATAAAGTAGGATCTAAAATACTATACAATTTTTATTAAGTAAAGGTTTTAGTCAGAAAAATAAATAGAATTCTATTTCAACCAGCTACGGAGACATTCAAATTTGAACAGACTCTCTCTTCCTAAATGTTCATAGGACAAGATCATTATATTCATTGCTTGATACTAGCAACCTCTTTGCTGAGGCTTGAAAATATTGAGACTATAGAGAGATTTTTCATTATATTCATATTTTCTATGATGGGCTTTGGCTTGCAGTCATTATCTCAAAGTATTTCTTATCTTTCACTATACTATCAGGAAATTCAGCAGCTAATAACAGCTACATTTTACATGTTTTTCTAGAAGTTTGCAACTCACTTTGTCATAGCACTCATTCTTTTCAAGACAATTGAATATCTTAATAGATAGAATTGCCTATAAATTCCATATTTATCAATCTATCACTTAACAAGTACCTTCTACTATTGCACAGAGAAAGATCACATTATGACTATCAGATCAATTATAGCTTTCTATGAGCATTTAAGACTTTTAAAAACATGTACAATTTTATTCTCTAAGTCATTAGGCAGCCAGCTTGTTGCTTCATCTCTCTACCTTGGTACAATGCCTGAATGAGGCCTCTCAGAATGACTTCCTGTCTGGCCTGTGTAAAACATAACTCTCCCCTGCCTTTGAGATGAAAAGAGAATATGAAGTCAACAAGTATTACATGAAAATAAATAAAATCCAGTTCAAACAAACCACTTAACTCAGTCAATAGTTTCTGGCCCAAGTTCAACAGCATCCAGCAAAGCTTCTGAGATACCTTATTTTTAAACTGTTTTAACGTTAATCCTTCAAGATTATCTTGTTTTTAAGTACCAAAAGTATCACATGATGAAAGTACTCAGGTATTATCATGTATTGATGATTCATGATGTCCTTCTAGAAAATTAAAACTAAGGATTCTAATCAATAAAATTATTTCTGGGCTTTGAACTAGTTCCAGGTCAATTTTTCTTGGCAGTTTTTTGGCTTCCTGAAATATACTGACCCAAACCATGAATAATGATCTTAATTTGCACAATATACAGAAACCATCTGTTAGATAGGAACTGGAGGGTGATGTCATGGGGCCATTTCTAATCTGAATTTAATGTCCTGCCAGTACTGATGTCACTGGCTTGGCAACACACTGGCAGAGTCGGACTTGTTGTGGATGAATAGGTACTGGGAGGAAATTGTGTCACTAAATGAAGGAGAATTTGTTCTGTTCTATGAAGGAAAGATGAACCAAGAAGAAAGGAAGAGCCATTATACTGGAACAACAAATAAATTCTACTGAGATGAATTAAATTTCATCATTATTGTGATCTTCTCCCAGGAATGAATAAAAATGATTGAATATTTCAAGTAAACATGACTCTAATTCTGTGAATAAGAAAGATATCTTGAAGGAAAAAAAACAAATCAGGCAAATAAAAGGGGTATCAGAATAGTTCCTATGTGTGCATGATCAAAAAAATATTTTGAATTACTATCATACTATGTTTAGAGTTTCAGAATGTAGGAACCAGTATAATCCACCTCTACATTCAGAAACGCCTTTACTTTGGAGACTTATACCTAAATCTTGATGTAGAGGACATGAAGAGAGTCCAATTGAATATAATGAAAAATAATAAATAAATTAGAAAGTTACTTGAAGAGATGCTACAATAACTGTGCAAGTGGGAATTAGATGCTAAGAAGGCATTCACAAGAGATTTTTCTCTTCCATAAGGTTTTGCTAACCTGACAAAAGGCATACCAACTTTGACCCATAGTGGTTGGCAAGTCGCTTAATTTCTCAGTGCTCTGGAGTGTAGACAACTATAAATTTCACAGAAGTCTCTGACCTACATTTGTGAATAGGATTTCCTCTCCTGAGAAATACCTAAACCAAAATGTGGGTATCTATCTATCCTTTATTTGTAAAGAAAATATATTTATATTAAAATCAGAGTGTTGTTTTTTTTTTTTTCAGAAAGAAGAAAAGAGAGAAAAGGAGCTTTCTTAAATTATCTTCTGGTGGCCTGAATTATTCAGAAATTTTTCTTGCCATGTATAGAATCTGCTATTGTACATGTGTTCCAAAATAAATTTCTTAAATTGAATAGATAACTTCTTCCAGTTATTTGGAATGAATTTGGAAAGTAAATATTTTAAAATTAATAGACTAAACTATTTCAGTATTTTTATTTTAAATCTTACAAGATAAATAGACCACAAACATGTTTGTACCAAGGTAAGAATGAATTTACAAAGCAAAGATACCAAAATAAAAACAACAACAATAATGAACTTCTGGTCAAAGAAGTGCAGAAGAGAGTAAAAGTTGTATAATAAAAATTAAGAAGCATACTAAAGTTAAGTTTTCTTTTTCTTTTTTTTTAAGCCATTGGGGTTAAGTAACTTGCTCAAGATTACAAGGCCAGTTATTTCTGGGTGTGGTGCTAAGTATCTGAGCTCAGATTTGATCCCCAGGTCATCCCAACACTGGGGCCAGTGCTCTTTACTCGCTGTGCTACCTGCCTGCCCCTAGAGTTAAGTTTTCAACACATGATGTGACCAGTACCTAACGATTCTTTCCATGTGACTTACATACGCTAAATATTTTAAAAGAAATGACCATATACAGTGAAAGGGAAGGGAATAATCATTTATGTCCTGCACACTTGGTTTCAGGTACTATGCTAAGAGCTTTAGAAATATCATCTCATGTGAGAAATTTATGAGGTGATGGATCAGCTAATAGCAACAGAGTTGTAAGTATTAATGGAAAAAGGTGATTTTAAGAAATTATATAATTTTAAATGAATGCTTTCACACTGATACAATAAAATTAAATTAAATTTCACCCTCTCCATATAATTTGGAGTCTTCACTTTGTTCATTGAAAGGCAAAGGTCTAATTATGAATTCAGTCTGCAATATTGTCTTCTATTCTTGAGAAAAAGATGGCAACAAAAGTAAATTTTTCCAGGAGCTAATCTTACTCTGGCATAAATTTTGGGGAGTGGAAATTACAAGCATCAAAATTTCTGCCGAAAGATTTGGAACAAAACAATTATGCATAGTACATACATTCAAGACTAACAAGTGATAACTAATTTTAAAAGAAATACTTTTTTAATGTACCCTTCAATAGGCAATTCAAGAGAATATTCTTTTAAAATTCTTTATAATCATGCTATATAGAAACATAATTCTCTGTTGATAAATAGAAACAGTGATGAGTCTGAGGCAGGATACAATTACAAAGACAAAAGGCCAGCATGTTCCCCTCATGACAAACATATGTTTTCCATTGGGCACTTCTACCTATACTGAATTTTCTTGCCACTCATTATTGTATAATGACATATAATTAGCCTAAAACTGTAGAAAATAGGGTCTTACATATATGTTCAACTAAAGAACTTAAACTTTTTTTTTAATCTGATCATGGTGGTGATAGGAAGCTGTGTATAAAACACACAATTGCAAATTTTGTAACTTTCACAGACCTTAAATGTTTTGCTTATTAGTTATTGTAAACTCCAAGGTGTGGAGAAATATTCACCAGACAAGTCATAAATCATGCCAAAAGACATGTGGAATAAATACCAATGTCAAAAATTTGCAACGTAAATTTATATTGTTTTGACAATGTGTCCAGATTCATTGACAAAAGAGAAAGTAAACAGCATCCTTCCTGATAACTCATTGATACAGGGGTGGGGGAAAGGACTCAAAGATACCACATTGCAAAAAAATAATGTAGGGTGTTAACAGTTGTCATACAAAATTCTGATGTTCTCAAAGAAATGATTAGCAAAGAGTCACCTACCTAAGTAAGGGGAGGGGGGGATCATACACTAATTTTTACATGGTCACCAAAAGAAAAAAAAATACATGGAAGATTTCTTCCAGGTACATATGTACCTGCTTTTACATGAATGGTATTTCTCTAAAAAGTTGTATGTAAGGCAATTTTGCTAAATAAAATAACAATTTAATTGCATTGTGGTGTAAACTATTAAAAGTAACACTATGGTTATTATTATTATTATTTGCTTATTGGATGGCAATTGGGGTTAAGCAACTTGCCCAAGGTCACACAGCTAGTAAGTTTTAAGTGTCTGAGGTTGGATTTGAATTCAGGTCCTCCTGACTCCAGGGACGGTGCTCTACTAGCTGTCAAGGTTATTTTTCTTTAATAAAATGAATTATAATTTTAAATTTATCATTTGTACAAAGGATTCCAAAAAGTTTTAAACTCCATCGAGATTTTTGGAACACATTTTATTATACTGTATTATCATATATTAAGGATGCTCAAAGCAATATTTATCTAAATTAGTTATGTTGTATTTCTATTTTTTCAAATCATAACAAAAAGTTATTAGTTTTGTATAATGCAAACCTAATTATGGTGGATGATAATCAATATTTTCAATTTGTAGTAATATGTAAACATTTATAATTATGACAGGTTTCATGTAACTTTTCATAAAATGTGACTAGACAGAAATTGAATGACTTTCTCTTGTGAATAAGGACATTCATGTCATCATTATCTCCACCAATCCTCTCCCAACAAAAAAATAAAACTCATTTTGGATGTTTCCAACATGAATAGAAAATGAGATTATACGTAACATAAGAACTTCTCAAGTTATCTGCATTTTTTTTTACTAATTCTTTAGATTTTTCATCTTCACTAAAAGTTTTGCATCTTCATGTAAAATAAATGGGAAGATGGGGGTGGCTAGTTGGCTCAGCGAATAAGAGCACGGGCTCCAGTGACGGGATGACCTGGGGATCAAATCCGGGCTCAGATACTTAACGCCACACCCAGAAATAACTGGCAGTGTAACCTTGAGCAAATTGCTTAACCCTGATTGCCTAAAAAAAAAAAATTAATAAAAATAAATAAATAAATGAATGAATGAATAAATGAATGGATGGATGGATGGATGGATGGATGGATGGATGGATGGATGGATGGATGGATGGATGGATGAACAAACAAATAAATATATAGATAGATAAACAAACAAACAAACAAATAAATAAATAAATAAGAAGAATCAGGCAGGTCTCTGGAGAATTCAGGCCTGCCATTCACTCTAATTAGAAATGAGTAGCCAAATTAGGCAAAAATTTCAAGAGTTATAATTATTTAAATTTTCCACTTTTGTATGTATCAACATAGCATTTACTTTTGATACTGAATTTGCTTTGAGAATTGTTTCAGCTGGCAAAGGATTTAACTATTTCAAGGGGGTTTATATCAACATCCCATGACAACTGGATCCCTGAAATAGAATACAGTATTATAGACTCCAAAATATCTCACCAACTCCAAAAGGAAGAAATTTAATTTTTCCTTTCATCACTATACAAAACAGAGGAATCCAGAGCCAATTCCAACAGACAACTGGTCAAAATATGTGACTAAAGTTTTCAAACATATATTTGTAAATGATAAACTGACATATCAATGATTGCTCTAATTCATTAATGTAAGATATGAGAAAAGAAAAAAAACACTCAGATTTTATCTTACACTACATAAGTTGAAAAAGATCACAAAAGATAGGAATATTTAATGTTTCATGGCTGAAGAAAGACTCATTGATATATCATTAGTAGATTTGCAAATTGGACTAAAAATTCAGCAAATCAAGCTGGAATGATGTGAGAAAAGTCACTAAACTGTTTATCCTCTTTAATGACCTAAAGATCTCCTTTCTTAGCGTATATAAGCTCTAGGATCTCAAAAACATAAAGGTCTGTGATAGTAATGGCAATTAAAGATTCCCCTGTATTGGCTTGGTTTTCAAACTGATTGTGTTAAAAAAAAAAAAAAACCCAGAGCTCGTTAATCCCACCTGTGGGATGGACTTGTTGATGTGAAAAGAGAGTCCTGAACTGGGAGGAGCTAGTCACGTAGATTTGCAGAGACAGGACAGAGAGGCAGAAGAACTTTTTGGAAGCAGCACCCTTGTGGAGGCAGAGAGAGACTGAGAGGATTGCTGAGGGCCACTTTGAATCACCCTGGACTTTTGAGACCTGCCCCCAGAGCTGCCAAGGACTGAGGAGACATGGCTGTTTTGCTGGTACTTTGTCTGTCTGTTTTGATGTTGTTTAGCCAGATTTGTCCACTGGTGAAAGACAGTCCTGTTGTTGAAGAAGTCCTGGAACATTTCTGTTGGCTAAGAGCTCCTGAGACTGTCCTGCAGACAGAGAGTGAATACTGTCCACTGGTGAAGGACAGTGCTGTTGTTGCAGGGGTCTGGGAACCTTTCTGTTGGTTCAGAAGCCCTGAAGAAGGATTTTCTTGTTGTATGTTTACAGAAATCCTGGGAGAGGGTTTTGCTAATGTTTTCAGGGGTTCTGCAGACAGAGGATGAATTAATGAAGAGACTGGAAATGTATCTTGTAGCCTTGCTAAGCCTTGTCTCCCCAGGAACTAAGATTGCTGAGAACTTGCCTAGTGTCAAGATGAAGAAAAGACCTCCATTTGGGTATTAAGTGCTGTGCTTAAACTTGATGTAACTCTGGGGTGGATTCAATTGTGATCCAGGGGTGGGGAACTTTTGACCTCTTTGTCTTCTATGGTTGAACAAATGAATGTACTACTTGTGTTTGGAAACTAATCTCCATTTGAGAAGAGGGGCTTTGTGATGGACCAAATGAAGGTACAGCCTAGGGGTAGAGTAGTATTTAGAACAGGGACTTTGCAATTGATTAGATGAATGTAAGGTCCTGGGCTGGGGTAGTACTTGGAGATTATTTAATCACACTTAGTAAATGCTGTATTTTGAATGATGTCATATTTTGACCTTCTCTGTTCTTAATTTGTCACTGAATAAAATGGAGAGCACCTATGCTGGTATTTTGAACCTTGGGAAGTTGCCTTTCCTTGGCATTACATTACAAGGTCCTACATATACAAAACTATTCATCACTGTATTTAAGTGGTACAGTAACATCAACAACTAAAACAGTGAACAAAATGACTGCAGAGCAATTGAAAATCAAATGAACAAAATGTAGCATATGAATGTCAATGAATATTACTGAACCATAGGCCACAATATATATGAAGAGCTCTGAGAAACAAGGGAAGATATGCATGAATTGATAAAGGATGAAGTATGAAGTAAGTAGAACAATACACATGTGTGCTTATATATATGTAGATACATATATAAACATAATTATATATTTCTCTATATTATACATGTTTATATTTTTCTGTATTTTTATACATACATAGTATATGTGTATATATGTATCTATGGTATATGTATATTTGTGTGTATATATGGTGTGTATATGTTTATATATATGTGTGTGTATGTATAGTATGTGTGTATATATGTAATGTGTGTATATATGTAATATGTGTGTGTATAATGTTTGTGTATCAGTGTAAGCATAAGGAATGGTAACATGAAGGCCAATGCTATACAATGGTAAATTACTGATCTAGGTCCCTAGATCAAGATAAGGAAATGAACCTGCCTTTCTCTGGAAAAGGGGATGTTATTAGAAAGTTGCATGATCTGTCACACATATATCATAAGTACTCCATTGTTTTTAATGGGTCTGGGTGTTGTATTATGTCAAAAGCTTTTTCTTCATCTATTGTGATAATCATATAGTTTCTGTTAGTTTTGTTGTTGATGTGGTGAATTTACGTTGATACTTTTCCTGATATTGAACTAGCCCTGCATTCCTAGTGTAAAACCTACCTGCTCATAGTGTATTATTCTCATTATAAGTTGCTGTAATCTTTTTGTTAATATTTTACTTTAAATTTCTGCCTCTATGTTCAGAGAAATTGGTCTAAAATTTTCTTTCTCCGTTTTGATTCTACCTGATTTATGTAGCCATACCATATTTGTTGCATAAAAATAATTTGACAGGATTCCTTCTTCACCTGTTTTCCCCTGTAGCCTATATAGTATTATAATTAATTGTTCTCTAAATGTTTGATAAAATTCCCTTGTAAATCCATGTAGCTTTGGGAATTTTCTCCTAGGGCATTCATTGTTGGCTTGTTCAGTTTCTTTTTCTGAAATGTGATCAGAAAAGGATGACTTTATTATTTTTACCTCTCTGTATTGGATTGTGAGGTCTTTTGCCCTAGGATGCAGTCAATTTTTGCATTGATCCTATGTACCACTAAGAAAAAGGCATATTCCTTTCTATCACCATTCAATTTTCCCCAAAGGTCCGCCCTGTCTAACTTATCTAAAATTCTATTCATCTCCTCAATTTCTTTCTTGTTTATTTTGTGGTTAGATTTATATAATTCAGACAGGAGGATGTTGGAATCCCCTACTAGTACAGTTTTGCTGCCTATTTCTTCCTATAATTCCCATAAATTCTCTGAGAACTTGGATGCTATACCACTTGGTGCATATATGATTAGTAATGATATTGCTTCATTGTTTATTGTCTCTTTTAGCAGGATATAGTTTCTTTCTTTCCTTTAATTAGATCTATTTTTCTTTTTGTTTTGTTCAAGATCAAGAATGTTATCCCTGTTTTTTGTCTATTTTCTTGTTTTTTTTTTCACTTCAGCTGAAGCATAATATAGTATACTCAAACCTTTTGACTTTTCTCTGTCATATCCCTCTGTTTCAAACATGTTTCTTGTAAACAACATATTGTAGAATTATATTTTTTAATTTACTCTGATGTCCATTTCCATTTTAAAGGAGAATTCATCCCATTCACATACACAATTAAGATTACTACCTGTGTCTTTCTTTCCATCATATCCCCACTCCAACACTTGTTTTTCTTTCTCCCTTCTCCTTTTCCTTCCTAACTAGAGTTTTCTTTTTTGACAGCCACCTCCCTAAATCTTCTCTGCCTTCTATTGCCCCCTCCCTTTTTTTTCCATGCCTATAGGGCAAGTTAGGTTTCTTTACCTAACTGATTATGTTAGTTGCCCCTTGAACACAATCTGATGAGAGTAAAGTTCATAGAATGTTTATCTTCATCCTTTTTTTTTTGCCTTTTGGAGGGCAATTGGGGTTAAGTAACTTGCCCAAGGTTACATGGCTAGTTTGTGTGTGTGTGTGTGTGTGTGTGTGTGTGTGTGTGTGTGTGTGTGTGTGGGTGGGTGTTAAGTGTCTGAGGCCAGAACCGAACTCAGGTCCTCCTGATTCCGGGCCCAGTGCTTTACTCACTGCACCACATAGCCGCCCCTGTCCTTTCTATTCCCTTTACTGTAATATGTCTTTGTGCCTCTTCATGTGATGTTATTTACCCTTTTCTGCCTCCTCCTTTCCTCTTCTCCTATTACAATCCATTTTCACCACTTAATTATTTTTTAATCTGCACATCAAAGTGACCTTAACTCCACCCCCTCTGTCTGTGTATGTCCCTTCTAAATGTTGTAATAAAGATACATTTATCAAGGATTATATATATATATATATATATATGTATATGTATCATCTTCCCATATAAACAGTTCACACTTATAGAATAGTGTGTTCATTTGTTTGCTGTTTGTTTGTTTGTTTTTTCCTTTTCTGTTTACTTCTTCTACCTCTTTTGAATGTTTTATTTGAAAAACAAATTTTCTGTTGAGCTCTGGTCTTTTCCTCATGACTGTCTGAAAGTTCCATATTTCATTGAAAGCCCATATCCTCCCCTGAAAGATTATGCTCAGTTTCCCTGGGTAGTTGGTGCTTGGTTGTAATACAAGCTCCTTTGCCTCATGGAATATCATATTCTGAGCACCCCACTCTTTTAATGTAGAAACTGCAAGATCTTGCATATTCCTGACTGTGTCCATGATATTTGAATTGTTTATTTCCTACTGCTTACATTATTTTCTCCTTGACTTGAAAATTCTGGAATTTGCTTACAGCATTCCTTGGTATTTTCATTTTCTGATACTCTCTGTTTCTAGGACCTCAGGGAACATTTCCTTGCTGATTTCTTGAAATAACTGTGCAAGATTTTTTTTTAAAATCATGGCTTTCAATTAGATTGATAATTATGAATTATCTCTGCTGAATTCATATTCCAGGTCAGTTGTTCTTCCACTGAGGCATTTTATGTTTTCTTTGTTTTGTTCATTCTTTTAATTTTATTGGACTGATTATTGATGTCTTGTAGAGTCATTAGCTTCCAATTGCACAATTCTAATTTTTAACAAATTGTTTTCTTCTGGTAGCTTATGTTCCTCCTTTTCCATTCAGCCATTTCTACTGTTTAAGGATTTGCTTTCTTTAGTGTACATTTTATCTATGGTATTTTTAAAGGGATCACTCAATTTTCCTTCTGCCTCCCTTATTTGGCTTCTAACATCTTTCTTGAGCTCTTCTAAGAAGGTTTTTGGGGGTTAAGACCAGGTCATATTCCCTTTTGAGGTTTCAGATGTGGGTATATTGACAATTTTGTGTTCTCCTGAATTTGTGTTTTGATCTTCCCTGTCACCATAATAATTCTCTGTTGTCATTGTTTTTCTTTATTGACTTTGCTCATATTGTTTGCCCTTTTCTGGTTTTTAAAGTTGATCTCTGTTTCTGGGGCACAGGGGACACTGTCCCTGGCTTCTTGTGCTGGAGACTAAAGACCTTGTTACTGATGTTGTTTTCTGGTGGCTCAGGTACTGGCAGCTAGAATTTGGTAGCTTAGTTGGTGTTGAGCTGGAACTGGTGGTGGTGGCTGGTGTGTGCCTGGTGCTGGCACTTGCTTACTCCACCAAGGTTCAGGATCTCCTGCTGATTTGCTGAAGTGGGGCTTTCTGGAACAAATGGATTGTTCCAGAAGTGGCTTGCTGGAACACCTCCTGTCCTGTACTTGTCTCCTTCTTTCACAGCAAGAGGGATCTTTCTCTTAATCACCTTAGACTCCTGAGCTAAAAGACTGCTGCACCTTATCTTTCTTCTGTCTCCAGTATTTCAGGATTTTCATTGGGGCAATATTCTCTGGATCTTTCAAGGTCAAGAAGGGAGGATGTATGTGTGAGCTTGTGTGTATATGCACAGAAAGAAGACAATTTTGCTTGTGCATATGGATGCTATAAACACATGTGTGTTGTATTCATACATGTACCTATACATATGGGGTGTGTGTGTGTGTATAAATAGAAAGAAGGTACTAGAATTAAGGGGAGACCAGGAAAGCATTCCTGTAGAATATAGAATTTTAGCAAAGAACTGAAGAAATTCAGGGAGTAGGGATGAGTATTGAGAACATTTTAGGAATCAGTGAAAATGCCTGCTGTGGGGAAGTAAAGTTCCTTATTTAAGTAAGAGTAATGTGACCAATGTCATTGAAATGCAAAGTATGTTGAGGTAGGAGGTATAATATAAAAGGAAAATGGGAAGGTAGAAGACAGAATAGGTTATGACAAATTTTGAATGTCAGATACAGGATTTCATTTTTATCCTAGTGGTAAGAGGGAGCCACTTGAGTTTACTGAATTGGAGAGTAACATGGTAAGATTTAATCAATAAGGGGAGATTTATTTTAGAGAGCAACCTACAGGATACTCTGATTATGAGGAGCTGAGAGCCTATACAAGGACAGTGAGTGACTCAGAGTAAATAAGTGTGTGTCTGTGTGTGTCTGTTTCTGTGTGTTGTTAAGAAATTGAATTGAACAGGCACCAGTAAGAGATTGAATATGTGGAAAAGAGATACAAGAAACAGAGGATGACATCAAGGTTGGGAACCTGAGGTGACTGAATAGATAGCATTTTCCTTTCAAGGACATTAGGAAGAGGTGAAGGTTTTGTGCATGTGTAGGTGGCAGAGGGGATTATAAGTTCAATTTTGAATATGCTAAATTTAATATATCCACAGGACATATAGTTCAATATATTCAACAAGTAGGGAATTACATATGTGAGATTAGATGAAATCAGAGAGGATAAGACTGGATAGATGAATTTATGAAGCATTACTACAGAGATGATATTTTAATCTATGAAAGCTCATGAGATCACCAAATGAAATAATATAGAAGGAGAAGAGGAAGGGTCAGGACAAAGACTTTGGGGACACTGGTACATGCCATGGATGAAGACCAAGAAAAGGAGACTGAGCTGAGTGGTGAGATTTATAGGAAGAGAACCAGGAGAGAGATGTGAAAACTTAGAGAGAAGAGAGTATCAAGGAAAATGGGTTAATCAATATCTTCAAAGGCTACAAAGATGTAAAAAGGAAGAGGATAAAAGGTTATTAGGTTTGGCATTTAACAGATAATTAATAACCCTGGAGAGAGAATTTTCAGTTGAATTATGAGGTCTGAAGTGAGCCTGTTGAGAATTAAGATAAGTGTCAGAAGAAAGGAAATGAAGCATATATTGTAGAGTTCTTTCATAAAAAGTCTAGGCTCAAAAGGCAAGTGATATATTAAATGATAGCTGATGGGCATTGATGAATCACGTGAGGGCTTTTTGAAGATAGGAGAAATATGGACATGTTTGTAGACAGTAGGAAAGCAGTCAGTAGACAAGGAGAAATTGAAGATAATTAATAGAGTGAGAAGGATAGAGGGACTGATCTGCTAGAGAAGACTAGGTAAAATAGAATTGCAGGAATGGTTTACCTTCAAAAAGTTTGCCTTGCTAAGGAGAAGAATTATCCCATTTACAAAAGGGTTAAATAGTGGCAGAAGCCATCTGACTGAAGAAATGTTGTATAGAAGGGAGAAGGAACCTTCAGTTATATTTTTAGTAAAATCTGAGGCAAAGTACTCAGTTGAGAAAGTAGGAAAGGGGAAGTCATGAAAAGCTTGAAGAGGGATAAAAACATTTGGAAGAGTTTCAGTGATGTGTGGGATGTTATAAACTAGAAAGGTATAAAAGGATGTCCTTGCATGAGAGATTCAATTGTGGCAGCCAAGAGAGGTAATATAATATCAGGTTTCATTAGCAGGGGCATAGCAGATGCTGGCAAATTTATCAGGGTAGGAGGAAGCAGTATAGTCTGATGTCTCACATTGCTACTACAATATTCATGGAGGAAAAGTAGTAGATAGACTTATGATTAGGATAACCAAGTAAAATCCATATCGGGATATTTTTCTACTACAGACCTGCTACAGGGAGACAGGTTAAGCTCAAAAATCACTGGAAAAAGGTATTTGGGAAGACCTCTACAAAACCCTCCAACACTGATCTGAGAGCATGACCTTTGTATGAGACAAGGAGAATAATTAAGATATAGATGACACTAGTGTTTCTTTGACTCTAGAGTAGGACTATAGATCCAGTAAAGTCTAAGACTGGAATATGTCAATATGTAGCAAGGTAGAGATTAAGGCCCAGAAATGGGTCACCAGTTCTTTCTGACCACATAATAGTACCTGCAGTTATACCATACTCTGATGTTGTAAAGCCAATCATAAGAAGCTTCGCAGAGGACTGCTGCTATGAACAGCTTTCAAGGTCCTCATTACACAGTATAGTGAACTCTCTATTCAGTAACAAATTAAGAGAAAACATTCACAGGAAATCAAATTACAGCATTTGTCACATTATGGCAAAAAAAAAAAACCTTATCACTAAAATGATCACTTAGTTTTCACCAATGTGGTCACATAGTTTTAAATAAAGTGCATTCATTTAGTAACTCAATCATTCTTAAGGAGGCAAGCCTCCTTAATTGACACAAAGTACAGAGGTTAAAAGTTCTCCACCCCTAGATCATATTGTCTTAATCTCTTCAATCAAAAAGTATTTTTTTTCTTGATTGGAGATTAGTTTCCAATCACCCTTAATTGGTAAGTCCTTAACTCAATAATCTAAAAATAAAGGTCAAAATTCTCCACCCTGAGTAAATCATGATCTTCTCAGTTTACATTAAATACCTAAGGATAAGTCTTATCACTTTGACTTGAGGCAAGCTCTCAGCTTCCATGCTTAGTCTTCTATGGTCTCAGTTCCTGCCCGAACTTCTCCAATTGCCACATGGCTTCAAACACAAACAGTTTTCAGTTCTTAGGTCAGCCTCTTGTGCAGTTTGTGTTCCATATTGAAGATCACAGTGTCTGGTCCACCTCGGGTCCTTCATAGTTTCTGTTCTTAGGAAGACAAAGCTTAACAAAGCAACAATAACATTCATGCACATTGCCAGCATCCTCATCAATTCACTTTCTGCCTGTGAAGTCAACATAGACACAAAAACAAGGTTTTAGGAATCAATACAAATCATCAGTATAGTGCCTCGACCTCTGAAATCATCAGCAAGGTCCTCCTTCAGGATTTCTGTAAACATACAACAAGAAAATCCTCTTTCAGGGCTTCTGAACCAGAAATATGGTTCCAGGGCTTCTACTATGACAGCACCCTCCCTTATTAGCAGAAGAATCTGTCAAAATAACATCAAAATTGACAGACAATGTACTGATACCACAGCCATGCCTCCTCCCACTTCTCCTCTCTTCTCATTTCTTCTCAATTCTCAGTTCAGTTCTCAGTTCTAATTTCTCTTCTCACTTCAGTTCTAAGTTCTCTTCTCAAGTAGTAGCAACCCAGCCTCCAGAACTCCCAGAAGTTCTGGCCTCTCTCAGAATGGGCTTTTCCTTATATAACGTATTATCTCCTTCCTTTTCTGCCCCTTCCTGTTATGTCAACAAATCCATACCACTCTGGGATTCCCGTGTTCTGGGTCTTAATATTTGACACAGTCATGAACTTGGAACAAGGTGCTAAGTACCTATTTGATTGCAAATACAAGGGCAGGGAAGATCTTTAAATTCCCATTACCATTATAGATGTCAACAACTAAGTAAAAGGGTCAAGATCTGAGCCTGAATATTTCTCACTATTAATCTACAGAGCCTTCCAGCTAAATAATACATTTTGGTGCCACAGATATCTACTATATCCCAACCAAGGGGAAAATCTCTGGTTGTGTTGTCCAGAACCAAATCAGAGTTGAGTTTCTGTGAATCTCAGATGTAGAAGGCAATCATCAGAGGATAAACCAGATAATTTTGAGCACACTGCAATTTTGTGTCTCCCTTCCCTGAATTGACCATTAAATGTTTGGAGAAAGTGCTCGATACCTACAGTAATTCAGTGACAAGAGCTGAGATTACACAAAGAATCACCAAACATAATTCCAAAAGCCTTTACCAAGTTGTACTGATATTTACTCTCAAACAAAATCCCAGTTCAGGAAGTAATGTTTTGAAGATGAATAGATGAAAAAGAAAAAAAAAGGCATCCCCAATAAAGAGCATAAGAAAAGAATAACTCAACACATGTATAGAAAAGTGTTTTTTCCCCTCAAATTAGTACACATTTAGTCATATGTATAATTAGAACTGGAAGAAATGTAGTAAAATTTAATATAGTAATAATCAAATTAAAGCATTAGATATCTGAAAAAGAAGTAAATGCTATAGAGGAATTAGAAGAAGAAATTACAGATAATTGAAGAGGGAAGAAACCTTATTCAATTAAAAAATTCCCTGAAGATTAATAATGTACCAAACAAAAGGTTATAAGTCCATGAGACAAGTACTATTAAAAAAATTTCAAAAGAATGAAAAAAATACAAATTATCATGTATTGAAAACAAATGGACCTTTAATGAAACAGAAGACCTCCAAGCATTCTGATGAAAATATCAGTGGCAGAGACACTTTAAAATTAAAAGAGAAGAGGGAGCAGAAACACAAGAAGTCATAATGAATGAAAAATTATAAATAGTTAAAAATGATAAATGTCTCCAATAAAATGTGGAGAGATGCTTTTTGTAGCCCCTTTTGAGTTCTTTCCTTATCAAGGATCATAAAGGGAATCTAATTATATAGGAGCCCTGGGATGGTTTTATTATGTCTTGAGAATATTAAAATAATAATGGAAAGAAAGGGAAAAAAAAGGATTCAAAGGTGTAATGGAAATGCAAATTTAAAGATCTTCCCTGCCGCTAGGCTAAAGTGCACCTGGAGCCTGGGGTGGGAGACTTGTTTTTCAGTAGATACTTTTTGATTGGCCAGTGGGTCAAGAAGGTTGTTACATTCTCTGAGCCAGGAGAAGGATATACAAACCCTGATTTGAGACTTTGTTTTGGGGTTCACTTTGAGAACTGTTCTGTGATTTGATCAGATGAGACTCTGGTAAGCCATGGTTGAGAGCCCCCCGGTTTTGAAAAACCCAGATGTTGTTTTGGTATGGATGTAATGGTTGGACAGTTTGGAAACCCGTCTACTTGATCTGTTTCTGTCTTGATACTTCTGTCTGTATACTCTGAAGTTCGGAGTGCTGAACTTTTTCCCCTGAACTAGGTAAATGATACATATTTGACTGATTAAAGTTAACCCATTTTGAGTTGCTTTCTTTATCAAAGCAGATCCAAGAACCTGTGGTGGTAGCCACCCTAGGGACTCTTGGGGTGCCTGCTGCTACAAAAGATGAGGGGAGAGGGAATTATGGAGACAATTATTTCATATAACCAAGATGCAAAATTAGAACCCTTTATTAATAAGGAAAGGGGAGTGAGTGACTCTTTCCCCCCATATTTCCATATCAGTAATATTGTGAAAGAAAACATATATAAAAAACAAGAAAAAATTAAGTAATCAAAGAAAAAAGTATGCTTTGATCTGTATTCAGACTCCATCAGTTATTTCTGTAAAGATAAATAGGTTATTTTTTGTTTGTTTGTTTTTGTTTTTTTATCTTAAGTCCTTCAGAATTATCTTGGATAGTTAGGTCCTTCACAGTTGATCATCATGCAATGTTGCTGTCACTGTATACATCATTCTCCTAATTCTGCTCATTTCACTTTGCAGAAGTCCATGTAAGTCTTTCCAGGCTTTTCTGATAGCATTTTACTTATCATTTCTTATATCACAATAGTATTCCATCACAATCATATACCACAACTTGTTCAGTCATTACCAAATGGATGGGCATCCCCTCAATGTCCAAATCTTTGTCACCATATAAAAAGCATCTATAAATATTTTATACATATAAGTCCTTTTTTACCTCTTTGGAATACAGACTTAGGAGTGGTATGGCTTGGTCAAAGAGTATGCATGGTTTTATAACCCTATTGGCATAATTCCAAATTGTTCTACAGAATAATTGAATCAGTATACAACTTCATCAACAATGCATTATTGTCTCAATTTCCCCACATCCTCAGAAACATCATTTTCCTTTTCTGTCATATTAGTCAAGCTGATAGGTGTGGGATACCATATAGAGTTGTTTGGAAATTCAGGGTTTTGAAACATTATAAGTATAATAATTCATATTGAATCAAAATAATGAAACATTATTATATCAGTAAAGTCAGGAAAATATTTGACAAAATTAAATATCCATTTATTTTAAAAATAATAAAAAAGTAAAAAATAAATGAACCTTTCTTTGATATCTCAAATAATAACTGTTCATAACACTAATATCTACAAGCATTTGTAATGAACTATTTCTACATGCTTCTCCAAAAAGATCAGAGGGTAGAAAAAGATGTCTATTATCTCTGCCATTATTTGACATAACTAAAATGAGCTTATCAATAAAACAAGAAGAAATTGAGAAAATGAGTGGAAGGAAAGTAGATACAGCCATCTGTTTCACAGATGTAACAGTTTACTTATAGAATACTAGAATTCCAATTGAAAATAAATGAAACAATAACTTTAGTAATGTAGCAGCATATAAAATATAAGCAAAAATTAATAGCATTTATTTGTATTACCAATAAATCCTAGAATAAAAAATAAAAATTAATTTCCAGTAACAAAATTGCAGAATTTATTTTGAAAAAAATTTATATAGCTACTAAGATACAGAAGAATTGCATGACTTTATCTATGGGATGTTTCATGCATAAAGTTAGAGAATAAAAGTAATTGGAGATACATTAATTTCTTATGCTTGGGGCATGCCGGTATAATAAAAATGACAATAATAGTTCAATTAATTTACACATTTTAGTTCCATGTCAAATAAAATATGAAAGGGTTGCTTTTTATTTAGTGTCTCCAAAATCTCCATGCGTTTTCCACCTTTTATATAATAAAACTGTACTAAGACTTTTGAGGCACTCTGAATAAATACTATTTAAAGAAGAAAAAGATCAGTATATGCAAGAATATAAGAGGAAAAATTAAGAAGAAAGGAATTTATTAGTGCCAGATCTCAAGCTATAGTAAATAGCAGTAACCATCAAACTTAGTTGGTACTGATTAAAAAATAGATTTGTTAAAAAAGATGCAGAAACAATTAAATATAGTGTTTGATATACCCAAGAACTTCATGTACTGGGCAAGGATATGCTACTGCTAGGAAACCTAGAAAATCAACTGAATGAAATTGGATTTAGACAAACAACTGGCATTATATCTGAAAATAAATGCCCAATTGAATGTGGGACCTAAAAATAAAACTTCATATATATATATATATATATATATATATATATATATATATATATATATATAATGAGCAGGGAAGAAGATACCTTGCATAACAACTACTAATCTTTGTGAGTTCAAATCTGGCTTCAGATACTAACTAGGTGTTTCTCTCTGGGCTCATGATTTAACCCTATTTGCCCCATTTTCCTCATCTGTAAAATTAACTGGAGAAGAAAATGGCAAACCAGTCCAGTATCTTTGCCAAGAAAACCTCACAGACATAAATAGTCAGAATTGACATAAAAACAACTTAACTATAATGCTATGTTTGAATTCTAGCTCATTAAAGTAACAATTGTGTGACCTTGGGTAAATCACTTGCCTTCTTTTATATTATTTCTTCTCTACTTTGTATTGACTAAGTAATTTCCTTGATTGCTCTTTAGCCAGGTTGAAAAAGTCAAAGGGCAAAGGGCAGAAGTAAGAAGTAGCCACTTGCCTCTGACTTGTTGAAAATAAATTATTAACAGAAAATCTCTATAGTAATTTGAGAAAACATTTTCCTCTAGTAGGAAGGATGTCATTATTCCATTTCTAAGGTTAAAACTGTTTGGAGAGAAAAACACTGAAGTGAAAAGAGGCTTAAAACATTAGCAATATGGCAGAGTCAATTTGTAGAACTTTGTGATTCAATATTGCTCTAATAAGCAGCTATACAAAATCATCTAAGGCAAAGAAAGAATTCCTCATGGTTGGAGTATCCCTCAATCTGGTTATTTAAATGTTACTGAACATGTATCTCTTCAACAGCAAAAAGAAATGATGGACTATTTTAAAATAAAACACCAACACTCTGCATTTAGTTAATGGGAAAAATAAAGGCATTCGTGTCTTATCTAGGCAAAACAATTGATTGCTTTTTTTTTAATGTCTCATGAAGTTGCTGTAGATTAAGTACGATCTAGCTGACCATTTAAGATAATCTCTTCAGACTCTTTTATAGCAGCTTAAGAACTGCCTTGAACATTGCTGCCAAAGTAATTTTCTAAGATCATCAACCAAATGATTCTTTGACTTGAAAAAATGTTGCCTTTTGGGAATCACAAAGCACTTATTAGAAAAGTTCTGTATGCTGGGAGAAATTTAAGTAGTATTCATGACCAAACTAAAAATGAGAAAACTGTGGAGAAAATGAACCATATGATCACAGAACAAAAATCATCTAATCCAATCCATGTCAGTAAAAGATATTTACCTACACACATACATACATACACACCTACAACCTAGACAACAGATTGATATTTTATATTTTGTTTGAAGGCTCTCATAGAAGAGGAACCAAATATAGATCATTCTACTTTTATTTTGATATATTATTTTCTCCTATTATATGTAAAAACGATTTTAACATTTGAAAAATATTTTTTGAGTTCCAAATTCCCACCCTCTATACCCTGCCATCTCATTGAGAAGGAAAGCAATTTAATGTATGTTATACACATGTAGTCATACAAAACATATTTCCATGTTAGTCATATTGTAAAATAAAACAAATTTTTAAATATATATATATATAGTAATAAAATAAAATACATTTAAAAAGTAAAAAAAAAGCTTTGATCTGAATTAAGACTCCATCAATTCTTTCTTCAGAGATAGATAGCATTTTTCATCATAAATCCTCAAAATAGTGTTGGATCAATATATTGCTGAGAATAGTCAAGTCATTCACAGTTGATCATCATGTAATATTGTTGTTACTGTATATAATGTACTCCTGGTTCTGATCATTTCCCTTTTCATAATTATATGTAAATCTTTCCAATCTTTTCTGAGAGCATCTTGTACATTTTTTCTTTCATCATGACAGTATTCTATCACAGTCATATGTCATAAATTGTTCAGGCATTCCTCAGTTGATGGACATCCACTCAATTTCCAATTCTTTGCCACCATGTAAAGAACTGCAATACATATATTTGTACATATAGGTCCTTTTTTATTTCTTTGAGATACAGATCTAATACTGATATTTCTTGGTCAAAAGGTATGCATGACTTTATAACCCTTTGGGTAAAATTCCAAGTTAGTCTACAGAGTGGTTAAATCAGAATACAACTTCACCAACAGTGCATTAGTGTCTAAATTTTACCACATTCCTTTCAACATTTGTCATTTTAATTTTCAGTCACTCTATTTAATTTGATAGCTATGGGTTGATGAGTCAGAGTTGGTTTAATTTGTTGTTCTCTAATCAAAAGTGATTTAGAGCATTTTTATATGACTAAAGACAACTTTGATCATGCCATCTGAAAATTTCCTCTTCACGTCCTTTGGCCATTCAGTAGTTGAGGAAGGGATTTTATATCTATAAGTTTGACTCAGTTCTCTATATATTTGAGAAATAAGGTCTTTATGAGAGAAAATTACTGTAATTTTTTTCACAGTTATGATTATTATGTTTTTCCCTCCATCCTATCCCCCCCATTCATCATTCTCTTCCCCCCTCTCCTTTTGTCTTGTTGATTCTCAAAAATGTTTTGCTTCTGACTTTTACCTCTCTCAAAATGCCCTCCTTTCTATCAGAACCCCACATAGCTCTTTCTCTTATCCTCTTCCCTTACCTTCCTGTAGGGTAAGCCAGATTTCTATAACCAACTGAGGGTCTGTTATTCCCTCACTGAGCCAATCCTGATGGGATTAAGTTACTTCAATTGATTGTTATATTTCATGGACTCATAGCCCTTCATCATCTTTCTTCTTCCCTTCCTCTGGAAAGATCTGATTTTTTGGACACTGATTTTTTCTTCACCATGCTCCAGCAACTTTCTCATCTGGGAACATCATATCACTTTTTTCTAATTGATTTGTTCCTCTTAATACCTACATTTTTTAAGGAAGGGGTCCATGTAGCCATATTAAATCTTTAATTCTGTTTCAGGCTCCACTCCTGACTCCCAAGACATTTTTTTCCATCTTGATCTAGCATAATTACATTACTCTTCATGCATAACTTATGCCAATACATACATGTTTAGCTTTTATTTACTTATTTTTTTGGGGGGGTAATCTCTTTATCCACTAGAATGCTGAGGAAAGGGGCTATTTTTTTTTGCTGGTATTTTACTCCCAGCAATTAGAACAGTGCCTGCAATATGACAAAATAGGAAAATTATCAATGCTGGAGAAATGCGGGAAAATTGGAACACTAATGCATTGTTAGTAGAGTTGTGAGCTAATTCAACCATTTGGACAGCAATTTGGAACTATACCCAAAGGACTATAAAAATGTTCATAACTTTCTGGACCAGCAATTCTACTCATAGGTGTCTATCCCTAAGAAATCATACTAGTAGGCAGAGTCAAGATGTTTGAGTAGAAGCACAAACTTGGCATGGGCTCTGGCTCTAAACAATTCCAAAAATGTAAAAAATGATGCTAAACATATTTTAAAGCTACAGAAAGTGACTGGGAGAAACAAAATCTCCAGCTGAAGACAGCCAACAGGTCAACAGGAAAGGTCTATCACAGAGCGCTGCGAGCCAAGCAAAATATTGCAGGAGCCGCAGATGGGAAGAGCTGAGCTCAATCCCATGGGAGTGGTGCAGTTCCAGCCCCATGGAGGGGCCAAGACCAGTGGTGGGCAGAGCAGATTTCAAGAGAGCAGCTGTGGTGGCTTTCAAGACTTCTCAACACCTAAATGCCACAGACAAAGTAAAAGGTCAGTGTGGACTTTGTTGCAACAGGGAGGGACTGAAGAGAACAGTTTGGCTTCTGCCTCCAGAGCGAGAAGCAGTGGAGGCACAGTGGCTGGGCCACGTGGCTGCCTCAGAATATCCTGGCCTGCAAAGCATGGGGGGAAAAGCAATCTTTCAGAGGGTAATAGCTCTTACTTTACCCTCCTTGGATCTGGATGGCAGTCTTGGGTGGTGGTCCTGGGATGTGTAACCAGTGAGCTAGAGCTAGTAGGGGCTGTAGTTTCAGCACCCTGCTAATAGCTCCAGAGGCTGGCAAAACTCCAGTAATTTGGGAGAAAGCTCTCTCCATTCTGGAAGCAGAGTTCTACCTTGACAAAGAGCTCAAGGGTCAAGTAATTTTCTGGCAATATGAGCAAGCACAGAAAACACAAACAGATGACAGCTCTTTTGGGGGACAAAAAGGATCAAGGCATTGAGCAGGAGGAAGACAATGAAGTTAGAACTTCTGCATCAAAAGCCTCCAAGAAATATCTGAATTGTTTACAGGCCATGGAGCAGCTCAAGAAGCATTTTGAAAATCAGGTAAGAGAAGCGGAGGAAAAATTGGGAAGAGAAATGAGAATGACCCAAGAAAATCATGAAAAGCAAGTCAAGGAGACCTAAAAATATATTGAAGAAAATAACACCTTAAAAAATAGACAACCTCAAATAGAAAAAGAGGCTAAAAAGCCAATGAGGAGAAGAATGACTTAAAAAGCCAAATTTGCCAGATGGAAAAAAAATCTCAAAAGCTCACTGAAGAGAATCATTCCTTCAGAATTAGATTGGAACAAATTGAAGCTAGTGACTTTATGAGAAATCAAGATACTATTAAACAGATCCAAAGAAATGAAAAAAAAATAGAAAGCAATGTGAAATTTCTCATTGGGAAAAACCACTGACCTGGAAAATAGATCCAGGAGAGATAATTTATTTTTTAATTAAATTTTATATTTATTTTTAGTTTACATCATTCATTTTTACAAGATTTTGAGTTACAAATTTTCTCCCCATCTTTCTCCTACCCACCAACCCAAAACAGTTATCCCACTGTATACCCCATCCCCCAATCTGCTCTCTCCTATATCCTCCTCCATACCCCCTCTGACTTTCCAGTAGGGCAAGATGTATCTGTATACCCATTTATTTATTTTCCACTTACATGTAAACACAATAATAATAATATTTTTAAACATTTGATTTTAAAACTTTAAATTCCAGATTTTTTCCCTTCCTCTCTCATTTCCCACCCTTACTGGGAAGATAAGCAATTCAATAAGGGTTGTATATGTGTAGCTATGCAAAACATTTCCATAGTGGATATATTGTGAAAGAATGACTATTATTTGCATCCTATATCACCCCCCACTTGTTCTATTCTCTACTTTGACCTTGTCCCTTTTCTTTCTTTTTTTTTTGGGGGGGGGGTGGGTTGGGACAGAGAAGATACTGTTACATATATTTTTGATTATGTTCCTTTAAATGTGTTTTCTTGTACTTGCCTCCACTGGCACTCATTTGTCATTTTTCTCCCCATTCATAAAGTTTTGTGTGAACTTCCTGAAATTAAACCTTTCTCAGCTTAACACCACTTAATGCCATGAAATTTCAGGATCTGAAGACTTAGAAATTTCATTGTGTTTCTTTATCCAGGTCATAGCAGTATTACAGAAGAGGTCAAGGAAGGACATTTTTCCACCCATAGAAGAGGATACTTAGGTCTGTTTTGCCCTCTGTTTATTTTATTTTTATCTTTTAATTAAATTTTATGTTAACTTTTAGTTTACATAATTCACTTCCACAATATATTAACTTACAGATTTTCTCCCTGTCTTTCTCCTACCCACCACCTGAATACAGTAATCATATTCTAAGCCCTTCAATCCCTTAGGGTACAAGCTGCCAGATCCTGTGTTCTCCTGATTGTTTTTCCACAATATTCAAATTGTTCTTTCTTGGTTACTTGTAATATTTTCTACTTTATCTGGGAATTCCAGAACCTGGCTACAATATTCCTAGGAGTTTACTTTTTGGGATCTTTTTTCAATATGTGATCCTTGAATTTGTTCCACCTCTATTTCTTTCTCTGGTTCTATAATATGGTATCAGGGTGATTTTCCTTGAGAATTTCTTAAAGGATGATTTCTAGGTTCTTTTTTTTGTCATGGCCTCCAGGTAGTCTAATAATTTTTAGATTATCTATCCTGGATCTGTTGTCCAGGTGGGTGGATTTTCCAATGAGATCTATTTCCCATTGCCTTCTTTTTGTTTTTTCATTTATTTAGATCTGTTTAATATTATCTTGATTTTTCATAATGTCATTACATTTCATTTGCTTCAGTCTAATTCTGAAGGAATGATTCTCTTCAGTGAGCTTTTGAGATTCTTTTTTCCACCTGGAAAATTTGGATTTTTAAGGCTTTCTTCTCTTCATTGGCTCTTTGAGCCTCTTTTACCATTTGAATTAGTCTGTTTTTTAAGGTGTTTTTTTATTCAGTAAGGTTGTTAACTCACTTTTCATTATTTTCTTGCATCATTCTCATTTCTCTTCCCAATTTTGCCTCCACTTCTCTTATTTGGTTTTAAAAATCCTTCTTAATCTGCTCTGTGGCCTTTAACCAGTTCATGTTTTTCCAGGAAGCTTTTGGTGCAAGAGTTCTGACTTTGTTGTCTTCCTCCTGTTCCATGCTTTGATCCTTTTTGTCTCCAAAAAAGGAGTACAAAGTTGGATAGCTGTGCTTGCTTTGCTCCTTTTGCTTGCTCATGTCACTCAATTACTTGACTTTTGAGCTTTTTTTGCCACAATAAAACTCTGCTTCCAGAGAGGAGAGCTTTGTCCCAAATCACTGGAGTTTTCTCAGCTGCCAAAGCTATTATTTTGCTGCCCTCCCTGAAGCCTCCACCAGCTCTGGCACACTGGTCATGCACCACATGACCTCCACCCTAGACAACAATCCAGGTCCAAGCAACTTAAAGCAAGAGCTATTATCCCTAAGAATGGCTGTTTGGTCCCCCTACAATCTGCAGGCCAGGAGCTCTGGAGCAAGAACACAACCGTGGTGGCCACCCCTTCCTCAGCTGCTTCTTCCTCAGGGGGCAGAGGCCTGACCACACTGTAGGACAACCTGTACCCAAAGTTCACACTGACATCTCACTTTGTATTTGGCATTTATGGGTTGATAATTCTGGCAACCACCACAGCTGCTGGTGATCCAATCTCCCAAGACCCTCCAGCCATGGCTGGCCGTGGCCACCCTGGGGCTAAAACCATGGGCTCATGCAGGGCTGGGAGCTTCTCCCAGCACACTGCAATGTACCCTTCTTGTTGGCCTGACTGACTGCCTTCAGTGGGAGATTTGTTTCTCTCCATCACTTTGTGGTTTCTGTAACCCTAAAGTTTGTTTGAGTCATTTTTTATAGGTATTTCAAGGTGATTATGGGAGATGAAAGAGAACGGAACAACCTTACTCTTATTAAATCTGGCTTAAGGAGGGAATAACATGCATACTCATTTGGGTATCATGCCCTACAGGAAAATAGGGGGTTAGGGGATAAGGGAAGGTATGACAGAAGGGAGGGCAGATTGGGGGAGAGGGTAGTTAGAAACAAATATATTTGGAAAGGGATAGGGTCAAAGGAGAAATTAGAATTAGTGGGGGGTGGGACAAGATGGAGGTATATACAGGTAATCTTTCACAATATAACAATTATGGAAATGATTTGGGTAACTACACATGTACATCCTAAATTTAATTGTGTATCTTCCCAGTGGGTGTGGGTGAGGAGGGAAGAAGGGAAAAAAATTGGGAATTCAATGTTTTAAAAACGAATGTTTAAAAAATTGTTTTTTACATGCAACTGGGAAATAAGATATATAGGCACTGGGGTGTAGAAATACATATTGCTCTAATAGAAAGTTGGGGGATGGTGATGGGGGAGGATATAAGAGAGAACAGATTGGGAAAAGAGGTATTCAGTAGGCTTGCTATTTTGGCATGGTAGGGGAAGGAAAAGACAGAAAGAAAAACTATAACTCAAAATTTTGTGGAAATGAATGTTCAAAGCTAAAAATAAATTAGTTAATTAAAAAAAGAAATAATACTAGTGGTAGAAGGACCTGTATGCACAAAAAATATTTATAGTACCCATTTTTGTGGTGGCAAAGAATTGGAAATCAAGGGAATGTCCATTAATTGGGGAATAACTAAACACTTTGTAGTATATGAATGTAATGAGATACTATTGTGCTATAAGAAACAAGGAGCAGATGGACTTCAACCTGGAGAGACTTATGTAAACTGATTCTGAGTGAGGAGAGCAGAAACACGAGAACATTATACACAATTACAGACACATTGTATCCGCGATGATTAATTTGGATAGCAATGCAAAGTTGTAAGACTCATGATGGAAAAGCCTATCCACATCCAGAGAAATAATTACAGTCTGAATGCAGATTGAAGCAAACTACTGCTTTCTCTCTTTTTTTTCTTTTGTTTTGTTTCTATTTCTCATTGTTCCATTGGTTATAATTCTTCTTTACAACTTAAATAATGTTTAATGTTAATATGTAGAACTTATATCTGATTACATGCCAACATGGAGTGGGGCTGAGCAGGGAGGAGAGGAAGAGGAAGAAAAATTGGAACTCAAAAGCTTGTGGAACTGAATATTGTAAAGTAAAAGTAAATAAATTAAAAAAAAACAGAAAAGAAAAGTTCCTGACACACATCAAGTATCTAACAAATGCCTGTTGATTTTCTGGCTAAACATACTCTGTCATGTGAGTTTTGCCTAAAATATGATATCAATTCAGAACCTAGGAATCAAAAAATCTAGCAGGATTCAGAAGAGAAAATTGTTCTAGCCAATCCCTGAAAAGGAATCACTTTGAAGGGAGAAGAGCCATGACTAACTTCAGTCACCAACCTCCTTGATGAGAAGAGGACCTGTGAACTTCAGGGGGCCATTGTCCACTGAACAGTAATGGCTCCCAACCATGTCTGTTTTAGGAGCCAAAGAAAAATTGTGTAAAAGCAACTTCATGCTTCTACCAGCAGCCTAGAAGAAAGGCTATAAAATGACTAAAGGGAATTTCACAAAGACACTCAAAAAGAGGACAAAAGAGACTCCATTGAATTAAAAGACATGAGTTTCCCCTTTGCTACACATTCTCTGTAAATTTGAGCCTATTTTCCCCTGACCTCTCCTACAGGACAGTTACAGATTTTAGGGGGTTGTTTTGTAGCAACGTTTCTAATTATATTACTTTAATAAATAGCACGTTGTAAAATTTTATCAAGTTTGCATTGCTACTTGATATCTATTAAGAGACGGACACACCAGTTGGGATATGTAAGCTATAACCCTAGAAATATAACAATCCAAACCACTCAAGGTTACTTCTAGAATACTGAAGAGGAAATGTTGCTGCTGTATTTTGGTGGTTTGACCTGTCAATTCGACTGACATTTTGTCCACCCACCCACCCCAGTGTGTTTCTTACATGACAGATCAATTCAGATAACCCTTGCTTTTTTGAATATTAACATTAGTTGTATTGCTATACATAGAATGACCATTTGAGCTGATATGAAAAGAACTTTTTTTTATTTCTAACATATATAAGTGTGCATTTACCAGAGTCTATAATTTCTTCTAGAGAGCACTATGATATATTGTAAGCATTCAAATGGTTTCTTTTCCTTTTGAGAAGACCTCAAATGCTTGCTTTGTTTGTAATATGAGCCCAGAACACTTGTTCATATCCTCACAGTCAATTGATCCATAGGATGAGAGTTGCCTAGAAACCCTGAATCATCAACCCTAAGTTCTTAACTATTTTTTTGTTTTTGTTTTTCATTTCGGTGGTGATGGGTAGGGAAAAGGATGCTAGATGTGCAAATTCCTGTGGGAAGTCTTTTTCATCACAGAATGATTGATTTAAATCAAGAAGAGATCTTAGAAGATGTTAAACTCAACCACTTCATTTTATAAATAAAGAAGTTAAAGCCTGTAAAAGGGACTTGCTTAAAGTCACACAATAGTAAGTAGTGAGGACAGGCTTCAAACACAAACTATCTGACTTTTTTCTCCCACCCAATCCTCCCATAGGCAGCACATATCCTTTGGATTGTGCTCTTTACATGGAAACAAATAAATAATACATGTCAGTTATTATCAGTTTGAGAGAGTGTGGGGGAGGATGGCCCTGGAACATAAATATTATGTGCAAAGCTATAATTTGGAAGGTATTTTTCATTAGAAACAAACAACAGACCCATAAGATACATAAACTTATTTATAAGTTGTGGATGAGCTGTATTTGTGATTGAAGGTGAGTGTGCCTAATACTCTGAGGATTCTCAGAACATCAAACAACATAATGGTCTCCATCAGAAGATACTGGCAAAGCCTTTATCTTCATCATCTCATCCTGCTTCTTCCTACTCTATGAGGAAATGTACAATGCAACATTTCAAACTGGGCCACTACAGTAGTCTAACTAATATGACTTTATCTCAAAGATTGTTCTCCTGTTTGTGGTTTCTTTGTCATAAGGAGAAACGGAGGTTCTTGGACTTATGCAAGCTACCATTTTGACAGAGCTGACAGTGCTATCAAGCAACTCAAAGAGTTTGTCCAATGAGTAATTTGATAGTTAAATCTATTGAAATTTGACATCTTTGGATAGTGTCTTGGCTTGGAAACCCTCATTCCCCACCCCCACCCCTGCTTAAGGCAGTTAGATATCCCAGTGGATAGGGCATTGGATCTGAAATTGGGAAAGCCTGAAGTCAAATCCAGCATCACACACTCATTAGCTGTGTGGTCGTGGGCAAGTCATTTAACCTCTTTCTCAGTTTCCTCCACTGTAAATGGGAATAATAATAGCATCTACCTTCCAGGCTTTCTGTAAGGATGAAATGGGTTAATATATTTTTTTAAACATTTAATACAGAGTTTGGTGTATAATAGGTTAAGTTTGTTTCCTTCCCTTCCTCACAGACTGGGAAAATTCATGAAGTGATTAGAGACATAAAAAATGTATTTAACATCAACTAAAGACAAGGAATGTCGTTAGAAATGTAAAGAAAAACTAAAAATCTCAATTTGCCATGCCAAGACAAAATGTAGCTATCAGATAATCTACCTATAAAATAGAGAAATGAAGATCAAAGAATGTTTCATTGTGTTAATTTATTAGTACTATTAGTATAATAATATTTTAATTCATGGGTAATCTCATGATGGGAGAAGAGATCGGGTAATCTCATGATGGGAGAAGAGATTGAGGAAACTTTCTAGCCCATGGGAAGTCATAAACAAGAGTGGAATAGGATTGGGTAAGAATGGATAGGTTGCTATTTATATTAGGGAAGCAAATTAATCCATTTGAATATTAAACATAATGATACTTATTGTTATTTTACATTAACCTTTGAGCATAAAGGGCTTGAAACTATCACATTAAAATGAAATAAGATATTTATTTTTTTAATTAAAGAAATAGTTGACAACCTGGGGAAAAGACATGTTAGAATATTGATTTTTTTGCTTGGTTATGGCACAATATTAATTGGATGCTTACTTGAAACATAAAAGGAGATTCCTCATCTATGAGCACAGGTCATCAGTTAGGGAGGGAAAAGGAACCTGACTTCATGAAATCACTCAGTACTGCAACAACTGATGATCATGTAGGCAATCTTTCTGGCAGTGACAATGCTGCTGCTGCTGCAGACACCACCTCTACATGCCAAAGAAAACAATCACAGGTATCAGAGATTGCAGTGTAAAACATATTAAAGTTTAAAGTCCTTTGTCCTGAATTTGACTCAGCTGGAGTACGTCCTTGACATATGAGTCTTAATTTCCTTTTCGGTAAAATTGGAATAATAATGCTTGTTCTACCTTGTTCACAAGATTATTTTAAGAAAAGCTCTTAATGAATGGTAGAGTTCTATATGGAGATAAGTTATTTTTATTACCATTCCACTCCTGATTTCAGCATTAAGACCTTATTCATTTTGATGACACTCAATTGAAATCCAGGTGGACTAACATAAAGTTTGCCTCTGTATTTTCTACTCTTGAAAAATAAACTAAAAATTGAATTATAAAGTAAACAAAATCACATTTTACCATTTCAACAGCTTAATAGAAAAAAACTTATTTCAGATGATAACAATAATAATAGTATTTGTGTAACTCTTAAAAATGTTCAAATGACCTTACAAATATTTCATTGTATCCTCATAACAACCCTGGGGGGGGGTTGTGTTTTTATTACCTCCATTTTATAGATGAGGAAATCAAGAAAGAAAGAAAAGGTAAAGTGACTTACTCTTTCCCAGTTCTCCCATGCAACTTGAGGGCTCTTACAAATTTTGAAAGAAATCATTAATATTGCATATATGTTACACATACATGAACATATATACATATGTGATGTATATATATATAAACTAATAATCACACCTCTTGATTATAAATAAGGATGCTTAAAGATTTATCCATAGCTAACATTTTGCTACTTGACCAGAAACAATTCATATAAAAATTTCATTGTCTTAATTTCTTCTTTAGATAAAATAGAGATATCTCTTGTTTATACCTACTAAGGTTATAACAAGATTCAAATAATGAAATATTTTAAAATAATATCCACTTTTTCCGATCATTTTTGCATATGGAAAATCATGCTTCTTGAAATTTGTCAATTTCATAATGAAAAATAAAATGTGTGAGGAGCACTTGGTGAGTTTAAAACATTAAATAAACTAGAACATTATAATCATTCATCAATATGGATCTCAGATTATGTTTCAAATGGATATCTTTAATTGAACAATTTTGCAAATTTGTTGTGATTTTGTCTGCATAGGCAAACAAGGCTTGGGTGCAAAGTATTCCAAATCTGCCTAACTTTCCACTGCTAAGGGACATAAATAATTTTGATCCAAATTCCCCTCTGTTAATCCATACATTGATTGAATTCACTATCATTTATTAGTATAGTTTGACCCTTGGTGTTCAATTTTTAAAATTCAATCTTTCTAGAATTGCATGTGTGTACATATGTATACACACATATATACTTGTGCATATATATTCATATATACACACAGAGAGTACATCTCTGTAAAAGTATGTGTTTGTGTACACATAAACATATGCATGTATAGACATGTAAGTATATACATATCTGTATGAACATGTGTATATAAATATATGCATGCCTATAAGTATAAATGCATACATACATGTACCAATGTGTGTGGATACATATATTTATGTGGGTATATGTATGCATGCCTACGAACATACATACATGAATCGCATTCCTCATTGGTCTTTCAATTTCTAATAATCTCATTTGTAGTTTAACACATGATATTCTATAAATCATGAGGTATAAATTGAAAAAAGATTGTAATAGTCAAGGTCAGAAGAGGAAATTTATTTTTTTTTAATTTTTCCCCCATTAGGGTGAAGAAAATAAAAGAATTCCAGCATTTGAGCAAGTAAAATGAAAAGGGAAAAAAAATTCAAGTCCTTAAGTCTTTCCTCCTCCGACATCTGTTTTTGCTTTTCTTGTTATCAGCCTGCTGTTTCAGGATGGGGTTTTGCAATATTTAGCTCCCATAGTGACTTCTAGAATATCAGAGGAAAGGAGGCAGGAAACAGGCTTTTAGTTGGCTTCTGCCTTTCCTTCCTTCAGGCTGGAGATAAACTCTGGCTGGATACCGTGAGTTTAACTGAAAAGGCCAATTCATGAATTCCTCCAGCCTCATTCCCTTATCAACTCTGAGAAGGAAAAGCTGGGATTCTCTGTGCTTAGTACTCTGTGATAGTACTGGTCCCACGTGGCCTGCATGGGAGTGTGTGGAGATAAGACAAGCTTGAAGTTGGGGCCTGTCCAGACAGAGGGGAGTTTTCTTCTCCTGGGGAGCAGGTGTGGGCATCTTTGAAGACCTTTCATTTGATAAATTTTTGTCAGCACATCAAAGTTGGAGGCTGAGGAGAACACAGGGAAAAGGTATCAGGAATATACAGAGAATCTATAGTTGCAGAAGTTATCTGTTAACAAGCCTAGCTCCTGCCTTCCCAAAACACAAATTGTGAATAAGCCATAGCTGAAATCATATAAGTCATATTGACAGTCAAACAATTCCATTTAATATATAGTACACTTGTTCTTTTCAAGAATAGAGCCTTCTCAGGTTGATATCATGGGCTTATCAGAGCCTTGAGTAAAACTTGACTTCATGCTTGTCTAACATCTAGAACTTTTATGATTGGTTACGAACTTCTAATGACAATTATTTCTTAAACTAGAAAAGATCAATTCCAGATGTTTGCTTTCTGCCTGAAATAGACCATGCAAGTGTTTCCTTCTACCAAAAGAGCCGAAAGAAGAAAATATAAACTGACTGAAACCTACTTTTCAACAAGACTTATTTCTAGAGTTCAAAAGTACATTTGATTCATTATTTTTACTTCCCACACTGATCTTTCTCACCTTGTCTCCTTTTATTTTGTGCAGGGAATAGAGCAGAAGAATAAAAATTTCTTGCAGTGATTTAGGCACTTTGACACCAGCTTAGAAAATGTCTATGAGAACCATATATACTAAGAAAGAAGTAGTGTCTATTGCTGCTAGGACAAATGCAGAGCTGAAGTAATTATTTGCATAATTCACCTAAAAATACTGTTGCCACTACTATCACGATAGATTAAATGGAAATAATTTGGAGTTGAAAATCTGCATTATCTGAATTTATTTGAATTAAAGAAAAGCTTTATTAATAATATCTGGACACCTGCCTTACTTTCCCATCTTTCATAATAAAATATATCAAAATGTAGAACCAACTCAAACAAATAAATATATTGAGGTACTTTAGAGAAATGGAAAAACAAATAAACAAAAGGACAAAAAAAGTTTGATCAGATAAATCCTGGATTTTATTTCTAGCTATGGCCATAACACGCTGTATGACCTTGTTTTTCTTTTTTTTTTGAATGTTGAGTGCTATGGTTTCTCTGTCTCCTTTGTCTAGCTTGTTTTATTAATTGACCTCTCTGTTACTGTCTTCTTGTTTCTCTTGGACCAATGGTTAACATGGTTTTGATGATTGCTTCTCTATGATTTAATTTGATATCTGAAGTGTTTCCCCATTCTCTTTTTAAAAAATTTCTCTTGATATTTTATATCTTTTGTTTTTCCAAATTAATTCTGGTTTTATTTACCAAATTCTGTAAAGTACTACATTATCATGTGATTAGTATAGCATTAAAATTATAAAATAACACTGCTAATATAGTGTTGCTATTTTTATTAAGAATCAGATATAACACTGAATGTTCCCCTCACTATTTAAGTTGTATTTTTAAAATTGTCTTTAAGAAAATACTTGGAAATTTTTCTATCTGTGCATTGTGTGTACATTAGTAGAGTTTTTCTGTTTTATGAATTTTATAGTAATTTTGAATAGTAACTTTTAATTGTGCCCTCTTAAATTTTGTTGTTATTATATAGAAATATAGTTTATTTACATAATTTTATTTTGTAGCCAGCAACTCTGATCAAGTTATTAATTATCTCAAATAGTATCATTGCTAATTCCTTAGGATTTCCCAAGTCATCTATCATTTTATCATCTATAAAGGTATTACCCCATAGTAGAAGTGTTCCTGTGTTCTTTAATATGCAGTTCCTTGTTACACCTTCCTCTTCCTATGATCATTTATCCCCATTTGTCTTGAAATTTCTTCTGTGAGCCATTCCCTCCACCTTCATAAGTGTCAGTTGCCTTTAGGAGCCTGGGTTCGATAATGAAGTAGGATACTGTCTATGGAGGCACGGCACTCTTTCAAATGTAATTATCGATATACACCAAATCCCTGCAGGTTATAGACATTTGGAGATCTCCATCTCTATTCATAAAATATCTTTCTCCTCATGGGAACTTTCTTCAGTAAAACTAACTCCCACATGAAACAAGATTTGAATCTTTTTTTCTCCCCATTTCAATCCCTCCCGTTGTCTCTTCGCCTATTCTATTATAGACCCTCTTTTTTTCCTGAGAGAACACTAGTATTATGTCAATTTTTGGGGGGGTGGGGAGGTGATATGGACATTCATTCAATTATCATTTTGGTCAATTTTCTGCATTATTTCTTGCATTTTGTTGGTAATGTATTTTTAGTTGGCATGTTCTTTGGAATATTTTAATGCTTAAATTTTCTCTATGAATCTTGTCAGATAAACGTTTTGCTTGTATAGAACATTTTTTTTACTGTCTTCTTCCAGTTTGTCTACTAACTTCTGTATATATGCATTTTCAAACAGTTGTTCTCTCTTTTGTTTCTTTTGTGTATTTTGCCAGTATAAAGTTTTTTTTTTTTCTGTTCTACTGATTAGTTCTGTTATGTGTATCATAAAGTTTGGTTTCATTATTATTTCTTTCTTGAGTCATTTAGGAAAATCCTAACATGTTTACATTCTCTATTGGTAATCTGCAGGATATCCAGTCATATCAGACTTCCAGATTGTACTACTCTGTCACTGCATGGAGTCTGGTAGGGGAGGGCATGATAAACGACCGCATACCAGAATTAATCTTCTATAAGTTTATTGGGTTGTTATCTTGTAAGGGTTAATGCTGTAATTCCTTTCCCTCTTATACCTCTTGTTTCTTATTTTGGAAATTTTCAAAAGGTTTCATAATTGGTAGATAATTTCTAGTCCACTATTTCTTGAACACATGACCAGAAGTCTTTTAATGGTTACCTATAATGTCTAAGCCACTATATTCTTGACCATATGCCCAAGATTTTTTTTAATGATCATCTAATTGCTAAATTACTGAGGCAAGAAGGTGGCACAGTAAACACAGTTTCGGATCTGAGGTCAAGTATAGGTTTAGAAATTCTCTATCTGTGTGACCCTAGGCAAGTCACTTAAGGTCTCACTTAAAGATTGACTGAGACTCCCCAAATGTGAACAGGGGATAATTATATCACCTGAATTCTAGGATTATTTTTTTTCTCTAAGTATTTTATTTTATTTTACATTATCAAATGCTTTATTAACTTCTAGTATACATCATTCATTTTTGCAACATTTTGATTTACAAATTATCTCCCCGTTTTTCCCCTACCCACCACCCCAAAATAGCGATCCCACTGGATATCCCTGCATCCAATCGGCTCTCTCCCATATCTTCCCCAATCCCCCCTCCAGTTTTCCAGTAGGGTAAGGTGGATCTCTATGCCCCAGTGCCTGTATATCTTTTTTACCAGTTACATGTAAAATAATATTAATAATAGTACATATATATGTGTATATATATATATATATTTGACTTAAAAACTTTGAATTCCAGATTCATTCCCTTCCTCCCTTGTCACCCACCCTTACTGGAAAGATAATCAATTTAATATGGGTTGTACCTCTTCAGCTATGCAAAAAAGATTCCATAATGGATATTTTGTAAAAGGCTGATTATATTTCCCTCCATCCTTTGCCACTTTTCACTTGTTCTATTCTCTACTTTGATCTTGTCCCTTTTCAAAATTGGGTGCTTCCAACTTCCTTCCTGGAAACAGCTTGCCCTCCCTGCGATCATCGCGCTTCTCATCCCCTTCCCCCCCACTCTTTTTTAGGGTGAGATACCATATTTAGTGTGTATGCCATTCCCTCCCTAAGCCAAATTCAATGAGAATAAGGTTGATCCATTCCCTTTTGACTTCCTCTTTTTCCCCTCCATTGTCACTGTTTTACCTTGCCTCTTCTATATGAGATAATTTACCCCATTATGTCTCTCCCCATCTCCTCTCATTATACTCCTTTCTCAGCTCTTAATTTCACCTTTTAAGTATCAACCCTTCCTATTAAATTGGTCCTGAGCCCTCTATCTATGTATACCTGTACACATATATACACACACTCACATACACATTCATATGCCCACATGCCTTCCTATATAGACATATATATGAATGTATGTATATGTGTATATATACATATATGTATATGTGCATATATGTATATATGTGTGTATATACATATGTGTATATATGTCTGTGTATATATATATATATTTCTATTCCCTTCAACTCTTCTCATACTGAGAAAAGTTTCATAAGTTACAATTATTGTTCTTCCATGTAGGAATGTAAATAGTTGTAATGGCAAGCAAAGGCAACTTCCCAAGGTTCAAAATATCGGCATAGCTGCTCTCCACTTTATTCAGTGACAAATTAAGAACAGAGAAAATCAAAATATAACATAATTCAAAAGACAGCATTCACCAAGGGTAATTCAATAATTTCCAAGTACTACTCCTGCCCTAGGTAGTACTTCATTTAGTCAACCACAAAGCCCCTCTTCTCAAATGGAGATTAGTTTCCAATCTTAAGCAAAGTACATTCATGTGGTCAATCACAGAGCACAAAAAAATCAAAAGTTTCCCACCCTTGGATCACAACTGAATAGGCCATGTACCACAGAATTACAATAAGCTTAAGCACAGCATTTAATACCCAAAGAGAGGTCTTTTCTTCATCTTGAACAGAGGCAAGTTCTCAGCAATCTTTGTTCCTGGGGGAACAAAGCTTAACACAAGATACATTGCCTGTGTCCTTATTAATTCATTCTCTTTCTGCAGAACAGTCCTAGGACCCCTGAAAACATTAGCAAAACCCTCTTCCAGTATTTCTGTAAACATACAATAAGAAAATCCTTCTTCAGGGCTTCTGAACCAACAGCAAGGATCCAGAACCTCTGCAACAACAGCACTGTCCTTCACCAGTGGACGTAATTCATTCTTTGTCTGCAGAACAGTCTCTGGACCTCTGAACAACAGCAAGGTTCCAAGACCCTTGTGTAATGAAATGCTGTTGTCTTTTTAAAAATGACGAGTAAGATGGTTTTGGGAAAAGCTTGGGAAGACTTATGAAGTAATGCAGTGTAAAGTGAGCAGAACTTGAAGAAGATTATGTACAGTAAAAACAATATTGTACAATGATCAATTATGAAGCACTTAGCTATTCTGAGCAATACACGATAAAAGACAATTTTAAAGGGATTATGATGAATACTATTCATCTCCAAAGAAAAATTAATGGAGTCTGAAAGCAGATTGAAGCATATTTTTCCTTTATTTTTCTTGGGATTTTTTGGTCTGTGTTTTATTTTGTAAGATAGTGCAGAAATATGTTTTGCATGACTGTACACTATATTCTATAGCAAATTGCTTGCCTTCTCCATGAGGGTAGAGGGGAAGGACAGAGGGAGAGAGAGATTTGGGAGCTCAAAATTAGTAGAATTTTTTTACATGTAATTGATTTTAATATTTTTAAAAGAAAAGGATGTATTAATCAGCAAAATAAAACTATGGTGAATTTAACTAGGGTTCAGAGGGTCTTATAGGTGGTTTCAGAGTCAAGGACATAGATAAAAATTTTGGAAAATGTAGCTCATCATCTTAAGGAGACAACATAATCTTCCCAGTACAAGAGAAAAGAGAATTAATCAAATGATTTTTGGACCTTAAGGGGTTAGGGTTATGTTGCCAAGAAGTCGTTGCAGGAACTTTATATCTGAATAATGACCATTAGTATTAAGCAGCTTTTATCTCCTCATTTGTAGTTTTGCTTCAGGAAGAATCTGCTTCAAACAAACTTTGACTGACTGTGCCTACCCTAAAATTCTGTGGAGACTTGTTTATTTTCTTTACTTACCATTCCTACTTTGCTTTATCATTGCCTGGAAAAATTGACATTATTTCCTTTTAAGTATTTTTGTTCAATTGCTGTTTTTCAGTCATAATATTTTTCTGCCAAATAAAGATATAACTTGAATTTTTATTAAATTCTGAGTTAGAATATTTGCTATAGAGAGTGTTGATAGAGAGAAAGGTAGTGATGATTCAATAAGCTAAAGTTTAACACTTTGAGGCCCATATTGGCAAGAAGAAGTTACCTGAAGGCTTAGCTAAGTCTTATGATTTTGTTGTAATGAGTGTGTGGTGCATGTGCAAGAGTGTCTGAGACAGTAACTCTTTATGTGGAAAAGATGATTATTAGCTTTTTTCTAGGAGAGTCAGGGAAGATGTATAAAGGAAGTCTAGGAGAGTGACTGTAGAACATATAGACATCCTGTAATTGATCCTAGTCAGTTAACCACATGGTGAATATGAGGCTCTTTGTTTGGTAGCAGAGGCATTGAAAAAGCATAACCAGCTTTCACGACCTCTCTCTCAGCTGCTCTGATCATTGTTTGACAGCATCCACTGAGAGATCATGCTGCAAAGGAAGAGCCTATAGCAACTTCTTCAGTCTGAGGCTAACTGGCCCAAAAAAGTGGATCTTGGGTTTTACCTCTATATTTGTTCTTTTACAGCAATATGCTGGAGTCAACTCAAGCTGACTTCCTGATTATTAAACTTCCAGTGCCAACATTTGCACATGAGAATTCACCAAGCTACAAGTAAGGGCTTGATTTATTGTTTTCATGATTATCCAAACTTGAGAAAGAGGTGGAAATTGTGTTGATAGTGCAAATTAATTTAAAAGTTTTTTAGGAATACTTTTTCTTTATTCTTTTGAAGAAACCATTTGTTCAATAGTTACCAGCAAACCTCTTTTCTTTTCAATTTTAGTGAAGGGAATAGAGATTTTGACCTTGTGAGTTTGAAACATAAGGAGGGTCCCTCAAAGTTTCAGAGGCAGTAAACATTAGAGCCCCAAGGAGTGAGTTGTGGCCTTCAGGAGTGACCTACTGGACTCAGGTCATCAGAAGTTTACACAAGGATTCATCTAGCAGTCATGTTACACATGGACATGAACATGTTGGACCCAAGATTATAAAGTAACTGAACTAATTTATATATGTTCTCCCACACAATTCTTCCCCTCCCCCCAAAGACCAAGGTGATACAGGCAAGATTATTATCTTGAGGTAATTAGGGAGAATATCTGGAAGTTTGTTTTTGTTATATCTTTGATGTAAATATCACTTTGTAAGTGTAATCAATGTTAAGTTGTTAAATGGAACCAGTATGTTAGGTGTTGATCCCTAACAATGGGGTGCATGTGGAAAAGGGGAGTAGAAATGATGGGAGCTGAAGCCTATGACAGAGTCATCCTAACCCTTTAGGGTACCCTAGAGTCAGCACATACATACTACATTACCAAAAATTTGTACATTTATAGAAAGCTCTTTAAGAAGTAAGATTCAAAGAGGATCCAGGACATTTTTTAAGGCTATTGCTATATCTAGGCAAAACAAATAAAGATTAAGGGTACTTGAGGCAAAAATCTCTGCCAACTAACTCCCCCACAGACACACACACACACACACACACACACACACACCAGGACAGAGAAGGGAAATGGGACAAAAGCACAGGGGTCAAAAGGAAGACTTTGACCAAGGTTCAGTTCCACTGACAGAAATAGGTATTGTCAGAGGAATGAGTCATATCTCTATCTGTTAGGAGAGAGGAAAGTCTTCAGAAACAATCTTCCATACACAACCACATTTTGGCAAAGCTTAAAGGTGAGCTTTCATCTAATCTTGTCCAAAACTAAGCTTTCACTTTTCTTCCAGCCCAGTAGCATCAAACCATGTAAAGGTATACCTAATTTCATTGCCTCTTCTCCATTAGTATGCAAGCTCCTTTAGTAGATATTGTGTTTCTTATTTTTGTACCTTCAATGCTTAACATACCGTGTTTCCCCAATAATAAGACCTATCCCGAAAATAAGCCCTCCCCTTACTGTGTAAGATTCCTCTAAAATAAGCCCTCCCCCGAAAATAAGCCCTATTGAGATTGCTACTATAGTGAAGGTGATCCCCTGCACTACACGCTTCATTACGGTACCCTCTGTATGCACCTTCTCCCCGCCCCCCCGGTGAAACACACGCCGCGCTCCGAGCTGCATCCAATCAGAGCTGCAGCAGTGAGCGTGTCATCCTGTTCTTCCCCAGTGATTTGCTTATTGAATAAAGGTACATTTTTTTGTTCACATTTACCTGTTTATTAAAATTGCTGTCAATGTTCATTAAAATAAGCCCTCCCCTGAAAATAAGCCCTCTGGTGTTTTTCTGTCCAAAAAAATTATAAGACAGTGTCTTATTATTGGGGAAACATGGTAGTTCCTGGTATTCAAAGATGGTCATGCCTTTGATCTTGCTATCACCCACAGATGCACCATCTCCACTTTTAAAGATTCTGAAATTCACTTGTCTGATCACAATATACTGATTTTCCACTTCTCTGCCTTCCCTTACCAAATTCAACTCTTTCCACCCGATGATCAATGCCTCAGTCCTTCAGTTCTCTTCCAGATCATTGTCCCTGCACTAGTCACTCCCTCTTCTTTTCCCCATCTTGATCCCTTGGTGAAACAATTCAACTCTGCACTCTTCTCATCTCTTGAGACTTTGGCTCCTTTATCATATCACTGATTGTGGCCCTGGGTTATCCCCCTTCATTGGGTACCTTGACTCTTTTACATATGTTGTTGAACAAAGGTGGAGAAAATTGTGGCATGAAACCACTATATAGAAATCTTATAGAACTTCAGCTGGGTCTTCACTGGTGCTAGGCAATGCTTCTCCATCTCCTTTAACAACTCACTAGCCTCCTCTCCACAATTGGTCTTCTAAACTTTTTCATCTCTCCTCAAACTTCCTATGATTCCCCTTACACTCTCAAATGAAAATTTGCATCATATTTCACAGTGGAAAAAGTGAGATCATTCTTCATGGACTCTCACTTTGTCTTTCTTCCTTATTGTATATTATTTATACTCTTTTCGCCACTATCTCCACCTTCACTCCTGTCTCACATGAAGATGTGGCTTTACTCCTTACAGAAGGAAACTATTCAACCTGCATAATCAATCCAATTTATATGGGATTTATATGTCTCCTCCAACAGATTGGCCCATCTGTTTTTCTCACTTTATCACTTCTACTTACATTCTCTCTGTATACTGGATCCTTCCTTACAGTCTAGAAACATGCATCTACCCCATTTTCAAAAAAGTCCCATTTGACCCTTCCATCTCTGCTAACTATTGTCCTATATATCTTCTGCTTCTTGTGGCTAAAGTTCATGAGATGGCCATCTACAATAAGTGTCTCTATTTTCTCTTCTCTCACTCCCTTCTTAACTGCTTGCAGTCCAGCCTCAGACACCATAATTCTATCAAAACTACTCTTTCTAAAGTGATCAATGATATTTTATTTGCCAAATCCCTTGGTCTTTTCAAAATTTTCCTTATTCTTTATTTCTCTATACTTTTTCATACTGTTGATCACAATATTCTCCTTAATACTCTCTCCTATCTGGATTTTCTAAACTCCCCCTTCTCTCCTGGTTCCCCTCCTTCTCATCTTACCACTCCCTCTCAGTCTCTTTTGTTAGATCCTCATGAAGGTCATACCATCTAACCATAAGTGTCACATAAGTCTTTGTCATAGGCCCTTTTCACTTTTCTCCCTATACTGCTTCCCTTATTCATTTCATCAGCTCTCATAGTTTTAATTAAAATCTCTATGCTTTTGATTTTCATACCTACCTATCCTGCCCTACCCAAATTTTCTCTTACTTCTAGTCTCACATGTCCAAAATCCTTTTAGACATTTCAAACTGGGGGTCTAGTAACCATCTCAAATTCAAAATGTCCCAAACCAAATTATTTTTCTACCCCCTTCCCCAAGATTCCCCCCACTGCACATACTCCTAACTTCCCTATGATTGTTGCAGGTACCACAATCCTCCCAGGCCCTCATAACCTAGGTGTAATCCTTGATTCTCCAGTATCACTCTCACCACTTCCACATTTGTTCTCATAGACTTTTATATTAGACCTTTGCAACATCTCTGATTTATACAAACTTCCCTCCTCTCATACTACTACCACCCTGCAGATAATACTACAGTCCATTATCACCTTATGTATGGTCTATTATCATAGCTGACTGACAGGTCCGCCTCTCTTCAGCCTCTCTGCACTCTAATCTATCCTCCTAGCATCTGCCAAAGTGAATTAATCAAATTACAGATCCAAACATATCATTATCTTACTCAATAAACTGCAATAGCTCCCTGTCATTTCCAAGAATTATCTCAAAATCCTCTGTTTGGCATTTAAAACCTTTCATAAGGTTTCCTATCATCTTCCCAGTATTCTTTTACTTTACACCATACCACAGACTCTGCAATCCAGTCCTGAAAGCCAGTATTGGCCTTCTTTCTGTCCCATGAATAAAACACTCCATCTCTTGGCTCTGAGCATTTCCACTGGTTGTTCCCCTTGCCTGAAATACTCTCCCTCCTTATCTCTACCTCTTGTGTTACCTGGAACCTTCCAACTAAAATCTCATCATTTATAGGAAGCCTTTTCTAACCCCTCATAATTCTAATACCTTCCCTCTGTTAATTGTTTCCTATTTATCCCATATACAGTTTGGTTGTACATATTTGTGTATTTATTAACTTGTCTCTCCTAATAGACTGTGAGTTTCTTTAGAGCAGACACATTCTTTTGTTTATTTTTCTATCCCCAAGCACTTGGCACAGTGCCTGATACATAGTAGGTGCTTAATATATGTTAATTTATGTTGAGATATGCCACAGAAAGGGGTGCCCTAATCAGAGAAGGTGCTGTGCTCTGTCACCAAAACAGAATTAAAGTAGCTCAGAAGAAATGCAAGAAGCATACATTTAGATAATCCACCCTAAATATTCACAGGTACTATTTCTACCTGAACTATGTTAGAACATTTTCAACTTGTATTGGTATGATCAACCACAATCAGACACACTGTAACTTGACTCTTTCATAGAGATTTCATTTTGGTCCTCTTTGAGAATTAAAGACAACAAGCAATTGATGTACTACTTAGCAAATTCTGTTCTCTATCTCTGTACCTCTCTGGCTCTGTCTCTGTTTCTGTCTCTGTCTCTGTCTCTCTCTCCCCCTCTCTCTTTTTCTCTCTCTCCCACACACTTTAGAGTCATAACAATAACTTTCACTTTATTTTTCATTCTACTTTTAGAATTTAATTTTTCCTATATGCTTTTTTTGTTTTTCAAAATTGTGTCACTGACTAAACATTTTTATAGCTTCACTTTAAAAATTTTCATTTTGACTTTTCCATGAATTTTAATTTTTTTATATTTTGTTAATTTTTATACAAGTGAAGTTTGAAGTCCAATTTATCCTAGCATTATCTATTTTTGGCAAGATTATTAAAAACTGAATTGTAAAACTTTTTTTAATTTTAATTTATAATTTTCCTCATTTTATATACTATGTCCTTTATAAATATACTTTTATTTCTTGTAATATTTTATTTTTTTATCACTCCATGAGATTAAAATTTGGATTTTATTTTGTATTGAAAATTATTTTATTTCCTTTTTGGTTTTGGATATCATTTTCTTTTGAAATTGCATTCCCCTTGCCTCTCCCCAGTTTTCATGACTAGGTTTCTACTTAATATTATCTCCCTGCCAGGCTATTATATAGTAATATTGATGCTTAATATTATGGATGTCAAAAAAAATGTTGGCCATCACACAATGGACTCAATATAACTTAATAAATCATATGCCACTAATTTTCATAATTGGAGTTTAGAGTCAAATATTTTATTCTCATGGTGAATTGCTTTTTTGGTGAATGGTTAAATATTAGTCTGACAAACTCAATATAGTGTATTTGTGTGGTACATGGAAAATGCTATCAGTGTACAAATATGTATTGAGCACTTATAACATACCTGACACTATGCTAAGCACCAGGATTAGAATTAAGACAAAAAAAGGTAATTTATTGCCCTTAATAAATTTGCATTCTACTAGGATATTATATCCCAATTCAGACTTCAGTATAGGGTAATCAGTGAGTAGGAGGACTTTTACCATTGGGAAGTATGAGAGGTCATAAGATAAATTTAAATAAATAATCAATGAATACTTAGAACAATTGCTAATAAAAATATTTTTATTGCTAATTACTTAGAATACTATCAGTTATGAGAGAGGTTAGAATTGATTTGTCCTTAAATATTAGTTGAATAAATCAATTGGAATCTATAGCTGGGGAATGCCTTTTGTCCATCATTTTTTGTGAATAATATGAACCACCTAATTGGTTCTTAAAAATTATTTTTTTTCTCCTATGAAATCCCTAGTGGAAGACTGTAGAAAGTTTTAGAGATCGGTACAGTGGAATAGATTCATATTTCTATCTCCCCTGCCTCTCACCACCACGCCTTATGACCATCCTACTTCATTTATAGTTAAATCCTGATTTTTGGGCAGAAGCCTATATGAATGACATCAGGCATTTTTCAGGACTACAATGATCAGTTGGTGAAGTTTTGCAGAAGATGGGAACAGCCATAGCAGCTGTCTAAATAGGATTGTGAACACAGGAAAGCACTTTGTGAATTATAGGAAGAGCCACAGGATAAGCTGCCATGTTAGGTAGAAATGGGGTGATGACACTTTTTCCCAAAAGGAGCTTTGGGGTATTATTGCATTCAAGACATAAACTGGATTAGATAATTGAGATCCAGGCTATAAGAGTGTAGCTATAATTGATTCACATCATCTGGGACCAAGATAGTGAGCATCTTTCTATCCTGACAGAATTTAGTTCATCCCTAAAAGTCTCCATTCTACTAGGCTTGCCCTCCAATCATCTGTTCAAAACCACCCAAGTCTTTTAGCCTAGACTTGAAGGACAATTGGTATAAGTCCATAAGTCCTTGTGTGTGTGTGTGTATGTGTGTGTGTGTGTGTGTGTGTGTGTGTGTGTGTATCTATTAAGTGTCTGAGGCTGGAACTGAATTCATGTCCTCCTGACTCTGGGGCTGGCACTTTACTCACTTACCACCTAGCCACCTCCGTATAAGTTCTTCTAAGAAAAGGAATGAAGTCCTCCTGAAAGTTTAGGTTATTTTCAAGTTTAAATGTGGGATTCTATAAGACCCATATGTGTGAATTACTATGCTTCAGAAATGGAGAGTCCACTCAACACTGAAGTAACTGCTGGATATTGTACAACCAAGTCATCATTATATAAAGGGAGCCTCAAACCTTTATAGGGTACCTCAATCTCTATTAAGGGCTATGATGGACTAATTACCAAAGAATCTTTGTTCAAGTGTATGTTGTTTGGAGACCCACTGTTTGGGTCTCAGTTATAGTGGCTGATCAAAAAAAGCTGTCTATCATGGGAATTGATAGGGTGATTATATGAAAATGATTGCTGGGGTGGCCAGGTGCCACACTGAGTAAGAATGTGGGCCCCTGAGTCGGGAGACCTGGGATCAGTTCCAGCCTCAGATACTCTGCACCCACCCACCCACACACACACACACACACAAAAAAAAAACTGGCCTTGTAACCTTGAGCAAGTTACTTAACCCTGATTGCTTTAAAAAAATTATTGCTTATGGTAACTTCTCTGCCAGTTATTGTGGATAGGGCTAAATAATAGTCCTTATTTAATGATTTAAGGCCCTGGGATACAGATAAAAGATTTTTCTTCCCTCTTAATCAAAAACATGAAGGTTGGATTACTTCATTATGCAAACCCCCATTATAACAATTTAATTCAATAAATATTTTTTAAGTCCCTATGATATTTCAGGCACTCAGTGATAGGGATAAGGATACAACCAAAAGGACAATCCTTTATAAATTGATACATTCAAGAACATAGACCCCACAGCATCATTTATGCCCCAAAGAAAAGACTGCTACATAGTCTGATTTAAATATTTGAGTAGTATAGCCTGGGGAGATTATGAGTAGTTCTATGAACATCCAGTTCAACAAATAGAAGGTGATACCTCTTACATGGTTTACAATCCCCAATAGTTCAGTTGTTTTTCAGTTTTGTTCAACACTGTCGCCCTTTGTGGTGATTTTTGGCAAAGATGTTAGATTAGTTTTCTCTTTTCCCTCTTCTCCAGATCATTTTACAGATGAGGAAACTGGGGCAAACAAGGTTGAATGCCTTTTCCAAGGTTACACAGCTAGAAAGTGTCAGGCCAAATTTGAACTCAAGATTAGTCTTCCTGATTTCAGGCCTGGCACTGTTTATCTACTTGTAATGGGAATGTAAATTTTCAAGATCTTCCCTGCCACCAGGCTAAAGTGCACCTGGAGCCTGGGGTGCGAGGCTTGTTTTTCAGTAGATATTTTTTTATTGGCCAGTGGGTCCAGAAGGTTGTTACATTCTCTGAGCCAGGAGAAGGCTATATAAACCCTGATTTGAGACTTTGTTTTGGGGCTGACTTTGAGAAGTATTCTGTGATTTGATCAGATGAGACTCTGGGAAGCCATTGTTAATAGCCCCCCTGCTTTGAAACCCAGATGTTGATTTGTTATGGATGTAATGGTTGGACAGTTTGGAAACCCATCTATTTGATCTGTTTCTGTCTTGAAAATTCTGTCTGTATACTCTGAAGTTCGGGGTACTGACTTTTTACCCCTGAACTAGGTAAACAATACACATTTGACTGATTAAAGTAAGCTTGTTAACCAATTTTGAGTTGCGTCCCTTTAACAAAGCAGATCCAAGAACCTGTGTTGGCAGCCACCCTGGAGACACTTGGGGTGCTTGCTGCTACACTACTACATCACCTAGCTGTCCCTAGTCCTTAACATTTACCATCAAAAGAGCGGATCATCTCAGTTTTTGTTCCCTATCACATTGATTCTACAAATGTAGTGAAATGGTATTTTAGTTTAGTTGTGTATCTTTTTACAATGGGTTCTTTATTTTTAAGAGAAAAGTGGTTTTTAGAGACAGCTAGGTGATACACTGGATACAGCTCTGAACTTGAAGTCAGGAAGGCCAGAGGTCAAATTTATTAGCTGTGTGGTGATAAGAAAGTCACTTAAACTCTTTCAGCCTCAGTTTCTTTCTTTTGTAAAATGAGAATAATAACACTTATGTCACAGGGTTGTTGTGAGTATCAAATGCAATGGTTTTAAAGTACTTAGTACAGTACCTAATACACAATAGGAGCTTAATAAATTCTTATTTCCTTTCTTACTAAGGGAATTTTATAGTTAGTGAGAGCTGTTTTCATTTTAAATTTTGAAATTGCTGGGGCCCCAATAAAGGGAACAATTTTTAAAAGTGAAAAATTGACGGGAAATAGAACTTTCAGATCTCACGTTATGCTGTTCAATCATGAAAGCTATTTGAAACTGATGCTAAAATGAAAGAAAAAATAGACCAAGGAGACAATGAAGAATCAAAATCATTAAATGCAATAAACCTCTATTTGATAAATTCTAAGATATGTCATCTGTAGGAAGAACTCATCATTTGATAACATTCCCTGGGACAAAATGAAAGTAGCCTATTAAAATTACATTGAAAGAAACATCCTACACCAACTGCCACAATAAACTTACAATGAATAAGTGGACTGAATATTAAAGGTTATAACATCAAAAAATTAGAAGACAACCAAATCAGGTCTATTTCAAAAGTCTTCCTAAATTCCTCAAAGCAAGTGATAGGAGTCACAGCAAATGATCAAAAAGAAGATTTGGAATGCATGAAATTTTAAAAGTTTTGTATAAGCAAAATTTATATAAATAGGTTAAGAGAAGATGCAGACTGGGAGAAGATCTGTGTATCAAATATCTCTGATATAGGTTTAATATTCAATATATCTTAGTAACTAATAGAAATATAAAATATTTTTAAAACCCCTCTTCCACAATAGGTAAGTAACAAAAATAAATCAATAAACTGTTCTAAAAAGAATCACAATGCACATGAAACATTGTTCTATATGACCAATAATCAGTAAAGCATGAATCATCACAACGCTAGGGAAACAAATCACAACTATTTGACAAATGTAACAAAAGATAGAAATAGTCAACACTGGAAGTATTGTGGAAAGAATGATGCATTAATGGACTATAGATGTAAGTGTAAATTAACCCAACCACCCTAGAAACAATTTGTAAGTAAGCCAAGAAAGTGAATAAAATATCTATACTTTTGACCTAAAGATTCCATTGCAATGGAATCTTACAAAAGGTCAGTGCCAAAAAAGTATCACGTATACAAAATGTATAATATTTATATTAACAAATTTATATTTCAAATATTTATAACATCTCTTTTTATAATTAGAAAGAACAAGAAGCTAAGTAGAATCCCATTATTTTGGCAAATAGGTAAATTGTGGTACAGTGATATAACTGAACATTAGCTATGCTATAAAACATGAATTCCATGAGGATAGAAGATTATGGGAAAGGATGCTGTCCAATGAAAATTGAAGTAGAACCAGAAAAATATACATATAACTACAAAAATGACAAGGGACACAACAAGAAGAGTAGCAGCAGCATCGTAACAATGACAACAACAAAATCAAAACTGAATGTAGAGTAATAGTGATGATTAACTTTGGTCCCAAAGAAAAGTCGATAAAACATGTTTTCTTCCTTTCATTTTAGAGGTTGATATTAATAGCAGTGGTATAATGTTTTTATTGTGAAATACAGCCAAGGTGCTGGTAGATTTTGTTTACTTTGTTATTATATATATGTATATATTACACACACACATACATATATGTATATTTTCTGTGCCTTCCATTAATGTGGAAATGTTTAACATGATTGTACATATATAGCCTATATCAAATTGCTTGCTGCCTTAGGAAAGTGGGGTGAGTGAAGGGAAGGAGGGAGAAAAGAAATGGAACTCAAAATCTTATAAGAATGAATGTTGAGAGCTATCTTTACCTGTAATTGTAAAAAAATAAAATATTAAATGAAAAATGTTTTATAGGAAGATTTAATTCTAGAGAGGAAGAAGGCTGCAAGGGGTGGGGAGGTTATATTAGAAAAAGTATGTGTGGGTGGCTAGGTGGCACAGTGAATAGGACATTGACTCTGGAGTCAGGAGGACCTGAGTTCAAATCCCACCTCAGAAACTTAACACTTACTAGTTGTGTGACCTTGAGCAACCCCAATTGTCCTGCCTTCCCCTTCCAAAAAAAAAAAAAAGAAAGAAAAAGAATGTGAAGTAACAACAAAGGCATTAATGATAATTTGTAAAGAAAGGAAAAATAAGTAAATTAGTAACTAGCCTGAATTTTGAGAACATATTGTTTCCTTGCTTCCCTACTTACAATATTTCATTAGTGCTAACATTAGTTATCTAATTAGATTGATTCATGAGTTAAAGATATGGAATGATGCAGATGTGAAATCATTCTGATATTCTGGTCACCTCAGGCAACTGGTCTGAAGTAGACCAGATGTAAAGACCTGATTTGCATTGAGAGATAAGCCTTGACAGCTCTGGGAGACCAGCACTTTGCCAACCCAGTGTGAGCTCTGCCTGGCTTGGAGAACTTTATTCCTGTGAAATGGTTTAGTGGCAGGCAAGCATAGGGAAGCTGCCTCTTCTATGAAGGCTCTGGAAAATTCTGTTATTTGGGAGATTTGCCAGAGAAAGTATTTGCTACTTCAGTAGCTTTACACAGAGCTCTGATGAAAGTCATTTTGCATTCATCAGGAGGCTATTAACTATAGCATGAAGCAAGGCATCTGGTATGCTGCCATTTGACACCAGCAGGTCTCCACAAAATACTAATAGTAAATAGAAATTCAGATAATGATAAATAGAAATTATGCTTTTCCTATCTTGTAAATAGAGCCAAGTTTTAAAATACTATATTTCCTTTGGAATTAACTGTCTACCGGAACATGTGACCATAAGATCTGAATATCTATTCATCTTTGATGAGAGATCTCTTAGATATATCATTGTTCTTCAGTTCAAAAGAGGTATTGTGAGCTATCTGAATCATCAAAGTTTCTTTAGAAGCATATGTTTATTATGTTTTACATAATATATGCATATATGTAACTTTTACCTCAAATATGTTATGATAAATAGCCAAGCAGGCCATATTTAGACATGAGACCAAAATATGCAAGGTAAGATATTGAGATCATCTCTCCCTATGGCCTTGAGTCCCTCAGAACTTGTGGTGGAATTCCCCCTTTTATTCTGAATGTCATGCCCCATTAAGCTGCACCTCTCAAAGAGTTCCTGACAAGTGTGATGTTGCATACCATAACATAAAATTTCTCAAACTCGGCCCATCTGTTAGTGATACAGGCAATCCATGTATCACAAATATATACCCACACATATTAAACACACACACATGCACACACACATACATACAGCAATATACATTTCCTGCATTGCATATTATTTCAAATATTTGCTCTTGTAACTGCAAGGTGTCCTACTGTCATAACAGACAAGTTATTCATTAAGCTGTCAGCACCTTGCTGCATTGCTCCCACACAAGGTCGATTTCTGATTTTTCCATTCCTCCTTGTAAGGCCTTCTCACTCATCAATGAGTGAGCAGTTATTCTCAAAACTGGTGCAATTGAGATCTTGATGTCAACATGTGTAAACTAAAGCTCTACCTCTCCATTTCTGAAGTTGTAAATTGACTTGTGGAGGGCACTAATGGATGTGAAGGCCAGCTTGCATTTATGAGAGTTTAGCTGATGTCAATATGATGCGGGTCTTGGCACAGACTATTAAGCAACAGACATTAAAAGCTAGTGAATATAACAAACAAGCAGTAATGAAAGAGACAGGAAGAGGGGGAGATAGAGAGAGAGAGAGAGAGAGAGAGAGAGAGAGAGAGAGAGAGAGAGAGAGAGAGAGAGAGGGTTGATCAATTTCAAATATATTTGAAACTAGGAGGAGAAAGCAATGGGAGCAACTAGCTACAGAAACGAAGACACTGGAATTATTTGTAATGACATACACAAGTCACTTTTATGGATATATTTAGCTCACAATGCAAGCCTGTTGTCCAGTATCTTGGAGAGGTGAGAATTACAATTGCAAGCTGTATGAAGAAATATTGATTGATTCTGTACATGGTTCTGTCTTCTATTTCATAAAACAGTTTGGGTTTATTAAAAGTTTTAATGCCAAATGTAAAAGTTAAAAGGCTTTGAACTTCTGAGGATGCAGGACACCAATTATTCAGCCTGCAAATTATCCAGGAACTTTCACTTTCTTCGCAGTTCCTGACCTTTCTCCAAGTCTTTACCTCATTCTACCTCTACAGTAGGTCATGTATTTTGTGAGGGAAGGAATGAAATTTCAATCAGACAATCCAATTTACTCCCTTTTAGAAGTTCTGAATATTCAGCCGTCCAAAGATCACATTTTTTTTTGATTGCCACATCACTCTTCTGACTATGTATTGACTTTGTATCCCCTAAAACAGTCGTGTCATATTCAAATAGAAAAAGGGGTCACTAATTTGTACATAAGGAAGTCTGTGGGCTACATATTTAATTTATTTTTCTTTATTTATTTTATTAAATATTCCCCAATTTCTGGTTTGGGACTCATGTAACAGTGTTGTAGGCTGCACATGGCATATGGGTCACCTGTTTGACATGTCTACCTCCAAAAACCTTTTCACAGGGGGCAGCTAGTGGCACAGTGAACATGGTACTGCAGCCAGAGTAAGGAGGAACTGAATTCAAATGTGACCTCAGATACTTGATACTTACTAACTGTTTTACTTGGGCCAAGTCACTTAACTCCAATTGCCTTGCTTTCCCTCCACCAAAAAGACCAAAAAAAAAAAACCTTTCACAGAAATTGGTTTTTAGCAATATCTTCTAAATGAATATATTATTTGAAAAACAAAAAAAAAATTACACAGTATTTATTCCTACAAAACTTTGACTTATTAGTCTTCATCCATTGTTCTTTTAGAATTCTGATTTCCTAATCCACATATCGCCTATTCACTCCCCTAAATTTTGTGTCCTATGCAATCAACATAGAGTACTGAAAAATACAGCGAAGTTAAAGTCAGAAGAAATTAAAGTTCTGGCTTTAATATACATCTGCTTTATGACTGTTGGCAAGTCACTTAACTTCATGAAGCCTCAGTTTCTTCATTTATAAAATATGAATAAGAACACTTATATTACCTAAGGTCACAGAATTTTAGAGTTGAAAAGGAATTTAGGGATTATCTAGTAAAAAAGAAAGTTCATATTTTGTATGTGAGGTAACTGAAGACTAAAGAGAAAGATGGAAGAAAAAGGAGGGGGAGAAGGGAGAAGAGAAGTAGGAGGAAGAGGAGGAGGAAGAGAGAGAGGAGGAGGAGAGGGAGAAGAAGGAAGAGGAAGAGAAGGAGGAGGAGGAGAAGGAGGAGGAGGAGGAAAGAAAGAAGGAGAAGAAGAAGAAGAAGAGGAAGAAGAAGAAGAAGAGGAGGAGGAGGAGGAGGAGAGACAAAGACAGAACTGGACAATCCATCCATTTTAAAAGAATATCATTAATTATACCTTTATGAAAAGCATTCAAAAAATTTTAATGTAGCAAGATATACCACTAAAGACCTCCTTCCACACTGAGAATGACATTTTTAAGTCATAAGGGTATCAGCACCGAATCCAATTAATTGAATTATGAATTTTACATATCTCTCATCTAATCTTCAAGTTTATCCTGAGAGCCTTTTGTAGCAGCAAGAACACCAAGTGTCCTCAGGGTTTGCTGCCCATACAGGTTCTTGGATCTGCTTTGTTAAAGGAAAGCAACTCAAAATGGGTTAACAAGCTTACTTTAATCAGTCAGACATATATCGTTTACCTTGTTCAGGGGAAATGGTCAGCACCCCGAACTTCAAAGTATTATACAGGCAGAATTATCAAGACAGAAACAGATCAAGTAGACAGATTTCCAAATTGTCCAACCATTACATCCATACCCAGTCAACATCTGGGTTTCCACATCTGGGTTTTTCAAAGCCGGGGGACTCTCAACAACGGCTTCCCAGAATTCAGATCAAATCACAGAACACTTTTCAAAGTGAGTCCCAAAACAAAGCTACACATCAGGGCTTATATAGCCTTCTCCTGGCTCAGAGAATGTAACAACCTTATTGACTCACTGGCCAATCAAGAAGTATCTACTGAAAAACAAGCCTCCCTCCCCAGGCTTCAGGTGCATTTTAGCCTAGGGGCAGAGAAGATCTTCCAAATTTGCATTCCCATTACACCTTTCAAAATACTCTCCTAGAATTTAAGAGAATTATGCTTTAAAAGGAAGCACTTTTTTTTTTTGCTTTTTGGAGGTCAGTTGGGGTTAAGTGACTTACCCAAGGTCATACGGCTAGTTTGCGTGTGTGTGTGTGTGTGTGTGTGTGTTTGTGTGTGTGTATGAATGTTATGTGTCTGAGGCTGGATCTGAACTCAGGTCCTTCTGACTCCAGGGCCTGTTCTCTATTCACTGTGCCACCTAGACACCCCAGGAAGCACTTTTTTGATCTAGTGACCCCTTTCATAGATTCATTCTTTATAATGAACTCTGAGATCATGTGACCAATTCTGTTTTTTTTTTATTCAAATCCCAAAAAGGTTATGAAATTTTCCCAAAGACATACGTATATTTTGAGTTAGATAACAAAGTTTGGGCTATTACTTAAGCCTAGGACTGTGTACCTTTGAACACATAATATGATTTTTTCCTCTGTAGATGGGCTAGATTTCGGTTGCTGCCTTGCCTTCAAACAAGAACCTTTTCCTGAAGGAAGAAAAAAGGCAAAATTATAGAAATCTTACAAAGGATACAACTATTTGGGAGGCATTCCCCAAAAGAAGCAGAACTGGAATTCCAAATATCTTTGTATTCCTCAAGGTGGCAGTAGAAGGCCAGTTTGCTGATATTCATTTATGTGGTACTATTCTTTAGTTCCAGATAAATCTTTAAAAGCAAACAAACAAACAAACAAAAAACAACTAAATGTTCTTTTTTGTTTTACCCTTCTTACAGACGAGTGTCAAGTATAAATGGACAGGGCAGGAATGGGGAAGACACACCCCAGAGGTTGCCTGTTATTGTTGTTTTTATTTTTAAGAAATATTGTTTTTTAATGTGTTTTCTCCCAGTGGGATGAAAACACACACACACACACTCACTCACTCACACACACACACACACACTCTCACACACACACAAATTATCTTCACCTATATGATACTATCGAGTATATTATCTAATAGAATTTATTATAATTATTTGTAGTGATTGTATGTTATCAATCAGTAAACATTTATTAACTCCCCACTATGTGACAGAGAAGGTATACAAACACAAAACAGCTCCTGCCCTCAGAGGCTTACATTTTATTGGGGGAAACAACAAAATATACACATAGCCAAATTCAAAATATGTAATGGGGAGTGTGCCTATGATTTCAATGATATATGAAAATCTAAAGTAAGGAAATTCCTTCTTATTTAGGTCAGTATCTTTTATGAAAAATTTAGTAACAGGGAATTGCTTAAAATAAGGATCAGGGAGCCAAATGAAGCCACCCAACTTCTTTAATACAATCCTCTAGCTAATCATGTTTTTTTTTTTTTTTAAGCATAATAAAACTTCATTTTAAAATGTAAAACAAAGAAACCAACATTCTTAGCCAGGGCTAGTAGTTTGCTTCTCCTGTCCCAGAACAAGAAAAAGTTAGGTAACTTGGCTAGAGTCACAGTAGTTGTTAGAGCCAGAACTTGAATCCATGTCTTCCTGGCTATGAAGCCATTTCTACAAAATGCATGCAAAATAAATGCAAGATAATTAAGGGAGGGTGAACTAGTACTTGAGAGGAATAAGAAAAGATTTTATATTGGAGGTTGCACTTGAACCAAGCTTTGAAGAAAGATGGGGGAATTTAAGGGGTAGAAGTGAGGAAAGAGAGCATTCCAATATGGAGAATGGGCTCTGAAAAGGCTTGGAGAAAGGAGACCTCTTGTCATTTACAGGAAATAATTTGATTGGAATTCTGAGTTTGTAAAAGAGAGTAATGCCTAAAAAGTCTGGTGGTTGTTCAGTTATGTCTGACTCCCTTAGCCCACTTGGAGATTTCTTGGCAGAGAAATGGAAGCAGTTTACCATGTCCTCCAGCTAATTTTATAGATTAGGAAATTGAGGCAAACAGGGTTAAATGAGTTGCTCAGGGTCACATGGCTAGCAAGATTTTTAAGACTGATTCAAACTTGTGAAGACAGTTTTCCTGACTCCAGGTCCAACACTCGCTGCCCTAATAAGTCTAAATACTTACGGTAAAGCTAGATCATAAAGGATTTTAAATGCCAAATAGAGAAGCTGAGATCAGAGGAATGTACTTTTTAAGCAAAACGACACAATCATATTTGTAGTATAAGAAGCTAACGTTGGCCACTATATGAAGAACAGATTGGAGACAGGAGAGACTCTATATAGTCAGGAAAATCAATTAGGAAGCTATTAATATAGTGTAGGAAAATGATAATGTGGGCCTTGTAACAGCCTTGTCAATGGAAAGAACAGGTTGAATGTGAACGACTTTGTGGTGGTAGATGAACTGGAAGTGGCAACTAATTGAATAAGGAAAGACAGGCATAGTGAAAGAAAACTAAGAGTCAAGGATGATTCTAAAGTTTTAAACATAGGTTATTGAAAGAATGCTAGTTCCCATAGACAGAGATAAGAATGTTAGGAAGAGAGATGTCTCTACTAGGATTTAAGATCTATAAGGGGAGGGAGCATATCTTAACTAAGATTTTTAAGCACTCCAAAAGTTAATGCAGTGCTCTGTTCAGAGTAGAAATTTAAATGTTTGTTGAGTACGTGAATGAAATCATTGCAACCTAAATCTTATACTCTTAGCCTGCTTTTCTAAATAACAAAACTTGTCTCCAGGCTGATGTGATGGACACTGTAAAATATATATATATATATTATATATGTATAATATATATATATTTACATATATGAGGAATATATCAGTTTGTCATCCCTAAATACCTTCTTGCTATAGAGTCATGCGATAAGCATTATTAGGAAATGCAAAGAAAAATATTTTGAGGAAGTTTATAATTTATATAGGGGTAAAAGGGTCCCTGTACTTTGAAGAAGACTTAAGGATATTTACAAAATAGTATTCTGTCTTGTGAAAATTAATATAATTTAATTTGAATAAGAAACAGAATATTTAAGGCACAAAGGACAGAACCACTATCTCAGATAAGTTAAACAAAGAATATTTCCTGCATTTTGTAGAAATACTCTAAACAGATATTTGAAGGAGGTAAGAGACCCATATGATTAGAGAAAAAGAAATTGCAGAAAGTGTCTTAGATAGAAAGAGGAATGAAAAGCATGGCATAAATTCAGGAATCAACAAGCCCAGCACTAGGAATGACAGATCACTTTTTGGAGCATAGATCACATATTCCGTTGTAATGAGAATTTCATATGATCATGTGCTAATGCAGCTTTATACACATTTCAGGAGACCAATATTGAATAAATGAATGTTTTCCCCAAATTGGCAACATTACTGAATTAACAACATCTTTTAGATTTACAAAGAAATTTACAATGAATCATCTCATTTGACCTTTGTAATCTAGTTACTGTAGTTATTTTTTATCTTTGTTTTTTTCAGGTAAGGAAGGTGAGATTCAGAGAGGTTATGGGATTTTTTTTATAGCTGCAAAGGTAGTATCAGGAACAGTAGTCTGTCCTCTCTAGACTCCTGAGTTCAGTTCATTCATTCAATAATCATGTAAAGTGTCTACTATGTATTATACAAGGTTATTAGAAATACAAAGACAATTCACTATTGCGCACTCCACAGAAACTATTCCAAAAGTTTTCATCCCTCCCCAAAACTCCTTTGTTTCCCCTTCCCCTAGCTCTCAGTTGAAAATCTTTCCTAATATTTTTTTAAAAAATAAAACCATCAGCTGTCAGCTCCCTCTTCTCCATTCTCCCTTACCTCTTATCATTTAAATAGCTTCCACTTATATACATGTTCACATCTCCCTTACAGTCAGAAAACCCTTCATTTTATCTTTCTATCCCCAGTAACTTTAATCCAATATCTCCTACATCCTTTTTGGCCAAACTCTTAAACATCCTTATAAATGCCTTCACTTTCTCTTGCACTCTCTCCTTAATTCCTTACAATTCGCTTTCTGACCTCATCCTTCTATCAAAAAACAGAGCAACAAAAAAACTTCTTTCTCAGCTGTAATCTTTTAATTGCCAAATTCAATTGCCTGCTTTTTCCAATTCTAATTCTTTTTCTTGATTCCCAGAAGACTTTGACAAAGGTAATCTCCCTCTTCTCCCTTGGTTTGCAAGACACCACTCTCTCTAGGTTCTACCTGTAAGTCCACATAGGGGCAGAAACTTCTGTTTTCATTTTTTTAACCCCCAGGGTTTAGCACAACATCTTGCACATAATAGGCCCTTATTGTGAATACTTATTGATGGACTACTCCTCTAATACACTGAGCTGAGCCTTGAAGAAAGGCAAAGATTCCACAAGGCAGAAGTGATAAGGAAGTTCATTCCAGGAATAGGGAATGTAATGTAGTGGGAAAAAAGCACCATATTAATGTATCCTAAGACCTATACATGAATTGAAATTTAGCTCTTCAATTGACTATCCATGTGACATTGTTATTTAGTCATTGCTCTGTCACATCTGACACTTCATGATCCCATTTAGGGTTTTCTTGGCAAAAGTACTGGAGCAGTTTTCCACTTTCTTTCCCAACTGCTTTTTATAGAAGAGGAAACTGATGCAAACAGGTTTAAGTGACTTGCCCAGAGTCATACAGCTAATAAGTATCTGAGATTGGATTTCCTTACTACAGGCCAAGCAATTCTATTCACTGTACCTATCAGTACTCAGTTTCCTCATCTGCAGCAGCAGCTGGCAGTGGAATGTATAGAGCATTGGACCAGGAGTCAGAAAGATCAGAGTTCAAATGTGGCCTCAGATCCTAGCTCCACTATTCAAGGCAAATTGCTTAATCACTGTTGCCTCAATTTTCTCAACCAAAATGGGGAAAATCATAGGAAAATCTACTTTATCAGGTTGGTGTGAGCGTGAAATGATTTATCTGTAAAAAATGATTAGCATATTGTCTGCTATGTAGTACACATTATTTCAGTGTTTATTCTCTTACTTTTGTTTTCCCCTACCCTGTATAAAGATGGGATTTAGAGAATTTTAGAAGATACTTCCCATGGCTAGCTTGCAGTGATTTTATGAAATTAATAGTAATTACTCAGAAAAGAATATAGTCACAGGAAGGTAGGGTGGACTTAGTCTACTAAGATGTTTCAAAAGCAAAACTTTGTAAGTTTGTGCATCATGACTATCTTCTAGTGAGTATATTATTTATTTTACTTAACTCAAATGACAGTACTTTTTGACATTTTCAATGCTTTCAACCCTACTCTCAAAGTATTATGGTCCTGTGGCTGGTTGTGAATGGCCCTAAATGATTGCCTGAATTTATATGGAGTTCATCTGTCCAATTACATTTTTTGTGCCCACTTTCAAATGAGGCAGTTTCTGAATATAGGCTATGATAAATATACATCCAGAAAGGAGTCTGTGTTTTCTCATTCTTATCAACTCTACAGGTTATAATGGGAGAAGCTTAGGCTTGCCAGAAATTCTCAGTTTTCTGAATAACTGATGATATGGTATCCATTCAAATATGAAAGTTAGTTCTGATCTTTATATTTTCTGTTTAGTTGTATGTGACATTGTGAACAGTCCTTGCGATAAATGAATTTGAAGATTCTGAGAAGTTGCCTCACACTAAATGCCTTGATGAACCGAGCAGCAAAGGAAACATTTCATAGGAGTCTGTCAAATGGCATCTGGCAAAGTCGGATTCCATAAACATATATTTGCATTTCATTTAATATTGGCTAGCTTTTCACTAGGACAGATTTCTGAATAGAGACATATATAGAAACTGAAAACTATACAAGTTCCAAAATTTTAATTTCCAATTTATTTTCAGGACAAATTTTTTTTCTTTAGCTTCTCCTAAAAAGAAGGGAAAGGGAAGAAATTAAGCTAATATTTATAGGCATGAAAATATTTCATATCCTATAAAATCACTGAAAAAAACTTTTCATCTAGATTTTCTCAAACTATTATGCCAACCACTATGACCAGTTTAACCTTATAATGAAACACAAAATTGAAGGGGGGGAAAAACAAGAACAGAATAAACAGCTTATTCCTTATCTTTCTTGTGATCACTGAAGAGTCAAAGCAGGCCATTGAGGAAATAGGGGTTTCTTTGATATCCATATATTAAATCAAGCTCACTGGAGAGTTAATATGACTCTCCTCTTCATTTAACTTAAGATTCAGGATTAATGTGGCCCCCAAGAAAGATTGTCATTTTACAGTGCTTTCTTTTCTCTTTTGAAAAATGATCAGTGTAACTTTCACTCAATTTGAGTGAACATTTCAAGAGTTCCACAGAGATTGAACTGATGATACCAGAGAAGAACAAAATATTTTACTTTCATTTTCAGAAGATAAATGTCTCTGTTATATTACTCTTTTTCCCTACCTTTTTTATTTGTCCTCATCAACATTTTTTTAAAAATCATCTTTTATACTGTGGCTCAGATCTGTATATGTAAGTGACTATTATCCCTAAGTTGCTTATATTCTGCTTTCAATTTTCAGAACTCATTTGTTAAACTCAAGGACCAAAAGAATAAAGCAGAATAGGATTTTCACCAAAAAACAAAAACTAATAGCAAGATGTACCCAATTCTGATCCAACATGGTGGTGGAGGGATGCAGAATCTATTCACAATTAATGGTGCTTTGTGAAGATTGATTCTTCAATATTTTAGTGACTTTGCAATTTCATTTAATACAGATTTCAACCTATTCATGCCTTTCCAAACTCCACAATTTATATCCCATTCTTTTTTTTATAAATTACAGAGGCAAAAATAAACCTAATGGACACTAAGAATCCATGAATAAAGAATCTGCCCAATTCCATTGGGCGCCTTCCTCTGATTAAAAATAAATATTTCTTAGATATTAGTCCTCCATTAAAGCCTTATTTTTATGCTTCATGATAGCAAGGAATTTACTTTTAGATTGTCAAGATCAGTGCCAAAAGAGATAAAGCTTTCGCAATTCTTCCCAAAATAAAAATGTTTTGAATATGGTCATGTAATAGATTTTATGAAGGTTATTTAGGACTTAGATTCACTAACATCACTAAAACTCACCATCACACTAGTCATCACCTAATCAAATTTTTTTCAGAAGAGCTATCAAAGATTAATTACAAAGTTTGCAGAGGGTTTAACATCTTCCATTGATGGAGGGAATATCCAGACTGCCAAATCAGAAATCCTTAAAATGAAGGGCAAAATGCAAATCAAAACATCTCTGGAGTACCACATCTCACCAGTCAGATAGGCTAAGATGACAAAACAGGAAAATGACAAATGTTGTAGAGGATATGGCCAAATTGGAACACTAATGCATTGCTAGTGGAGTTGTGAATTGATCCACATTATGAACTGGAGAGCAATCTGGAGTCATGCCCAAAGTGCTATAAATAATTTCATAACTTTTGACCCAGAAATACCACTTCTAGGGTTGTATCCCAAAGAGATCATGGAAGTGGGAGGAAGACCCATATGTATAAAAATATTTATAGCAGCTCTTTTTGTGGTAGCAAAGAATTGGAAATTAAGGGTGTGCCCATCAATTGGCTGAACAAGTTGTGGTATATTCATGTAATGGAATACTATTGTGCTATATTAAACAAGGAGCAGATAGACTTCATATTTACCTGGAGAGGCTTATACAAACTGATGTTAAGTGAGAAGAGTAGAGCCAAGAGAAATCTGTGCACAATTACAGACACAACATATGTGTGACGACCAACTTTGATTAGACTGGACTCTTCTCAGAAATGCTGTGTTATAAGTCAATCCCAAAAGACTCATGATGGAGAGAGATGTCTACATCCAGAAAAAGAACTAGAAACAACTGAGTTTGAAGCCAGATTGAAGCAAACTACCAGACCTTTTTCTTTTTCTTGTTTGGCTTTGATACCTCTTTCCCATTTTTCATTCCATCTGATACAATTTATCTTTATAACCTGACTAATGTCTAATGTGAAAGTATTTGCAGATCCTATACTTGATTGTATGCCGTCATGGAGGGGCAGGGAGAGAGAGGGAGAGAAAATTTGGATTGCAAGAAATTGTGGAATTGAATCTTGTAAACTAAAAGTAAACAAACTAATTAATAAAGACAAAAAAATGAAGGGCAAAAAAGAGTAAAAAGTAAGGTGGTGTAGAAGTGTCTCTGCACAGTAACATTATTGTTCCTTCTTGTTACAAATGATTCATCTCCTTTTACATATCTTGATCCCTTTTTATATCATTTCTCCTATAGATTATCATGCTTAATAATTTCAGACGCAGAAAACATCTTTCTATTGCACTATGTGTAACTCGCAATTTAGATTTTTCAACCATTGTGTTGTTTTTGAATTCATTTTATAGTCACATAGGATGGCAAGTAGACTATTGTAAAAACAAAGGGGCAGAAACAACAACAAAAACAAGCTTTTTGAAACAGTGAGAATTTTGAGATTAATGTTCCGAAATGTTTCCACAGTTCCCAAAAGTGTCTCCAAAACTTTCTCCTCTAGTCCCTATTGTCTATTTGAATTTTTTTTTTCCTGAATTATATCTATTGATCATAGGCTGATGTATTCAGTTACACGCATAACTTGGTGATAATTATTCTCTTATCACTTTTGGATTTTCCCAAGGTGAATGACTAGGGTAATTTCTGTCTCTGTCTCTGTCTCTGTCTCTCTCTGTCTCTCTCTGTCTCTCTCTGTCTCTCTGTCTCTCTCTCTCTCTGTCTCTCTCTCTCTCTCTCTCTCTCTCTGTCTCTCTCTCTTTCTCTCTCTGTCTCTCTCTCCCCCGCCCCTCTCTCTGTCTCTGTCTGTCTCTCTTTGTATATGTGTGTATCTCTCTCTTTTTCTCTGTCTCCCTCTGTTGTGTGTTTCTCTCACTGTCTCTGTTTCTCTGTCTCTCTCTCTTTTTATTTCTCAATAATTTCTTGATACTCCCTTCCTGCCTCTCCCTAGAAGTGAGACTTTTCTTGAAATAACAGGAAAAGAAAATAATCAAAACAAACCAGCATATCAACCTTATCTGACAGCACACTTACTATTCAATACCCGAAGTTTTTAGCCTCTCTGATGGAGAGAAATGTACTTCTTCATCTTATCTTGGGTGGCCCAAACTTGGCTATTTGAAATATATAGAAATACATTTTTTGTTTTATTCTTCTGACTTACAGTGTTGTTGTCATGATGTATTTTGTATGCTTATTTCTTTCTATAAAATTCATGTAATTTTCCCCATGAATCATTATTTTACTTGCCGTCATACACCACAAGTTTTTTAGCCATTCCATTCCAAAGGTTATATGGACCCATTTTGTTTCTAGTTTTGTTTTTTGTTTTGTTTTGTTTTGCTACCAGAAATAGTGTCACAAGCAATATATATATATATATGTGAAACTTGTCCTATTTTGACTTCTTTGTGGTAAATGTTCAGACATGGACAAAAGCTATGATTAGTACCTTCTTCATATAATTCCATACTGGTATTTGGAAGGATATACGTTACACATATAAGATATTATTATTCATCCTAATATAATTATTACATATGTATAATTCATATATGCATGTATTAATTTGCCTGTATTCCCAAATTCTGAGTAGAAGAAAAACCATAAAGTTTTATATTCTCACATATCTCATTATAAGTGATTTGTAATTATATTTTTATATGACTACTAATAGTTTACTATTCTTCTTTCAAGACCTATTTATTTATTACATTTTGTCATTAATTAATTGGCAAATTACTTTTGGCCTTATATATTTGTGTTAAGTATCATATATGTTGGAAAAAATATCCAGGGGCGGCCAGGTAGCACAGCGAGTAAGAGCACCGGCTCCAGTGTTGAGAAGACCTGGAGATCAAATCCCGGACTCAGACACTTAGCACCCACCCAGAAACACCTGGCCTTGTAACCTTGAGCAAGTTACTTAACCCCAATTGCTTAGGGGCAGCCAGGTCGCTCAGCGAGTAAAAGCACGGTTCCAGTGTTGGGATGACCTGGATCAAATCCAGGCTCAGATACTCAGCACCACACCCAGAAATAACTGGCCATGTAACCTTGAGCAAGTTACTTAACCCTGATTGCTTAAAAAAAAATATATCCATTGTCAGGTCTTGTCATTTCTACCCTCGCAAGCGCACATATAGTTACAACCCTAGTGCCCTCATCACCCCTCATCTAGAGCTGAATCTTGAGGGAAGCTAGAGAAACTAAGAGGTAAAGTAAAAGAATATAGCACTGTAAAGCTAAGCACAAGCAACTTTCCAAAGGACTGATGCTGTGAATATCTCTTTGGTTCTGATCACACGGTATAGTAAACTCTTTATTTATTCAGCAGTAAATTAAAACAAAACATTTACAGAAACTAAAGTACAGCATTCACAATGTTATTAAATAGCAACTTATCACTAAAGTGGCCACATATTTTCCACCAAAAGGACAACATAGTTTTAAACAAAAGATATCATTCAGTAAGTCCTTAAATCAATCAACCTTAATGAGCAACCCTCTTTAAGGGACACAAAGTGGAAAGGTCAAAGTTTTCTACCCCTAGGTCACATTGTCTTAATCTCTCAGCCCAAAAGTCTTCTTTCTTCCTGGCTAGAGATTAATTTCCATCACCCTTAACTCAATGATCCTTAAGGGTTAAAAGGTACAGAGTACAAAGTTCTCCCACCCTTAGGCCACAGTAAATCATGTTCTTCTCAGTTACCACTAAGTACCCAAGGAAAGGTCTTTTCATCTTGACTCAAGGCTGGCTCTCAGATGCAATGGTTCCTCTTCCATGGTCCCAGCTTTCTCTAAATTTACCTGTCACTTGGATTCAAAGATAGACAGCTCTCAGCTCCTTGCCAAGCTCCTTGTCCAGCTCCTCATCCAGTTCATGTTCCATATTAAAGCTCACAGTTTCCAGTCCACCTAAACTCCTTCACAGTTTCTGTTTCTGGGAAGACAAAGCTTAACAGAGGCCAAAAAAAAACATTCATGCACATTGCCACCATCAATTCACTTCTTGCCTGTGAAATCAACACGGACCCACAAACAAAGTCTGAGAACTCAACACAAATTGTCAGTATACTCCCAGGACCTCAAACACCCTCCTCCAGGATTCTGTAAACAGACAACAAGAAAATCCTCTTTCAGGGCTTCCAGTAAGGTCCCAGGGTTTCTGTACAAAGTATTATAAACACAAATCAGTGAGAGGGTAGACATTGATAAGGAATAAGTAAAGAAAAAGAACTATAGAACATTGTAATGCTTATTGATGCAAAAATTTAGAAGTAAATCATAATGAGAAAAGACTGCAAGTAATATAGTGATTATTTACTTTGATTGAGATATAGTTATTTGAGGAATATCAGAAAGGTTCAACATTAGGGAAAATAAACATAATTAATCACATTAAAATCACATATTACTAAATCTCAAGTTAACTAATGACAAAATATAATACTCATTTGTGCTAATTCTCTATAGTACATATAGCATATTTCTGTATGACAAAATGTATACTTTTAAAACTAAAAGCAAACATTATTTGCCACTGGAAAATACTAGGACATTTCTCAATAAAAAAAGCTTTAAAGCAAGTATGATTAATCATTCTGTGATTATTTCAATAGTAATAGCTAGCATTTCTACAGCACATTTAATTTTCATACTAACAAAACCTTAGAAATTAGGTGTCATCATTATCCACATATTACAGGTGACTAAAATGAAGTGCACTGGCTAAATTATTTACATGGAGACACAAAGCTAGTGAATGAAGAAAATTTTAATTCATGTCTTTGTGATTCCAAGATAAGCACATTAAGAGTGCACCCTGGGGGGGGGGGGGCTAAGATGGAGGAGTAGAAGCAGGACTTCCTCGCTGCACAGGCTTTCACCTTGCCCCAATCCATGTAAAAGGGGAACTCTAAACACACTTTGGAGCTGCAGAACTCACAAAATGACACAGAGAACTAACCTCCCACTGAGGACAGCCCAGCAGGGCAGCAGGAATAGGCCAGTGCAGTTCTCTGAAGCCAAGCCCAGCCCCACACCAAGGCTTTAGCTCCAGGGGGGGATGACCAGCCACCAGCCCGAGGTACCCAAGATCAGCAGCAGCTGTGGCTGTTTCCAGATTTATCAACACATAGATTCTAATGACATAGTGAGAGGTCATTGCAGTCTGGACTTTGGGACACAGTAAGAGGGAGTGCATGGTATTTGCCCCTGGAGAAGGCTGAGATACCCTCACAGTCAGCCAGCACCATGTGGCAGATTGAGCTCCTGGCCTGCAGAGTGTAGGAGGAACAATAATCAGTCTGAGGGGTAATCGCTCTTGCTTTAACCTTCTTGGATCTGGATTGCAGTCTAGGGTGGAGGTCCTGGGGTTTTTGTCCAGCTTGCTAGGGAATGTGGAGACCTCAGAAAGGGCACCCATCTAATATAGCTGGCAGCTGAGAAAAACCCAGCGTTTGGGATGAAATCTCCCCTGTCAGAAGATTCCAACATTAGATTCCTATTTGGGGGACAAAAAGGAGCAAAGCATGGAACAGGAGGAGGACAGTGAAGTCAGAACACCTGCACCAAAAATTTCAAAGAAAAATATAAGTTGGTTAGAGGCCATATAGGACCATAAGAAGCAGATAAGAGAAGTGGATGAAAAATTGGGAAGAGAAATGAGAACAATACAAGAAAATTATGAAATGAGATTCAACAGCCTGACTGAGGAAAATAATACCTTAAAAAACTGGTTGGACTCAAATGTCAAAGGAGGCTCAAAAAGGCAATGAGGAGAAGAATGCCTTGAAAATCCAAATTTGCCAGATGGAAAAAGAATCTCAAAAGCTCAATGAGGAGAATCATTGCTTCAGAATTAGATTGGAGTAAATTGCAGCTAATGACTTTATGAGAAATCAAGATTCTGTTAAACAGATCCAAACACATGAAAGAATAAAAGTCAATGTGAAATACCTCATGGGAAAAAACACTGACCTGGAAATGTATCAAGGAGAGATAATTTAAAAATTATTGGATTACCTGAAAGCCATGATCAAACTAAGAACCTAGAAATCCTCCTCCAGGTAGTTCTCAAAGAAAACTGCCCTGATATTTTATTACTAGAGGGCAAAATAGAGGTTGAAAAAATCCACAGATCACCTCATAAAAATATCCCAAAAAGAAAAGTCCTAGGAATATTATACCCAGGTTCTGGAATTCCCAGATTAGGGAGAGAATATTACAAGCAGCCAGGAAGACACAATGTGAATATTATACAAACACAATCAGGATAACCCAGGATCTGGCAGTTTCTACACTGAGGGATTTAATGGCTTGGAATATGATATTTCGGAGGTCAAAGGAGCTGGAATTAAAAACCAAGAGTCACCTACCCAGCAAAACTGAATATGATGTTTCAGGGGAAAATATGGTCATTCAGTGGAATAGAGGACTTTCAAACATTCTTGCTGAAAAAACCAGAGTTGAATGTAAAGTTTGACATTCAAATACAAGAAGCAAGAGATTCATGAGAAGGTAAACAGGGAAAAGAGATCAGAAGGAACTTATCAAAGTTGAACTATTAACACTCCTACATGGAAAAACAATAATTGTAACTTAGGAAACTTTTCTCAGTAGTTGAACAGTATAGATACACACACACACACACACATATATATGTCTAAATATGAGGGTCTATGGGTATATGAATACATATGTGAATGTGTGTATACATGTTTACAGGTATACATAGATAGAGTACCAATTTAGCAGGGAGGGATGATACTTAAAAGGTGAAATTAAGAGATGAGAGAGGAATATAATGAGAGGAGACAGGGAGAGACAGATTGGGGCAAAGTATCTCATACTGAAGAGGCAAAGAAAAATGGTTACAATGAAGGGGAAGAATAGGAATTCAAAAGGGAATGGGTCAACCCTATTCCTATTGAATTTGGCTTAAGGAGGGAATGAAATACTCATTAAATAGGGCATCTCACCTTCCAGGAGAGTAGGGGGGGAAGGGGATGGAGGGGGGATTGTGGAAGGAGGGCAAGCTGGAGGGGAGGGAATTTGGAAGCACCCACTTTTGAAAAGGGACTGGATCAAAGTAGAGAATAGAATAAGTGGGAGGTGGGTTAGGAGGGAGGGAAATATAGTCAGTCTTTTACCATATATCTACTATGTTATTGTTTTTCATTAGCCACACATGTACAACCTATACTGAACTGCTTATCTTCCCAGTAAGGGTGGGTGACAAGGAAGAAAGGGCATGAATCTGGAATTTAAAATTTCAAAATCAAATATTCAAATATATATGTGTGTGTGTGTGTGTGTGTGTGTGTGTCTGTGTGTGTGTATATATATATATGTATATGTATATATACACTATTATTAATACTATTTTACATGTAATTGGGAAATAATATATACAGGCACTGGGGCATAGAGATCCACTGGAAAATTCAAAAGGGGTATGGAGAGAACAGATTGGAGGAGGGAATATCCTGTGGGATTGATATTTTGGGGTGGTGGGTAGGGGGAAAATGGGGAGAAAATTTGTAACTCAAAATCTGGAGGAAATGAATGATATAAATCAGATGTTAATAAAGCATTTGAAAAAAATTTTAAAAATCACATAAAGTAAAAATAAAAAAAAGAGTGCACCTTGTATTTTCTGGAAGTGCTAGCAGTAACAATTAGAATAAGAAATAAAAAGCATAAATAGCAGAGGAGAAAAGTATATTTTTTTGTAGGTAAGATTTCTTTCTTAGAAGATATGTTAGTTCTGAGACTCACCTATTGGGGCACTCTGATGGATAAATTCCTGAGGCAGCTAGGCAAAGGGTCTTACATATGTAGGGATCAGGGTCAAAATGCAAAAGACTTGGGTGGTGGTCTATCTCATGCCCCAAAGGAAGCTATAGAAAGCAGAGAAACATGGAGTACTGGATTGTAGATGCTCCGTGTACATTCAACATTGCTTGGAAGTATTTCCATTTTAGCTCATGGTTACTTCAGTCAGTGAAGGCTTCCCAAAGGGATGATTTTACATGCATAAGTCAGCTGTCTTCCAAACCTCAAAGAGCATCATACTAGATGGACTATTTCTCTGGGAAGTTCTCAGTTCCATCCTGAGCTATGGAAGGAAACTAGATATAAGATCAACATTTGGCCATACAGCAAGGGTGGGCCAAAGGAGGCAGAGTCTGAATTTTCTCTGGCTCCAAGTTAAGAAGTTCAGGAAAGTGTTTTACCAGACCAAGAGGAGAAGGGTTCTTCCCTAGCCTTTTTCCCATCAATGTTGACTAGTGTAGGGGAAGCAGGTGACAGTCCTAGAGTGGCCTGGCATTGTGGAGTAGCCACTTCTAGTCCAACCTTGATCTCTTGTAAAGGCTGCCTTTCCCATTCACCTGGAAACCCAATTGTTGAGGATTTGTTGCAGTGCATGGAGATCAGGGTAAAGTCATACAGGAACTTGAGCACATCCCAGTTGAATGAGTTCTAAGGGATTTTAGCAAATTGTTGTTGGGCAGTAGAATTGGGGCAGGTACAGACCACTTCATTATTAAACCTGTTAGTAAGGTGAAAATATTTCTTCAAGTAGACAGGGTCTACAGCACTCTTACATAATTCCAACTGTCAGTGGGTAGTAGTGTATGTAATTTACACACATTTATTCTGTGATGCTAAACCCACCCTCAGTTGCCAGCTTTCTGGATTCTGTGTTGTATGTGCAAGATGTAATGAGTACATCACGCAGGCAAACAGACACAACTTTCTTTAACATTCAGATCTCATGGAAATGGGGGCTGTAGTGGCCATCCCTATTTACGATCTCTGTCACATTCCCATTTCGAGCTATGACCATGATCACCTTCTTCCCTGTGAGGTGAGTGTGGAGCTGGGAAGCAAAGATGTGACCTAATGCTCACTTTTCATATGACATCATTTACTTTTAAAATTCCAAAGAATGAGAAAAGAAACTGCGTCAGATAACTTTTGTAAAGTATCAGGATAAAAAATAAATCAATGAAAAGATTGGAATTTCTCTAAAACACAAGACTAAAAAAATGATAACGCAATATTATACTAAAATATCTATAATGTATACATTATATGGAAGTCAATCTAGAAATATAATCTCAGTATTCATGGAAATACATTTAGAAGACACTTAAAAATAATGAGAAATCATTGGAATAACTCTCTTTGCTCATGAGTAGACAAGGATAATTTAAGAAATGGGCAGCTAAATAGTACAGTGGATAGAGTGGTTGCCCAGAAGTCAGGAAGACTCCTTTTCCTGAGTTCAAATTTGACCTCAGACATTTACTAGTTTTGGCTCCCTGGGCAAGCCACTTAACCCTCTTTAACTATAAAATGAGTTGGAGAAGGAAATGGAAAACCATCTTCAATATCTTTGCCAAACCTCAGTAGGAATCACAAAGAGTTGGACATGACTGAAATGGCTGAAAAACAATAAAAAAATTAATAAAAATTGTAATTCTATTTAAATTAAGTTACAGTGTTTGGGTTCTTCTAAAATCAAACATCCAAAATGTTACTTTATGGTGCTAAACAATTTCACATTTAAATTCATTTGAGGAAATAAAAGGTCTGTAATTCCAACAAAAAATTATTAAAACAGAAACCTAAAAGGAATGTAGAGTAGCATTTCTATACCTCAAGTTATTATAAAGAATTCATTATCAACAAAATTATTTTGAACTCATTGAAAATTAAAAATTATATCATTGGATTAGATTAGATAAGCAAGATAAAAACAATCATGCTCAGGAGTCTAGTGTTTGATAAAACCAGGTACATAAACTAAATAGGATTAAATGGAATAATCTAAATAAACCATTTTACAAAATTTGCAAGGTGTGAGAATGTTGGAAAGGTAGAAAAGAGTCTGATTATTGTGAACATTAAATATGAAATAGAATTCATATTTCAAACTGAATAAAATAAAAGGGTGGCATTGGAATTCACTAATTAAGGAGGAGGAGATTGGTTGGTGGGGATGACATTGTTAGAACACACTTTAGATGACATCACCTAGGCAGCTGTTTGAAGAATTAATTGGAATGGGGAGAAACTTGAAATCATGATCTAGTTATTCTATTCCAATCTCTCTGATGATTCCAAAAACAAATCTCCAACTGCCTTTCATAGACCTTAAATTGGATGCCCAGTGAAACATTTTCACCTCAACATGGCCAACATGGAACTCATTATCTTTCTCCACCAACCTCCTAATTTTCCTTTTGTATACAGGACAGCTGTATCTTCTGAGTTCCTTACGTTTGAAACATTAATGTCATCCTAGATTTCTCACTATCTTTCACCTCCACATTCAAACTATTGCCAAGGCCTATCTTTTTCAACTTTGAAATGTCTCTCAAGTATGTCACCTCCTCTCTTACTATTACCAAAGTCGTACAGATCCTCATCATTTTTCACTTGAATTATTGTTAAAGCCTGCTGGTGGGTCTGTCTACCTTGCCTCTCCCTTCTCCAGGCCATCCTCCATTTAGATGCCATTATGATTTCTTTTAAAGTGCAGATCTAATCATGTCACTCAATAAAATCCAGTGACTCACCATCACCAGGATCAAATATAAAATCCTTTATTACTTATCTCTACCCCTTTCCTTTCCAGTCATCTTACACTTTACTTCCCATCATATATTTTTTCCATCTCTTTCTTGATGTTCCATGAACATAACACCATGTCTGATTCCATGAGTTTTTTCTGGCCTTCCCCCACACTTTTTATGTTCTTTTACATCATCTCCACCTATTGGGTACCCTGATTTCCTTCAAATCCAAACAAAAATCCTATCCTCTATGGGAAGTTTTTCCTCTACCCCTCTTAATTCTAGGGTCTTCTTTTCATTAATTATTTCCTTTTTTCCTATATGTAGCTTGTTTTTTCATACATACTTGCTTATTTATCTTCCATATTAGATTGTGGGCTTCTTGAGGGCAGGGAATACCTTTTGCTTATTTTTGTATCTCCAAACCATGACCTAGTCTCTGGCAGATAGTAGGCACTTATTAAATATTTATTGGCTAACTTGTCACAGTCTACCTTGTTTAGCCCCAGAATAAATAGTTTCTATAAGATAAGTTGAATGTTATTACTGTACTTTTGGGAGATAATGAACAGGGTGTCCCAGACTGCACTGAGGAGTCTGTGGAAGGCACATAATGAATTTGAGAATTTCTTTACTAAAGAAGCTTAGAGAGTTAACCGTCATAAAAAATGAATCTCTTTGAGACCAGTTACATGCTATGAGAGAACAATATTTTAAAGGACTTGGAAAGTTAAGTATATTTTTTAAGGAAAGGCTAAAGAGGTATTTTGACATCATGGATCTCAGATTTAGAGTTGGAAAGGACCTTAGGTCATGTGGCAGGGTCCCATATTTTACAATGGAAATTAAGGACCAGAAAGGTTAGCTGATTCCTAAGATCCCTTTTCTTTCTCCTCTTTTGCCTTCTCCTCATTCTCCTTTTATTTATTTTTCTCCTCCCCCCCTGCTCCTCTTTTTTCTTTTTATTTCTCCTCTACTTTTTCTTTGTCTTCCTCCTTCTGCAGTTATTTTTTCTTGCTGCTTACATTTTTTTAAGAGAGTTCATGAAAATTCATTTCCTTTAGGAGAATCTTAAACCCTTAGAAAAGTGTTGGAATTGGAGTTCAGGATAATAAAAATAACAGTTCCAACAAAGACTGTAGAAAAACTGCTTTGCATCAATGTGCTCAGAGGATGTTGACATTCTTTCATTCTGTGACAAATGCTGATATTTCTCAGGAGGCACCCTGATTTAAGAAATGTATTTTTTTCTGTTGAAATCATCTTTGTTTTGCTAGAGAACACCTGGCCACTATGCATTACTCTAAACAATTTTTCAACAGGTATCAGTGAGGCTGACTTAATTGAGAAAGGATGGTGACATATTATGAAGATCTAAATGAAAATGTAATAATAATCTGAAAAATAAGCAAATTGAAATTTAAAAAAATACATGCAATACTGTGTGAAAGATAATTATAGTAATGAAACCATATGCAAAAATGTCCAGGATATATTTGAAATCCATCCTCTGGGAAGGGGTTGGGGATCTTATCTCTGAGTAATATATTAGCAAAGTAGAGGAGAAAAAAATAAAGAATTAACAAACTGAATATGCAATTTAAGAGTAAAAACAAAATAAATGCAATTGATTTTTTTTAAATAGAGGGGAAATAAATTAGAAATAAAAAATGAAATCATTTGTGAAATCTCAAATATGAAGTTCTAGGTAAATTCATTGTGTAGAATTTCATTGTTTTATACATTCATTTCTGAAAATCTCTACTACTCAGTCAATGTTAATAGTCAATTGCAGATTTTTTTGCTAAATGGATATAAAATCATTTTCCCTATGGGTAATACATAAACTTAAATACATATTAGCACAGTGCCTAGCAGAGTGTTTAACAAATGTTTATTGATTATTAAATGTGCCTCCAAATAATAGTTGGGTAATATTTTACAACCACCTTATAGAATAGAATAGTAGGTATTAAGGAAATTATCTGGTCCAACTCCTTAAGTTTAGAGATGAAAAACTGAAGTCTAGGGAGTGCAAGTTATTTAAGAAATTTGTCAGAGATCTAAAAGTGTTACCTCCATTAGGTGGAAGGTAGGACTGGATACCCTCCAAAGTTCCTTCCAATTTTATGGTATTTGGTGCTCAAATGAGGACTATGTAAACAAAAACACACTGTACAACAAAGGTATGTAAATATTTAGCAAGCAAATAATAGTTGTAGTTACAAAACTACTTCCAGCATACTGTTACTTGCTTCAAGTCAGGGACTCTTTCATTTCTGGTGTTTTCTTTTTCTTTTTTTTTTTCCCCATTTGGCACCTAGTTTAGAGTTTTGCATGCTGCAGGTGCCTAATATGTGTTTGTTGAAGTAAATTGATTGAAATTGAAAATGCTGGCAATAAAGTTCCCGTAGCTTCCCACTATCATCAACAGCATATTGCCCATTAAGCAACCTAATAAGACTGATGCATTGATTATGGCATTGTCATTTTTTTAAATTTTATTTTTTTCAAGTTCTGTGTGTGTGGGGGGATTAGCACACAAAACAAAATAAAACTTACTAGTGTCCCCTTTTAACAAATTTTCTAGAAATTTTCTAGAAATCCCTTTTTAAAATAAAAGGAACTATTACCAACTTGAAGCCAGACAAGAAGCCTGTGAAACTTCAGATGGTTTTCATCACAGTTGACCCTGCCTGGATAGTTTCAGACAAAGGACTTCCTTCTTTATCTACCCCTTATTTTGATGTCTCATACAACTGGAGATAAAATGAAAGATGTGCTTTGAAATCCACATATTTCGTCAGCAAAGAAATCAACATATAAATGCCACATACAAATGAATTCAAGACAAAGTCTATATTTGTCATGATAAAGAAAATCAGTACACTTCTACTTTTCTCCTAATGTCAATGGACTGAAATTTTGCAGAAGAAATGGCATTGCTGGATTTGATCCATTTTGAGTTCCTTGATCAAATGCATCTTAGTACAATGATACAGAAGGAAGAGCACCATATATGGGTCTAAGATTATGTGGGGGAGGGGGAATGAGATTAAGTGCATTACAAAGAAAAGAAAAAAGCAAGCCTCTTTCCATAGTCTTAGAGAATATTAAATAGTCTTTGATAAAACATAGGTACTTAAAGCATGTTCAGTTTTCCTGATGTAGGCACTTCCTCCACTAAGACAAATGACAATCCAATAAAATTTCTTAGATAGTTATCAAGAGCTGCTGAGGCTGAAAAAAATATATTATTCTATAGCCAACTGGATTGATGAGTCTCTCTCAACTAAGCTAGGGTGGTCCTTCCAGGGATACATGATGTTGAATGGGACTTCAATGGAAGAGTCATTATTGTTCTTTAATAGATAGATTGCCCAGCTAATTTAATGAAGCATATGCACACATATTCAAATATATACCCAGAAATATGGAAATACATCTGTGTATACATACATAGTATATACACAGTATATTTTTACATACCAAAAACTGAATAAGAAATATAATCTCCCTTTTCTGGCCTTCAATTGTTTCACAAAATATGTTACTGATTTCATAATATTTTGATATCTAGATTTTAATTCTTTATCATGAAACCATGCTTATTGCATTGGCTATTGTGTGACTAGCAAAACCATTCATTTAAAAAAAATCTTGGTTATAGTGCATAGTTGTTTTTTTTTCTAAATAAGCTTGAAATCTGGTGATTTACCATGCTATTGAAGCATGCTTATCTGCATCTCTTGGATAAAATTCTTAAGCATTTTAGCTGCATAGTATGTTGCCAGGTTTTGTTTTGGTACCTCATCTCCATTTTGGAGTTACTATAATGCTATAACAGTTTTGCCTTTATAGCGTGTTAGTATTTTTTTTTCATAATTTATCATTCTTTCAGTAAGGATAAGGTTTCCTGAAATGTAAAAATCTCCAAAACATTTAGGATAGGTGTCTTATAAGCTGGTAAGTTAGTATATTATCTTTGGATCAAAACACATTGTGGTATTTGTGCATCATGTTATTTTTAGATATAACTTTAGATATGAATTAAAGGTTACCTAGTCCAATCTTATGACTTTGTAAATGATAAAACTGAGTGTGAGAAGTTACTTGAGTTTTATGTGGTTTATCAAGACTGACTCTTTTAGTCTGACTCTTTCTAAACAACAATAAATTATTTAGCATCAAGTTGTATGATCTCAGTTGGAGGTAAGTGGAAATAAAGAAATATTTTCCTATCTAACTTCATATATTGCTGAAATCTATCTGAGGTTAAAAAAATGATGCATTAAGATATATCCTCTCCACCCTTTCACTAATCATCAGTTGCTACTTACATATTGGTTGGATGTCTGTCTCTTTGACTCACTGTCTCTGTCACTGTCTAGCTTTCTCTCTGTGTGTCTCTCTATACCTCTGTCTCTAATTTTGCCTCTTTCCTTCCTTCTTTCTTTCCTTCCCATAGTACTAGCTACCCAATTATGTTACTGTAGAGACACAAAATTGATTAGTAGGTTTATTGAACTCTTTTGGTTGAGTTTCTAAAGCTGAAAAACTAGGACAAACAGAATTGTCTCCATGTTTGGCCATCTTCTTCTAATTAAAGTGGTTGTTGTGGATTCTTGAATTTTTTTGTTGTTTCTGATCCATTGCATATGGCAGACAATCTTTGATGGATGTCAAGAATTTGAATTTTTAAGCTTCCTATTTATTTATTTTTGACAAGCATTTATTTTATTTTCTTTCTATGTCTCCTTCCTCCCACTGGAGAAAACAAAGAAACAAAAATTTTAAACCCTTATGAAAATATGTATCATGAAAGAAAGCCAATTCCCATATTGGCATGTCTGCAAACATAGGTCTCATTCTTCATATTGAGAATATATTTATCAGAAGATGAGTAACATTATCATCAGATCCCTGGAATAATGATTGATCATTGAGTTGATGAGAGCTCTTTAGCCTTTCAAAGTTGCTCATATAATGTTAGAGACAATTTCAGAGAAAGTTGTCAAGACTTTTATGAACTGAGGTAAAGGGAAATGAATAGATCCATTTGTGCAATAATAGCATCTGTAAAATGTTTTCACAATCCTTGCCAGATTGTAGGGATATATTTTTTTTTATTTTAATTTTTGCTTTTTGGAGGGCAGAAGGCAGGGCAATTGGGGTTAAGTGACTTTCCCAAGGTCACATGGCTAGTAAGTGTTAATTGTCTGAGGCCAGATTTGAACTCAGGTCCTTCTGACTACCGGGCTACCTAGACACCCTAATGTATTTTTTAAAATTATTTCTTTACTTTTAGTTTACAAGATTCAGTTCCACAATCCACTGAGTTTCTAATTTTCTCCCCCTCTCTCTCCTACTCCCTACCCCCACATGGCAGCATAAAATCAAATATAGGATCTAGAAATACCTGCACATTAAAAAAAATTAGTCAGATTTTAAAGAAAGATTATAAGCTATGGAATGAAGAATGGTAAAGGGGAAACAAAACAGAACAGGAATAAGGAGAGCAGGTAGTTTGCTTCAATCTTCATTCAAACTCTGTAGTTCTATCACTGGATGTGGACATCTCTTTCCATCATGAGTCTTTGGGAGTTGTCATATAACCTAGCATTGCTGAGAAGAGCCCAGTCCATCAAAGTTGTTCGTCACACATATATCATGTCTGTAATTGTGTACAAATTAATACTGGTTCTTCTCTTCTGACTCAACATTAGTTTTTAGAAGTCTCTCCAGGTTATTATGAAGTCTGTCTGCACCTCATTTCCTATAGCACAATAATATTCCATTACATTCATATACCAAAATTTGTTTAGCCATTCCCCAATTGATGGGCATTCCCTTGGTTTCCAATTCTTTGCCAACACAAAAAGAGCTGCTATAAACATTTTTGTACATAGGGGGCCTCTTCCCACTTCTATGATCTCTTTGGGATAAAACCCTAGATATGGTCTTGCTGAGTTATAGGGGATGCATTTATTTATAGCCTTTTGGTCATAATTCAAAATTACTCTCCAAAATGGATGAATCAGTTCACAACTAGCATTTATCATTTTTTCTGTTTTGTTATCTTAGCCCATCTGACTGGTGAGATGTGGTACCTCAGGATTGTTTTGATTTGCATTTCTCTAATCAATAGTGATTTAGAGCATTTTTATATGCTTATGAATATCTTTAATTTCTTCCCCTGAAAATTGTCTGTTCATATCTTTGACCTTTTATCAATTGGGAAATGACTTGTATTCTTATAGATTTGACTTCATTCTCTGTATATTTTAGAAATGAGGCCTTTATTACAGACACTGGTTGTAAAAATTCTTTCCCAATTTTCCACTTCCCTCTTAAACTTGGTTATATGGCTTTGTTTGTACAGAAACTATCCAATTTAATGTCATCAAAATTATCAATATTGCATTTTATAATGTTATCTAACTCTTGTTTGCTCAAAAAATCTTCCCTTCTCTGTAAATATGACAGGTAAACTATTTCTTGCTTTCCTAGATTGCTTACAGTTATCAGCAATTATACCTAGATTGTCCACCCAGTTGTACTTGATTTTGGTATACGGTGTAAGATAGTGGTCAATGCGCAATTTCTACCATACTATATTCAAGTTTCCCAGCAATTTTCATCAAATAGTGAGTTCTTATCCCCAAAATTGAGGGCTTTGTATTTATCAAACAGTAGATTACTATAGTCATTGACTGCTGCATCTAGTATACCCAATCTATTCCATTTATTCACTAAATAATTCCTCAGACAGTACCAAGTAGTTTTGATGACTGCTGCTTTATAATACATATTAAAATCTGGTATGGCTGGCCCACCTTCCCTAGAATTTCTTTTCATTAATTCTCTTGATATTCTGGATCTTTTGTTCTTCCAAATGAATTTTGTTACTAATTTTTCTACCTCCATAAAGTTTTTTTTTGTTGTTTATTGATTGGTATTGAACTAAATATGTAATTTAATTGAGGTAAAATTGTCCTTTTTAATATATTAGCTAAACCCAGCCATGTGCAACTGATGTTTTAAAATTAGTTAGATCTGATTTTAGTTATGTGAAAAGTATTTTGTAATTGTGTTCATATAAGTCCTTGGTTTGTTTTGGCAGGTAGATTCTCAAATATTTTATAACGTCTACAGTAATTTTAAGTGGGATTTCAATTTCTATCTTTCTGTTGGATTTCATTTAGAATATATAGGAATGAACTACAGTCAGAATCACACATGACCTACATTAAAAGATCAGAGGAATTTGAATGTGATATTTCATAAGGCAAAAGAGCAACCAAGGATTACTACCCATAATCAGGCAAAACTTAGCATAATGTTTCAGGCAAGGAGCTGGTCATTTAATGAAAGAAGGGACTTCCAGACTTTCCTGATGAAAAATCCAGAGCTCAATAGAAAATTTGATCTCCAATTACAAGACTAAAGAAAGACATAAAAAGGTAAACAAAGAAAACACACACTCACACATACACACATATGCACATGCACACTCACGCAAACATGCACATAACTTGGGATGCAATAAGAGCAAAATGTTTACATCCCTATACCAGAAACTGATAACTGTCAATATCAAAATTTATATGATTATCATGACCTTTAAAAGAGTTATATATGTACATATATATATGTAGATGGTGTGGGAATAAAGGAACTAATATGATGATAAAAAAACTAATTAAGGGGGTCAAAGCAACTGTAATAGGATAAAAGGAAAGGATAAGACAGAAAAGGGTGAATTATGCCATGTGATGAGGCATAAAAACAGACTATAGTAGAGGGAAAGGAAGGAGGGAGAGGAACATCATTTGAACATTATTCTCAAAGGTTCTAGTTAAAAGAGGGATCAACATAATCAGTTAAGTTTAAGATTCTAATGTGAAAAGACACAAAAACTCATTAGAGGGAAAGGAGGGAGAGGAAGAGCACTATATGAAATTTACTATCATTGGTTTGGGTTCAAAGGGGGAATAACATACTCTGATAAGCATAAAAATCTATTATGTCCTATAGGCAGTAGGAGGGCAAGGGGGGAATAAAACTGGGGGGAATTAGAAGGGAGGGAAATAGTAGTAAGGGGAGAGGGTAGGGAAAGCACGGGGGATTACAGGGAGAGAACACAGAGGGAGGTGGTGGTCACAAAGAAAACCCTTAAGGAAGGGAAGGGAGAAGGAAGAAACAAAAACATAAGCAGGAGAGGGAATAGGATGGAGGGAAAGAGACAGTCATCATGACTGTGAATGTGAATGGGATAAACTCTCGCATAAAACAGAAGTGGATAGCAGGATGGACTTAAAAACATTAATCCAACAATGTACTGTGTAAAAGAAACACGTTTGAAAAAAGTGATACTCACAGGGTAAAGGTAAAAGGCTGGAGTAGAATATATTATGACTAAACCAAAGGGGAAAAAAAGCAGGCGAAACAATCCTTATCTCAGATAAAGCAAAAGAAAAATTAGATCTAATTAAAAGATATAAGGAAGGAAAATATATTGTGCTAAAAGGCACCATCAAGAATAAAGCAAAATCATTACTTAACATATATACACCAAGTGGTATAGCATCCAAATTCCTAGAGGAAAAGTTAAGGGAATTGGAGGAAGAAATAGCAAAACTATACTAGAGAAGGACCTTAATCTCCCCCTCTCTGAGCTTGATAAATCTAACCTCAAAATAAACAAGAAAGAAGTTAAGGAGGCGAATAGAATTTTAGAGAGGCTATATATGACAGCTCTCTGGAGAAAACTGAATGGGGACAAAAAGGAATATACTTTCTTCTCAGTGGTTCATGGCACATAATCAAAAATCAACCATGTATTTGGGCATAAAAACCTCACCATTCAGTGAAGAAGGCAAAAAATTTAAATGAATGAAATAAAATATTATGCAATAAAGGGTCATGGAAAGATAGACTAAAAACTAATTGGAAATTAAACAATTTAATCCTAAAGAATAAGGGGATAAAATAAGAAATTATAGTAACAATGTGTAACTTCATTCAAGAGAATGACAATAATGAGACTACATATCAAAATCTGTGTGATGCAGCAAAGGCAGTTATTAGGGGAAGTTTTATACCGTGAGTGCATAAATGAATAAATTAGAGAAAAGGGAGATTGATTAACTGGGCATGCAATTGAAAAAGCTAGAAAAAACAACCAATTGAAAATCCCCAATTAACTACTAAATTAGGAATACTGAAAACCAAAGAAAAGATTAATGAAATTGAAATTAAGAAAACTATTGAATTAATAAACAAAACTAAGATCTGGTTTTATGAAAAAAAAACAATAAAATTGATAGACACTTAGTCAATATGATAAAAAAAATGAAGAAGAAAACCAAATTATGAGTATCAAAAATGAAAAGGTTGAATCTACCTCCAATGAAGAGGAAATCAAAGCAATAATTAGGAATTATTTTTTGCAACTGTGTGCATATAAATTTGACAATTTTGGTGAAATGAATGAATACTTACAAAAATATAAATTGCCTAGATTAACTGAAGAGGAAGTAAATTACTTAAATAACCCCATCTCAGATAAAGAAATCACACAATTCATCAGTGAATTCCTTAGGAATAAATCTCCAGGGCCAGATGGATTTACTAATGAATTCTATCAAACATTTAAAAAACAAGTGATTCCAATACTCTACAAACTATTTGAAACATTAGTGAAGAATGACTCCTATCAAATACTTTTTATGACAGAAATATGATACTGACACCTAAATCAGTAAGAGATAAAACAGAGAAAGAAAATTATACACAAATTTCCCTTATGAATATAAATGCAAAAATTTTTTTAATAAAATATTAGCAGAAAGACTGAAGCACTTTATCACAGGAATAATGCACTTTGATCAGGCGGGATTTATTACAGGAATGCAAGGATCATTTAATATTAGGAAAAGACATCGGTATAATTGATCATATAAACAATACAACTAGCAGAAACCACATGATTATCTCAATAGATGAAGAAAAATCTTTTGAAAAAATACAACATCCATTCCTATTAAAAACACAAGAAATGGAGCTTTCCTTAAAATAATAGGCAGCATCTATTTAAAGCAATCAGTGAGTATTATATGTAATGGGGATAAGCTAGAATAATTTCTATTAAGGTCAGGGGTAAAACAATGTTGTCCACTATCACCCCTCTTATTCAATCTGGTACTAGAAATGTTAGCAGTAGTAATTAGAGAAGAAAAAGAGACCAAAGGAATCAAATTAGGCAAAGAAGAGACCAAGCTATCACTCTTTGCAGATGATATGATGATATACTTAGAGAATCCTAGAGAATCAAGTAAAAAACTACTTGAGACAATAAATAAATTTGGCAAAGTTGCAGGATATAAAATAAACCCACATAAATCCTTGGAATTCCTATATATTTCCAAAGAAATTCAACAGTAAGAGACAGAAAGAGAAATCCCATTTAAAGTTACTGTAGACATTAAAAATATTTAGGAATCTACCTGCCAAAACAAAACCAGGACCTATATGACCACAACTACAAAACACTTTTCACCCAAATAAAGTCAGATCTAAGTAATTGGAAAAAAAATATCAATTGCTTGTGGCTGGGTTGAGCTAATATAATAAAAATGACAATTTTCCCTAATTAAAACACATATTTAGTGCCATTCCAATCAATTTACCAAAAAATACTTTATGGAGCTAGAAAAAATAGTAAAAAAAAATATTCATTTAGAAGAGCAAATGGTCCAGAACATCAAAGAAATTAATTGAAAGAAATGCTAGGGAAAGTGGACTGGCTATACCAGATTTCAATCTGTATTATTAAGCATCTGTCATCAAAACTACTTGGTACTGGCTGAGTAATAGAGTAGTGGATCACTGGAAGAGATTGGCTACATGAAACTCAGCAGTCAATGACTACGGTAATCTATTTTTGGATAAACCCAAAGACCCCAATTTTGGGGATAAGAGCTCACTATTTGACAAAAACTGCTCGGAAACCTGGAATATACCATGGCAGAAACTGGTCATAGATCATTATCTACCACCATATACCAAAATAAAATCTAAATGCCTGCATGACCTAGGTATAAAGGTTGATACTGTAAACAATCTCAGAAAACAAGGAATAATTTCCTGTCTGATGTGTGGAGAGGGTTAGACTTTATGACCAAACAAGAATTAAAGAGCATTATAAAATGCAAAATGTATAATTTTGTTTACATTAAATTGAAAAGCTTCTGTACAAACCAACCAATATAACCAAGATTAAGAGGGAAGTGGGAAATTGGGAAAGAATTTTTACAACCTATGTCTCTAACAAAGGACTCTTTTCTAAAATATGCAGAGAATTGAGTCAAATCTATATGAATACAAGTCATTCCCCAATGGATAAATGTTCAAAGGATATGAACAGTCAGTTTGAAGAGGAAGAAATTAAAATATCTATAAGCATATGAAAAAATTCTATAAATCACTATTGAACAACTCTAAGGTAACACATGTCACTAGTCATATTGGCTAAGATGACAAAACAGGAAAATGACAGTTGCTGGAATGGGCAAATTGGAACACTAATGCATTGCTGGTGGAGTTGTGAACAGATCCAACCTTTCTGGAGAGTAATCTGGAATTATGCCCTAAGGGCTATAAATAATTTCATACCCTTTGACCCAGTAATAACACTTCTAGTGTTGTGTCCCAAAGAGATAATGGAAGTGGGAGGAAGACCCATATGAACAAAAATATTTATAGCAGCTCTTTTTGTGGTGGAAAAGAATTGGAAATTAAGGGGGTGCCCATCAATAGAGGAATGGCTGAACAAGTTGTGGTATATGCATGTAATGGAATGCTATCGTGCTATATTAAACGACAAGCAGATGGATTTCATATTTACCTAGAGAGGCTTGTATGAACTGATGCTGAGTGAGAAGAGTACAACCAGGAGAAATTTGTACACAATTACAGACACAACGTATTATGACGACCAACTTTGATAGAATGGACTCCTCTCAGCAATGAATTATTGTAAGTTAGTCCCAAAAGACTCATGATGAAGAGAGATGTCTACATCAAGAGAAAGAACTAGAAAGGACTGAGTTTGAGTCCAGATTTAAGCAAACTACCAGGTCTTTTTCTTTTTTGGTTTTGTTTCCTCTTTTCCACTGTTCATTCCATCTGATGCAATCCTTTTTTTATAACCTGACTAATGTCTAATGTGAAAGTATTTGCAGATCCTTTACTTGAATGTATACCATCATGAATTGTGGAATTGAATCTTGTAAAGTAAAAGTAAACACACATATTAATGACGAAATTTTTAGAAAAAAAAGGAATATATAGAAATGCTGAGGATGTATGTGGGTTTATTTTATATCCTGAAACTTTGTAAAATTAATTTCTTATCTCAAGTAGTTTTGTACTTGATTTTCTAGGATTCTCTAAGTATATCAACATATCATCTGCAAAGAGTTTTAACTTAGTCTCTTCTTTGACTACTTTGTTTCCTTCATTTTTTCTTCTCTTATTGCCACTGCTAACATTTCTATTATGATATTGAATAAGAGGGGTGGCAGTGAAAATCCTTGTTTAACCCCTGATCTTACTGGAAATACTTCTAGCTTATCCCCATTATATATAATAATTACTGATGGTTTTAGTTAAATGTTACTTATTATTTTTAGGAGGACTCCATTTATTCCTATGTTTTCTAGTGTTTTACATAGGAATGGGCATTGTATTTTGTCAAAAGCCTTTTCTGCATCTATTGAGAGATAATCATGTGGTTTATACTAGTATTGTTGTTGATATAATCAATTATGCTGATAGTTTTCCTAATATTGAACAATCCTTGCATTCCTGGAATAAATCTTATCTGATCAAAGTGTGTTATTTTTGTCATAAGTTGCTGAAGTCTTTTGATAATATTATATTTCAAATTTTCATGTCTATTTCATGAGGGAAATTGGTCTATAATTTTCTTTCTATGTTTTTTCTCTTCCCAATTTAAATATGAGTAAAATATTTGCGTGATAAAAAGAATTGGGTAGGACTTCTTTCTCAATAATTTTCGCAAATAGTTTTTTTTCTTCTTAAATGTTTTATTAACTTCTGATTTACATAATTCATTTTCTCCAGATTTTGGGTTACAAATTTTCTCCCGGTTTTTCCTCTACCTGCCATCCCAAAATAGCAGTCCCACAGGATGTCCCCTCCTCCAATCTGGTCTCTCCTATATTTTCTCCCATACACTTTCTACTTTTCCACTGGATATCTATGCACATTGCCTGCATATCTTATATCCCAATTACATGTGAAATAGTATTAATAATAGTGTATATATATATATATATATATATATATATTTGATTTTAAAACTTTGAATTCCAGATTCACTCACTTCCCCCCTTGTCACCCACCCTTACTGGGAAGATAAGTAGTTCAGTATAGGTTGTACATGTGTGTTTAATGCAAAACAATAACATAGTAGATATATTGTAAAAGATATTTCCCTCCATCCTATCCCACCTCACACTTGTTCTATTCTCTACTTTGATCCAGTCCTTTTTCAAAAGTGGGTGCTTCCATCTTCTTTCCCTTTCCATCCTGTCCTCCCTTCCATCACCCCCTTTCTCATCACCTTCCCCCTCCTACTGTCCTGGAGGGTGAGATACCCTATTTAGTGTGTATTTCATTCCCTCCTCAAGCCAAATTCAATGGAAATAAAGTTGACCCATTCCCTTTTGCCTTCCTATTCTTCCTTTCCATTGTAACCATTTTCCCTGGCCTCTTCTGTATGAGATAGTTTACCCTTATTCTGTCTCTCCACATCTCCGGTCATTATATTCCTCTCTCAGCTCTTAATTTGACCTTTTAATTATCGTCCCTTCCTGTTAAATTGGTCCTGTGCCCGCTATCATGTATACCTGTAAACTTATATACATACATTCACATATGTATCCATATATCCTCATATGTGTGTGTGTATTTCTATTCCCTTCAACTACTGAAGAAAGTTTCATCAGTTACAATTATTGTTTTTCCATGTAGGAATGTAAATATTTCAAATTTCATAAATTCCTTATGATTTCTTTTCCTTGTTTACATTCACATGCTTCTCTTGCTTATTGTATCTGAATGTCAAACTTTCTATTCAAATCTGTTTTGGTCAGCAAGAATGCTTGAAAGTCCTCTATTCCACTGAGCGACCATATTTTCCCCTGAAACATGTTATTCAGTTTTGCTGGGTAGGTGACTCTTGGTTTTAATCCCAGTTCCTTTGACCTCTGTAATATCATATTCCAAGCCCTTCGATCCCTCAGTGTAGAACCTGCCAGATCCTGGGTTATCCTAATTGTGTTTCCACAATATTCAAATTGTTTCTTCCCAGCTGCTTGCAATATTCTCTCCTTAATCTGGGAATTCTGCAACCTGGCTATAATATTCCTAGGAGTTTTCTTTTTGGGATCTTTTTAAGGAAGTGATCGGCGGATTCTTTCAACCTCTATTTTGCCCTCTGGTTCTAAAACATCAGGGCAGTTTTCTTTGAGAATTTCCTGGAGGATGATTTCTAGGTTCTTAGTTTGATCATGACTTTCAGGTAATCCAATAATTTTGAAATTATGTCTCCTAGATCTATTTTCCAGGTCAGTGGTTTTTTCCCATGAGATATTTCACATTACCTTTTATTTTTTTCAATTGTTTGGATCTGTTTAACCGCATCTTGATTTCTTATAAAGTCATTAGCTTCCATTTGATCCAATCTAATTCTAAAGCAATGATTCTCCTCATTGATCTTTTGTCATTCTTTTTCCATCTGGCAAAATTGGCTTTTTAAGGCATTCTTCTCCTCATTGCCTTTTTGAGACTCTTTTGCCATTTGAGTCAGTTTGTTTCTTAAGGTATTATTTTCCTCAGTCTGTTGACTCTCATTTCGTAATTTTCTTGCATTGTTCTCATTTCTCTTCCCAATTTTTCCTCCACTTCTCTTTTCTGCTTCTTAAGGTCCTCTATGGCCTGTAACCAGCTTTTATTTTCCTTTGAAGTTTTTGGTGCATCAGTTCTGACCTCCCTGTCTTCCTCCTGTTCCATGCTTTGATCTTTTGTGAATCCAAAATAGGAGTCTAATGTTGGAATCTTTTCTCTGCTTTGATTCTTTTGCCTGGTCATGTCACTCCTCAGTCAATTGACCCCTTGGCTTTTTGCCACAGTAGGACTCTGCCACCAGACAGGAGAGCTTTCGTCCCAAATGCTGGTTTTTTCTCAGCTGCCAGAGATATTAAATGGGTGCCCTCTCTGAAGCCTCCACACACTCTGGTAAGCTGGACACACACCCCAGGGCCTCCACCCTAGACTGCAATACAGGTTGAAGAAAGTTAAAACAAGATCAGTTACCCCTTAAACTCGTGCTTGGTGCCCGTACACTCTGCAGGCCAGGAGCTAAAGCTGCCACATGGTGATGTCTGGCTCTACTGGCATCTCAGCAGCTTCTCGCCCCCAGAGCAAAAGCCATGCACTCCCACTTACGGGGTCCCAAAGCCCACACTTCATTGACCTCTCAATTTGTTCTTCACATGTATGTGTTGATAAATCTGGAAAGGGCCAAATATGCTGCTGATCTGGAGTCCCTCCTGCCGGCAGCTGGTCAGGCCCAGCCTGGGGCTTAAGTCTTGGTGTGGGGCTGGGCTCGGCTACCAGAGCTCTGTGCTGGAAGATTTCTGTTGACCAGCCGGATTTTCCTCAGCAGGAGGTTAGCTTCTCTGTACCATTTTGTGGGTTCTGCAGCTCCAAAGTTTGTTCAGAGTCCCCTTTTTACATGGATTGGGGAAGGTTGAAGCCTGGGCAGCAGGGAGGTCCTGCTTCTAATCCCCCAAATAGTATTGGAATCAACTGCTCTTAAATGGTTCATAGAATTCCCTAGTTGTAATAAGAATGTAAATTTTGAAGATCTTCCCTGCCCCTAGGCTAATGTGCACCTGAAGCCTGGGGTGGGAGGCTTGTTTTTCAGTAGATACTTCTTGATTGGCCAGTGAGTCAATAAGGTTGTTACATTCTCTGAGCCAGGAGAAGGCTATATAAGCCCTGATGTGTAGCTTTGTTTTGGGACTCACTTTGAGAAGTATTCTGTGATTTGATCTGAATTCTGGGAAGCCGTTGTTGAGAGTCCCCCGGCTTTGAAAAACCCAGAATGTGGAAACCCAGATGTTGACTGGGTATGGATGTAATGGTTGGACAGTTTGGAAATCTGTCTACTTGATGTTTCTGTCTTGATAATTATGCCTGTATACTTTGAGGTTCAGGGTGCTGACCTTTTCTCCTGAACAAGGTAAACGATATATGTCTGACTGATTAAAGTAAGCTTGTTAACCCATTTTGAGTTGCTTTCCTTTAACAAAGCAGATCCAAGAACCTGTGGTGGCGGCAAACCCTGAGGATGCTTGGGGTGCTTGCTGCTACACTAGTACATACATCTGACCCTGTAAATATTTTTTTCCTAGGGAGTTTGATGATAACTTGTTCATTTTTTTTTCTGAGATGGAGTTATTTAAGTAACTTACTTCCTCTTCAGTTAATCTGTGCAACTTATATTTTTGTAAATATTCATCTATTTTACTAAGATTGTCCAATTTTTTGTGCATACTATTGGGAAAAATAATTCCTAAATATTGTTTTAATTTCTTCTTCATTGGAGGTAGATTTAGCCTTTTTATTTTTGATACTCATAAATTTGGTTTTCTTTCTTTTCATCATATTGACTAATGCTTATCAATTTTGTTGTTTTATTTATTAATTCAATAGTTTTATTAATTACAACTTTATTAGTCTCTCCTTTTGTTTTTGTTATTTCTAATTTAGTATTTAATTAGAGATTTTCAATTTATTCTTTTTCTAGCTTTTTCAATTGCACGCCTAATTTTTTTTTTTTACCTCTATTTTATTCATGTATACATTAAGGGATACAAAACTTCCCCTAAGAATGGCTTTTTCTGCATCCCACAAGTTTTGGTTTGTTGTCTCATTGTTGTCATTCTCTTGAATGAAATTACTGATAGTTTCTTTAATTTCTTGTTTGACCCACTCATTCTTTAGGATTAAGTACCTTAGTTTCCAATTAGTTTTTAGTTTATCTTTCCATAATTTTTTATTGCATATCATTTTTATTGCAGCATCATCTGAGAAGGATGCATTTAATATTTCTTCCTTTTGACACTGAATTTTGAGGTTTTTATGCCCTAGTACATGGTCAATTTTGGTGTATGTGCTATGTTCCACTGAGAAGAAGGTATAATCCTTTTTATCCCCATTCAGTTTTCTCCAGAGATCTAGAATATCTACACTCCCTAAAATTCTATTCACCTCCTTAATTTCTTTCTTGCTTATTTTGAGGTTAAAATTATCAAGTTCAGAGAGAGGGAAATTGAGGTCCCCCACTAGCATACTTTTGCTATCTATTACTTCCTCTAATTCCCTTAACTTCTCTAGTATTTTAGATGCTATACTGCTTGGTGCACATATATTAAGTAATGATATTGCTTCATTCTTGATGGTGCCTTTTACCCGGATGTAGTTTCCTTCCTTATCTCTTCTAATTAGATCTATTTTTGTTTTTGCTTTACCTGAGATAAGGATTGTTACGCCTGCTTTTTTTGTTTTTTGACATTTGCTTAGGCAAAATATATTCTGCTACAGCCTTTTACCATTACCCTGTGTGTATTCCCTTGTTTTAAATGTGTTTCTTGTAGAACTCATATTGTAGGAATTTGATTTTTAATCCATTCCACTATCTGCCACTGTTTTATAGGAGAGTTCATCCCCTTCACATTCAGAGTTACAAATACCATCTTTGCCTTTCCCTCCATCCTATTCCTCCCCTGTTTATTTTTTTTATGTCTTCCTTCTCTCTTCCCTTCCTTAAGAGTTTTCCTTTTGACTGTTGCCTCCCTCAGTATTCTTTCCTTGTACCCCTCTTTACCTACCCTTTCCCCTTACTACTACTTCCATCCCTTCTAACTAACTTTATTTTTTTTTTGTTTAAATTTTTATTTTTACATAGGGAAAATCAAATACACATTTAACCCAATTTGGTTGCAAGTTCCTTAGCTTTTGCCTTTTCCAGCTTGGCAATACGAGCCACTGATTTTGGACCCAGAACATTGCCACCCCAGTGACGATGGATCTCATCATATATGTCGTTATAATTGGTTTTGGTGGCTTCCACCAGCTTAGCCAGGGCTCCCTTATCTTCAGGGTTAACCTTTGTGAAGGCAATGCTCGTGCAGGTCTTTCTGTGAACTAAGCGTCCGAGTCTTGCTTTACCTTTGATAATACAGTAAGGAACCCCCATTTTCCGGCACAAGGCAGGTAGGAAGACCACTAGCTCAGTGGGGTCCACGTCATGTGCAATCACTACCAGCTGTGCTTTCTTGTTTTCTACCAGGGTGGTAACAGTGTTAACACCTGCTCTGAGAACAGGTGGTCTCTTGGTGGGGACATCTCCTTTGCCTGCAGCCTTTTGTTCAGCCTGAGCCAGCAGCCTTTGCTTCTTGTCTTGCTTTGTCTCTGGTCTACACTTGTGAGCCAGTTTAAGAAGTTGAGTAGCTGTCTGACGATCCAAAGCTTGGGTGAACTGGTTAATTGCTGGTGGAACCTTCAAACGCTTATAGAGGATAGACCTTTGACGCTGCAGTCTAATGTACGGAGGCCATTTGACAAATCGAGTAAGGTCCCTTTTGGGCTGGATGTCCTGACCAATGCCAAAGTTCTTGGGACGCTTCTCAAACAAAGGATTGACCACTTTCTTGGCCTCCTGCTTCTTTACTACAGCAGGGGCCGGAGCCACCTTCTTCCCCTTGGCCTTCTTCCCTTTTGGCATCTTGGCCGGCTGAACGAAAAAGGTCTAACTAACTTCAAATAATTAAACTTCTAACTCCTTTGTTCCACCTTACCCCTCCTACTGCCTGTAGGTCACAATAGATTTTTATACTTAACGGACTATGTTATTCACTCCTTGTACCCAAACCAATGAGAGCAAATTTCATACAGTGCCACTCTCCCTCCCTACTTTTCCTCTATTATAATGAATTTTTGTGTCTTTTTATGTTAGCATCCTAAACTTGACTATGTTGATCCCTCCTTGAACCAGAACCAATGAGAATAAAGTTCATATTATGTTCTTCTCCCTCCCTTCTTTCCCTCTATTTAATATGTTTTTATGCCTCTTCATGTGGCATAATTTACCCTTTTTTTGCCTCCTCCTTTCCTTTTCTCCCATTACAGTCCTTTTGTGCTCCTTAGTAAGGTTTATTATCATCAGATTAGTTCACTTTTACGTGCACCCTCAGTCTATGTATAGCCCTTTTAAATTTTGCGATAATTATATAAATTTCAATATTGACAGGTATCAGCTTCTCATACAGGGATGCAAACAGTTTGCTCTTATTGAATCACAATATCCCCACCCTTCACTTCAGGCTAGCATAGCTTCAATCCGACCCTTCCTCTAGGACTCCCAAACCTTAGGCTGTTTCCACTATTTCACGATTTTACACTGGGTGGTGCATTAATCTTTGGGGTTTCACAGCCAGGTAGAGGGATTAGAGCAGCTAAGGTTTACTCCCCCATCTTGGCTCCCAGAAGTTCAGGTAGGTGAATCTTAGACATCCCAGATGGGGCCTAATAGTCGCAGGAGAAGCTGCTGCCATAGGCCCTGCACTTTCTCTGATCAATCCTCCATCTGGTGGTAAGACATCTGGGAATCACCCTTGGGCTGGGTGAATCCTCTGGACAGTCTGCTCTCACTCTGCTGAGCTCTGCTCTCAGGTACACACTTGCGCAACACCCATGTGCTCCTCACTCCTCCTGCTCAGACCTACAAAGGCATGTTCCTGGGCTGGGAACCTGCCATGCTCCATCTCCCAATGGATTCTGTCACTCTAAAATCCATTCAGTTTCACTTTTTACCGTTTAGTGATGGGATTTCTATTGGAGCTCAGAAAAGTTCCTGCTTCTGTTCCACCATGTTGGTTCCACCCCACTGGTGTTTTGTTTTGTTTTAACAGGTAAATTGCCCAGTCCTTCTACAATTAAGAATGGAATAACTTTTTATCAATATAACAAAGTGTGTGTCCCATGAATATCAATATTTCTGAAAAGAATTCTGTCATTTAGTAGAAAGTCTTAGCAATTACTAGGCTTTATCATAGCATTTATTTCTTTCATCATTCTTCTGAGCTATAGGTATAAAGAACACCTTTTTACCTTTTTTCTCAACCAAGAGATGTACTAACTGTGGCATTTGTTAATATTCTACACCATGTCAATAGGCTGTCATGGTTCATGCCTGACCATGAGGTAGAGAATGAAAATAGAAAGGTGTAATAATCATTCCTGGCAGAGTTAGAAATGTATACTAGAACAACCAAATACTGGTTTTGTTGAGATTATTCTTCCCACTTCAGTGTCTCTAAAGTATAAATAGTGTGAAGTCAAAAATGTTCAAATAGTGAGTTCTCCTGAGGGTGGTAAGGTGCACTTCTAGGTTTCTTATTATCAGCCAAATCTAACATCTTATTGAGCAATGTGTCCTTTAAAAGACTCTGCTTTGAAGTGAATAGATCCTGGAAGGAAATTCTGGAACTAAAAAAAAAAATATTCTCCTATAGTACTGCAGTGTCTATGGATTCCTGTTCTTAACTTTGATATGCATATGCACAGCTAGTGAAGATGATGATGATGATAATGGTAGCAAGCATTTATATAACACCTTCTATGCATTAGGCAACATGCTAAGATAAGCATTTTATTTTGTTCATTTTTTGTCTTTATTAATTTGTTTACTTTTAGTTTACAAGATTAAATTCCACAATTGCTTGAGTTTCAAATTTTCTCTCCCTTTCTCCACCTTACCCCCCCCCCCATGACCTTATACAATCAAGTATAGGACGTGCAAATACTTTCACATTAGAAATTAGTAAGGTTATAAGGATGGATTGTATCAGATCGAACGAAAAATACTGAAGAGGAAACAACAAAAAAAAAAACAAGAAAAAGAAAAAGATCAGGTAGTTTGCTTCAATCAGGATTTATATTCAGTTCTTTGTAGTTCCTTCTGAGGATGTACACATTTCTCTCCATCATGGGTCTTTTGGGATTGACTTATATCACTGCATTTCTGAGAAGAGTCCAGTCTATTGAAGTTGGTTATCACACATATGTTGTGTCTGTAATTGTGTACAAATTTCTTCTGGCTCTACTCTTCTCACTCAGCATAAATTTGTATAAGCCTCTCCAGGTAAATATGAAGTATATCTGCTCCTCGTTTCCTATAGCAAAATAATATTTCATTATGGGCATGTACCTCCACTTGTTAAGCCATTCCCCAATTGATGGTCATCCCCTTAATTTCCAATTCTTTACCACCACAAAAGAGCTGCTTTAAATATTTTGTACATATGGGTCTTCCTCCCACTTCCATGATCTCTTTGGGATACAACCCTAGAAAGGGTATTGCTGGGTCAAAGAGCATGAAATTATTTATAGCCCTTTGGGCATAATTCCAGATTGCTCTCCAGAAAGGTTGAATCAGTTCACAACTCCACCAGCAATGAATTAGTGTTCCAGTTGGCCCACATCCTCTCCAGCATGTGTTGTTTTCTTGTTTTGTCATCTTAGCCAATCTGACTGGTGAGGTGTGGTACCTCAGAGTTGTTTTGATTTGCATTTCTATAAGCAATAGTGATTTAGAGCATTTCTTCATATGCTTATAGACATCTTTAATTTCTTCCTCTGAAAACTGCCTGTTCATATCCTTTGACCATTCATTCACTGGGGACTTGTATTTGTATATATTTGACTTAATTCTCTGTATATTTTAGAAATGAGTCCTTTGTCAGAGACATAGGTTGTAAAAATTCTTTCCCAATTTCCCACTTTCCTCTTAATCTTGGTTACATTGGTTGGTTTGTACAGAAGCTTTTTAATTTAATGTAATCAAAATTATCCATTTTGCATTTTATAATGCTCTCTAATTTTTCTTTGGTCATAAAGTCTTCTGATTTGCACAAATCTGACAGGCAAACTCTTCCTATATTTCTGAAATTGTTTACAGCATCAGCCTTTATAACTAGAGCATGTACCCATTTAGACTTGATTTTGGTATATGGTGTTAGATAATGGTCTATGCCCAGTTTCTGCCATACTATATTCCAGTTTTTCCCAGCAGGTTTTGTCAAATAGTGAGTTCTTATACACAAAACAGGGATCTTTTTGTTTATACAACAATAGATTACTGTAGTCATTGACCACTGAGTCTCATGTGCCCAATCTATTCCATTAGTCCACTACTCTATTCCTCAGCCAGTACCAAGTAGTTTTGATGACTACTGCTTTACAATACAGATTAAAATCTGGTATAGCTAGTCCACCTTTTCAAGCATTTCTTTTCATTAATTCCCTTTGTATTATGGACAATTTGTTCTTCCAAAAGAATTTTACTCCTTTTTTCAAGCTCTATAAAGAAGTTTTTTTGGTAAATTGATTGGTATGGCACTACATATATAATTTAATTTAGGTGAGGTTGTCATTTGTATTATATTAGCTCGATCCAACCATGAGCAATTGATATATATTTTTTTCCAATTAGCTTGACCTGACTTTATTTGGGTGAAAATGCTTTGTAGTTGTGATCATATAGGTCCTGAGTGCATTTTGGCAGGTAAATCCCCCAATATTTTATAAAGTCTGCAGTAACTTTAAATATGATTTCTCTTCCTATATATTGCTCTTGAATTTCATTAGAAATATACAGGAATGCTGAGGATTTATGTGGGTTTATTTTACATCTTGCAACTTTGGAAGTTTATTTACTGTCTCAAGTAATTTTTTACTTGATTCTCCAGGATTCTCTAAGTATATCATCATATCATCTGCAAAGAGTGATACCTTGGTCTCCTCTTTGCCTTATTTTATTCCTTTGATTTCTTTTTCTTCTCTTATTGCTACTGCTAATATTTCTAGTACAAGATTGAATAATAGAGGTGATAATGGAAAACATGTTTTAACTCTGATCTTATTGAAAATGCTTCTAGCTTATCCCCATTATATATGATACATGCTGATGGCTTTAAATAGATACTACCTATTATTTTAAGGAAGGCTCCATTTCTTCTTATACTTTCTAGTATTTTTAATAACAATGGATGTTGTGTTTTTTTACGAAAGACATTTCTGCATCTATTGAGATAAAATTGTGGTTTCTGCTAATATTATTGTTGATATGATCAATTATACTGATGTTTTTACTAATATTAAACCATCCTTCCATGCATGGAATAAATTCTACCTGATCAAAATGTATTATTCTTGTGATAAGTTGCTGTAGTCTTTTAGCTAATATTTTATTTAAAGTTTTTGCATCGATATTCATTAGGGGAATTGGTTTATCATTTTCTTTCTCTGTTTTATATCTTCCTGATTTGGGTATCAGTACAGTATTTGTGTCATAAAAAAAAATTGGTAAGAATTCTTCACTCATTTTCCAAAATATTTTGTAGAGTATTGGAATCAAATGTTTTTTTAAATGATTGAAAGAATTCACTAGGTAATCCATCTGGCACTGGGGATTTTTCCTAGGGATTTCACTAATGGCTTGTTCAGTTTCTTTTTCTGAGATGGGGTTTATTTAAGGAATTTACTTCATCTTCAGTTAATATGGGCAACTTGTATTTTTGTAAATATTCATTCATTTCACTAAGACTGTAAAGTTTTGTGCATACCATTAAGAAACATAATTGCAAATTATTGTTTTAATTTACTCTTCATTGGAGGTAGATTCACCCTTATCATTTTTGATACACATAATTTGGTTTTCTTCTTTATTTTTTTATCATAATGACTAAGTGTCTATCAATTTAATTGTTTTTAATAAAACCAGATCTTAGTTTTGTTTATTAATTCAACAGTTTTTTTAAATTATTTTTTATTTTAATTAATTTCTTTGTTTCCTTTTAGTTTACAGGATTCAATTCCACAATTCATTGAGTTTCACATTTTGTCCCCCTCCTTCCCCTCTCCTCCAAGGTGGCATATAGTCAAGTATAGGATCTGTAAATACTTTCACATTATACATTAGTTAGTTTATAAAGATGGATTGTACCAGCTGGAATGAAAAATGGTAAAGATACATAAAACCAAAAAAGAGAAGGAAAAAGATCAGGTATTTTGCTTCCACCTGGATATAAACTCATTTCTTTCTAGTTCTTTCCCTGTATGCACATATTTCTCTCCATCATGAGTCTTTTGGGATTGACTTATAACCCTGCATTGCTGAGAAGAGTCGAGTCATTCAAAGTTGGTCATCACACATACATAGAGACTGTAATTGTGTACAAATTTCTCCTGGTTCTACTCTTCTCACTCAGCATCAGATTGTATAAGCTTCTCCAGGTAAATATGAAGGTAGTCTGCTCCTCTTTTCTTATAGCACAATAGTATTCCATAACATGCATATACCACAACTTGTTCAGCCATTCCCCAATTGATGGGCCCCCCTTTAATTTCCAATTCTTTGCTACGACAAAAAAAGAGCTACTATAAACCATTTTGTACATATGGGTCTTTCTCTCATTTCTATGATCTCTTTGGGATATAACTCTAGGAGTGGTATTGCTGGATCAAAAGGTATGAAAGTATTTATAGCTCTTTGGGTATAATTCCAGATTACTCTCCAGAAAGTCTGGAACAGTTCACAACTCCACCAGCAATACATTAGTGTTCCAATTTGCCCACATCCTCTCCAGCATTTGTCATTTTCCTGTTTTGTCATCTTAGCTAATCTGAATGGTGAGATGTGGTACCTCAGAGTTGTTTTGATTTGCATTTCTCTAATCAATAGTGAATTAGAGCATTTCTTCAAGTGCTTATAAATATCTTTAATTTCTTTCCCTGAAAACTGCCTGTTCATATCCTTTGACAATTTATCAATTGGGGAATGACTTGAATTCTTATAAATTTGACTCAATTCTCTGTATATTTTAGAAATGAGTCCTTTGTCAGAGACATAGGTTGTAAAGATATTTTCCCAATTTCCCATCTCCCTCATAATCTTAGTTACATTGGCTTTGTTTGCACAGAAACTTTTCAATTTCATGTAGTCAAAATTATCCATTTTACATTTTATAATGTTCTCTAATTCTTATTTAGTCATAAAGTCTTTCCCTCTCCACAAGTCTGACAGTTAACCTATTTCTTGTTTTAGGAGACTTCTTTCAGTATCAGCTTTTATAACTAGATCATGCACCCATTTAGACTTGATTTTAGTATATGGTGTTAGATAATGGTCTATGCCCAGGTTCTGCCATACTATATTCCAGTTTTCCCAGCAGGTTTTGTCAAATAGTAAGTTCTTATCCCAAAAACAAGGGTCTGGGGGTTTAGCAAACAATAGGTTAATATAGTCATTGACTTCTAAATCTCGTGTGCTTAATCTATTCCATTGATCCACTCCTCTATTCCTCAGGCAGTACCAAGTAGTTTTGATGACTGCTGCTTTACAATACAGATTGAAATCTAGTATAGCTAGCCCACCTTCACTAACATTTCTTTTCATTAACTCCCTTGATATTCTGGGACGTTTATTCTTCCAAATGAATATTGTTACTATATTTTCTAGCTCTTGAAAGTAATTTTTTGGTAAATTAATTGGTATGACACTAAATATGTAGTTTAATTTAGGTAAAATTATCGTTTTTATTTTATTAGCTCGACCCAGCCATGAGCAATTGATATTTTTCCAATTAGTTAGATCTGACTTTATTTGTGTGAAAAGTGTTTTGTAGTTAAGGCCAAATAAGTCCTGGATTGGTTTTGGCAGGTAGATTCCCAAATATTTTAAAATGTCTACAGTAACTTTAAATGGGACTTGTCTTTCTCTCTCTTGCTGTTGAATTTTATTGGAAATATATAGGAATGCCAAGGATTTATGTGGGTTTATTTTATATCCTGCAACTTTGCCAAATTAATTTATTGTCTTAAGCAGTTTTTTTACTTGATTCTCTAGGATTCTCTAAGTATATCATCATATCATCTGCAAAGAGGGATAGCTTGGGCTCTTCTTTGCCTCATTTGATTCCTTTGATTTCTTTTTCTTCTCTAATTGCTACTGCTAACATATCTAGTACCAGATTGAATGAGAGGGGTGATAGTGGATACCCTTGTTTCATCCCTGATCTTATGGGAAATGCTTCTAGTTTCTCCCCTTTACATATAATACTTGCTGATAGCTTTAAATAGATGCAACCTATTCTTTTAAGGAAGGTTCTATTTATTCCTATACTTTCTAATATTTTTTAATAGGAATGGATGTTGTATTTTGTCAAAAGGCTTTTCTGCATCTATTTAGATGATCATGTAGTTTCTGCTAGTTTTATTGTTGATATGATAAATAATACTGATGGTTTTAGTATTTCTAAATTGAAATTTAGTTCCTAAATTGGTTCCTAATATGAAACCATCCTTTCATCCCTGGAATAAATCCTACCTGATCAAAGTGTATTATTCTTGAGATAATTTGCTGTAGTCTTTTTGCTAGTATTTTATTTAGAATTTTTGCTTCTATATTCATGAGGGAGATTGGTCAATCATTATCTTTCTCTATTTTATCTCTTCCTGATTTATGTATCAGTACTATGTTTAGGTCATAAAAAGTATTTGGTAGGACTCCTTCTTTACTAATTTTCCCTAATATTTTGTAGAGTATTGGAATCAATTGTTCTTTTAATGTTCGATAGAATTCACTAGTGAATTTGTCTGGCCCTGTAGATTTTTGTCCTAAGGAGTTGACTGATGGCTTGTTCAATTTCTTTTTCTGAGATGGGATTATTTAAGTAACTCACTTCATCTTCAGTTAATGTGGGCAACTTGTATGTTTGTAAATATTCATCCATTTCCCTAAGATTGTCAAATTCATGTGCATACTATTGGGGAAAATAATTCCTAATTATTGTTTTGATTTCCCCTTCATTGGAGGTAGATTCACCGTTTTCATTTTTGATACTCATAATTTGGTTTTCTTTTTTTATCATATTGACTAAGGGTATATCTATTTTGTTTTTTTCTTTTCATAAAACCGGCTCTTGATTTTTCTTTTTTATTAATTCAATAGTTTTCTTATTTTCAATTTTATCATTTTCTCCTTTGGTTTTTAATATTTATAATTTAGTATTCAACTGGGGATTTTGAATTTGTTCTTTTTCAAGGTTTTTTAATTGCATGCCCAATTCGTTGAGCTCCCTTTTCTCTAATTTGACCATGTATGCACTCAGGGATATAAAACTTCCCCTAAGAACTGTCTTTAATGTATCCCACAAATTTTGGTATGTTGTCTCATTATTATCATTCTCTTGAATGAAATTACTGATTGTTTCTATAATTTCTTGTTGGACCCACTCATTCCTTAGGATTAAATTGTTTAATTTCCAATTAGTTTTTAGTCTGTCTTTCCCTGGCCCTTTATTGCATATATTTTTTATTGCATCATGATCTAAGAAGGATGCACTTAATATTTCTGCCTTACTGCATAGAATTGTGAAGTTTTTATGTCTTAGAACATGGTCAGTTTTTGACTATGTGCCGTGACCTGCTGAGAATAAAGTATATTCCTTTTTATCCCCATTCAGTTTTCTCCAAAGATCTGTCATACCTATCCTCTCTAAAATCCTGTTCGCCTCCTCAATTTCTTTCTTCTTTATTTTGAGCTTGGATTTATCAAGTTCAGAGAGGGGGAGATTAAGGTCTCCCACTCGTATAGTTTTGCTGTCTATTTCTTCCTCTAATTCCTTTACCTTCTCTAGAAAACTGGATGCTACAACACTTGGTGCATATATGTTCAATAATGATATTTTTTCATTATCGATGCTGCGTTTTACTAGATCTAGTTTCCTTCCTTATCTCTTTTAATTAGGTCCATTTTTGCTTTTGCTTTATCTGAGATAAGAATTGCTACCCCTGCTTTTTTTTCTTTTTACTTTAGCTGAGGCATGATATATTTTACTCCAACCTTTTACCTTTACCTTGTGTGTATCCCTCTCTTTGAGATGTGTTTCTTGTAAACAGCATACTGTAGGATTATGATTTCTAATCCATTCTGCTATCTGTCTCCGTTTTATGAGAGAGTTCATTCCATTCACATTTACAGTTATGATTGTTATCTGTTTCTTTCCCTCCATTTTATTCCCGCTCCTGTTAATGTTCATATTTTCCCTCTTCTCCCTTCCCCCCCTTAATAGTAGTCCTTTTGACCACTGCCTCCTTTAGTGTTCCCTTATAAGCCCCCCTCCCTTTTCTTCCCTTTCCCCTTACTTCTTTGCTCCCTACAAACCACTCCCACCCCCTTTTTTGTAACCCTTCCCCCCCTACTGCCTGTAGGATATTTTTATACTTAATGCAGTATGTTATATTTTCTTTGCACCAAGAGTGAATGGAACAAATCTCATGCAAAGCTACTCTCCCTCCCCCCTTTCCCTCTAAAGTGATACTTTTTGCATTTCTTCTCCATAGAATCCTATGCTTAACTGCTTTTTATTCCCTCCTTATACCAGAACCAATGATGGGAAAGCTCATATGCTTCCCAACTCCCTCCCTTTTTTTTCCTCTGCTACACAGTTTTTATGCCTCTATGTGTGGCATAATTTACACTTCATCCATTCCCTTTCTTCCATTGCAGTCCCTTTGTAGCCCTTAATAAGATTTTTTAAAATCGTCATTTTGTGTATTTTATACTCATACACTCTACTTGTTTATAACCAGTTTGCTCTTACCAAATAGAAGAGTGTGTGTGTGTGTGTGTGTGTGTTCTTCTTGTTTACCTTTCTAAGTCACTGTTGCATCTCGTAATTGGAGGTTGAATTTTCCATTGAGTTCTGGCTTTTTTATCAAGAAGGTCTGGAACTCTGTTATATCGTTAATTGACCATCACTTTGCCTGGAAGAATATTCTCAGTCTCGCTGGGTATGTGATCCTTGGTTGTAACCGGAGCTCTTTTGCCTTCTGGAAAATTGTATTCCACTGCCTCCGATCTTTCAGTGTAGAGGCTGCCAAATCCTGTGCAATCCTCATTGTGGATCCTCTATATTTGAATTGTTTCTTTCTGGCGGCTTGAAGTATTTTCTCTTTTATCTGCTAGTTCTGGAGTTTCACCACAACATTTCGAGGACTTTTCAGTTTGGGATCTCTTTCAGCAGGTGTCCAGTGGATTCTCTTGATTTCTATTTTACCCTCAGGTTCTAGTATCTCAGGGCAGTTTTCCTTAATGAGGTCTTGGAGAATGTTGTCCAGGCTCATTTTTTCATCATAATTTTCTGGTAGGCCTATGATTCTCAGATTATTTCTCCTGGATCTGTTTTCCAGGTCAGTTATTTTTTCTTTGAGGTATTTTACCTCTTTTTGTAATTTTTCATTCTTGTTGTTTTGCCTGACTAATTCTTGCTTCCTCGTAGAGTTATTTGTTTCCATTTGGTTAATTCTAGTTTTTTTTTTTTTTTTGCAAATTATTATCCTTGGTTAATATTTGGAGTTCCTTTTCCATATTATACACTTTTCTTTTTAGAGAGTTGTTTTCCTCATTATAATGTTTTTCTAATTTTGCTATTTTGCTTTTGAGAGTTTTTCATTTTGTCTTCTATCTCTCTCATTTTGTTTTCAAAGTTCCTTTTGATCTCATCTAGGAGAGCCTTCTGTGCTTGGGACCCATTCCCTGTTGAAGTTTCAGCTTTGGGTGTGGAGTCCACATTGTCTCCCTCTGAGGTTGGTTTCTCCCTCTGAGGATAGTAGGACTCCAGATTCTTTGTCTTTGTAGTCTTCTTTCTACCCATTTTGAGGCAGGGTCCTAGCCACACCCTTCCTCTCGGACCCCAAGCCTTTACTGTAGAGGGTTTTGCCCTGGGGCAAGAGTTACTATGTTTTCAGGGTCAGGGGGGGGGGGGTTTGGAGCAAATGAGGTTCACTCTGCCATCCTAGTCTTTGGAGGTCCTGAAAGGGCTTTTTAAAAATATTTCTGGGCTATGAAGTAGTTACCCAAGGATTGTTTGCTGTCCAGGACAGGGGCCCCTGTATTTGCTTCTTACCTTGCTCTTTCCAGTCCCAGACCTTTTGTTATAGGCCTGCCAGTGGCCCTTGTGGTTGGTGGGAAGACTTGTCCTCCGAGTTGATTAGGCCCCTTCTGTGCCTGCCTCTGCTGGCCACGCCATGCATTCCCGGCTTGCCTCTAGGTCTGCCCCTATAGTTTTCTTAATTTCAGTTTTATTAACTTCTCCTTTGGTTTTCAGTATTTGTAATTTAGTAATTAATTGGGGATTTTCAATTTGTTTTCTTGCCAGCTTTTTCCATTGCATGTCCAATTCATTGACTTCCCTTTTCTCTAATTTATTCATGTATGCACTCAAAAATATAAAACATCCCCTAAGACCTGCTTTTGCTGCATCCCACAAATTTTGGTATGTTTTCTCATTATTGTCATTCTCTGAAATGGAATTACTGATGGTTTCTATAATTTCTTGTTTGACCCACTCATTCTTTTGGATTTAATTGTTTAATTTCCAATTAGTTTTTAGTCTGTCTTTCCATGGCCTTTATTGCATATGATCTGAGAAAGATGCATTTAATATTTATACCTTTCTGCACTCAGTTGAGAGGTTTTTACGGGCTAGTATATGGTCGATTTTTGAATATGTGCCATGAACTGCTGAGAGGAAAGTATATTCCTTTTTATCCCTTTCAGTTTTCTCCAGAGATCTATCATATCTGCTTCTCTAAAATTCTATTTGCCTCCTTAACTTCTTTCTTGTATATTTTGAGGTTGGATTTATCAAGTTCAGAGAGAGGAAAATTAAGGTACCCCGCACTAGTATAGTTTTGCTATCTATTTCTTCCTCTAATTCCCTTACCTTCTCAGGAATTTGGATGCTAAACCACTTGGTGCATATATGTTAAGTAATGATATTGCTTTGATCTTGATGGTGCCTTTTAACAGGATATAGTTTCCTTCCTTATCTCTTTTAATTAGATATATTTTTCCTTTTGCTTTATCTGAGATAAGGATTGTTACCCCTGCTTTTTTTTTTTATTTTAGTTTAGGCATAATATATTCTACTCCAGCCTTTTACTTTTACCCTTTGACTATCCCTTTTTTCAAATGTGTTTCTTTTAGAAAACATATTGTTGGATGATGGTTTTTAATCCATTCTGTTATCTGCCTCCATTTTATGCAAGGATTCATCCCCATTCACAATTGCAGTAATGATGACTATCTGTCTATTTCCCTCCATCCTATTCCCTCTCCTGCTTATGTTTTGTTTCTTCCTTCTCCCTTCCCTTCCTGAAGGGTTTTCCTTTTGACCACCACTTCCCTTAGTGTTCCCTTCCTGTGACCCCCCCCTTTCCCTACCCTCTCCCCTTACTACTATTTTTATCCCTTCTAATTCTCCTTCTTTTATTCCCCCCCCCCCTTACCCTCCTACTGCCTATAGGACATAATAGGTTTTTATCCTCATCAGAGTATGTTATTCCCCCTTTAACCCCAAACCAATGATAGTAAATTTCATACAGTGCTCCTCTCCCTCCCTCTTTCCCTCTACTTAATGATTTTTTGTCTATTCACATTAGAATCTCAAACTTGACTGATCATGTTGATTGCTTTTAACTAGAACCAGTGAGAATAATGTTCAAATGATGTTCCTCTCCCTCTTTCCTTTCCCTCTACTATAGTCTGTTTCTATGCCTCATCATATGGCATAATTCACTTTTTTCTGTCTCATCCTTTCCTTTTATCCCATTACAGTGCCTTTGACTCCCTTAATCATTTTTTTTATTATCATATTAGTTCATTTATACCCACACCCTCTGTCTATGTATGATCCTTTTAAAGGTCATGATAATCATATAAATTTTGATACTGACAATTATCAGCTTCTCATATAGGGATATACAATTTTGCTTTTATTCCATCCCAAGTCATGTGAATGTTTGTATGAATGTGCATATGTGCATGTGTGTATGTGTGAGTGTGTGTTTTCTTTTTATGGCTTTTTTGAGTCTTGTAATTGGAGATCAAATTTTCCATTGAGCTCTGGATTTTTCATCAGGAAAGTCTGGAAATCCCTTCTTTCATTAAATGACTATCTCCTTGCCTGAAATATTATGCTTAGTTTTTCCGGGTAGTAATCCTTGCTTGCAGTCCTAGCTCATTTGCCTTATGAAATATCACATTCCACTCCCTTCGATCTTTTAATATAGAAGTTGCTAAGTCCTGTGTGATCCTGACTGTAGTTCCTCAATATTGGAATTGTTTCTTTTTAGTTGCTTGCAGTATTTTTTCCTTAATCATGTAACTCTGGAATTTGGCTATTATATTCCTTGGAGTTTTCAATTTAGGATCTCTTTCAGGAGGAGTTTAGTGAATTCTTTCGATAATTATTTTACCCTCTGATTCTAGAAGTTTCAGGACAGTTTTCTTTGACAATCTCTTCAGGATGTTGTCTAGCCTGCTTTATTCATCATGGCTTTCTGGTAGATTAATAATTCTTAAGTTATCTCTTCTGGATCTGTTCTCCCAGTCTGTTGTTGCTCCAGTGAGATATTTTATGCTTCCTTCCAATTTTTCAATCTTCACATTTTGTTTGATTGACTCTTGGTACATCATAGAGTCCTGAGCTTCAATTTGACTGATTCTAATTTTTAGTGAAATATTCTTTTCATTTATTTTTTGAAAATCCTTTTTTAGGGAGGTATTTTCTCCAATTAGTTCACTAATTTTACCTTTTAAGGATTTGTTTTCTTCAGTGAGATTTTTTTTTCCCCAATTTGGTCACTATAGATTTAAGTTTGTCTTCTACTTCCCTAATTCAGCCTTTTAAATCATTCTTTAACTCCTGCAAGTATGCTTTTTGGGCATGAGGCCAGTTCATATTTCCTTCTGTTGTCTCAGGTGTGAGTATAGAGTCCATGCTGTCTTCTCTATTTCATTGTTCTTGATCACTATAATAAGCTCTAATCGATTTTCTTGCCTTCCCCTTCTCCTTCTCAGCTTCCTTCCTTCCGATTGCTATTTCCTATTTCCTAATTTCTCAGGCTGGGAGCTAAGGGCCTCATTGTTTATGCTGTAGACTCTGGGTGTCTACATTGAGGCCAAGGCCAGGAGTCTCAGTGTTTCCCCTGAGTTATGCTGATGCTCACAGAGTTCTGTTTGGAGGAGGGGTTGTCTGGCCACTTCAGATTTCTGCCTCTATGCCCCTGGGCTACTGCTCAGGCAGGATTTTACTGGTCAGGTGAGGTAGGGCTTTTCGGGGCCCCTCTCCCTCTTCTCTTCAGACTTCTTGCTGCTTCAGTTACACCCCTTCTCAATGACTCCCAAGCCCGAGGCTATTTCCACTGTCTCAGGATTTCACTCTGGGTGGGACATTTATCTCAGGGTTTTCTAGGTCAGGGAGGGGGAATTGGAGCAGCCAGAGTTTACTTTGTCATCCTAGCCCCTGGAAAATAAGGCAGGAAATTTCTAAACTTCCAGGCTGAGGGCTGATAGCCCCAGGAGAAGGTGCTATCTCTGATGGGAGCCCCAGCCCTTTCTTACCTGTCTCCAATGGATCCTCCCATCCTATGGTGAGATCCTGGTGAGAAGGCTGTGAATCACCCTTGGGGTGGGTAAATCCTATGGCTGGGCCTCCTTCTCTCTGCTGTAGTCTGCTCTCTCGTCTGAACTGCTGCAGCCCCCATGTGCTCACTGCTACCCCTGCCCGGACCCACATAGGCACTCTGTTGGGCTGGATTCTGCTGTTCTCTGTCTCCCTGTGCATTCTGTCACTTCAAAATCCATTCAGATTACTTTTTAAAGTTTAGTGACAGGATTCATGGAAGAGCTTAGAAAAGTTACTGATTCAGTTCTACCATCTTGGCTCCACCCCTTAAGCTAAGCACTTTAAAAATATTATAATTATTTGATCCTCACAACAATCCTGTGAGTTGCTATTATTATCCCTATTTTATAGTTGAGTACACTGAGGCAAACATAGATTAAATGACTTTCCAAGGGTCATATATTTAAAGTTTCTGGTGTTATATTTGAATTTAGACCTTCCTGATGCCAACTCTAACAATCTATCCACAATGCCACATACCTGCCTCAGTGGTAAGTCACCAGTAAGCATGGTGTGTAGGTATGTTGGCATAGGTCTGACAACTTTACACTCTCTAAGCTGGTCCATTAATTTCAATCTGCATTTATATTGATTTGTGGTGGTAGTCACAAAGCTATGACTTAATCTCAAGAATTTACCAGCAATTCTCATATGGGGAAGTTCTATATCTACTATTCATAGCTTTAGCTCCAAATCCCCACTGAGGGGCTTCCTATTTAAACAAATAAGTCAAGATGACCTAATAATTTTTGCCACCAGTGTATATAATGGCTATGGAGAAGAGTAGGAATAAACTTAACAAAATAGAAAAGCAAAGGACATAATTTAAAAAACCCATGTGCCTGGGTTCAGCTCACTACTATGAATTTCAGGTTTTAGTATGACCAAATCTGGAGAGCTTCTATCTTCTCTGGATTTATACTTATACTTTGTTGTGATAAGCTGTGACCCACATATTCAACAAAACTTTACATAAATGACATTTGTCCATCTAAAATTTTAAATCAGAGATTCTTAATCTTTTTTTTTTTTAATTTTTGGTCATCAAATGTTTGGCCATCTGGTGAAGTCCTTTGACCCCTTTTAAGAATAATCTTATTAAGTAATTAAAGGAAATGCTAAACTTAAGTTAGAGATTAGTGGAAATAAAGATGTATTTTTCCCATCTAAGTTCACACTCTTGAAATCTGTTCATGGTTTAAAAAACCCATGCATTAAGATGTATCATCTCCATTCTCTCATTGACATCAATCATTGCTTATTGACTTCTTCCTTGTTATCTACAAAAATGTTTATGTATCTCCTATCAAAAAAATAACTTCACTTAACCTATCTCTATTATCCATCATCCTAAATATTGCTGTAATTTTGTAGCTAAATACCTGAAGAGAACATGTGCAATAGTTCATTTTCTTTCCTCTCACTCTCTTATCTTCTGCCCTCTGACTTCATTCTTAAACTGAAACTGCCCTCTCCAAAGTTATTAATAATCTCTTAATTGCCAAATCTAATGCTTTTTTCAATTCTCTTCCTTTTTGATATTTGTGTAGACTTTGACACTATTGATCATCCTGTTTTCCTTGATAGTCCCTTCTCCCTAGCTTTTCATGATACTGCTCTTCCTTGTTTCGCTTTTAAACTGTCTGACCACTGCTATTCTATCTCCTTTGATAGATTTTTATTCAGTCCATGCCCACTATCTGTGCAGATTGCTACTGGCTCTATCTTAAACTTTCTCTTCTTCCTGTATACTATTTCATTTGATGATCTCATAAGCTCTTTTGATTGCAATCATCCTTTCTATGTAAATGACTCCCAGATGTACTTCTCTAGGCATATTCTCTCTCTTCATCTCCATTTTCCTATATTAAACTGCCTATTAGACATCTCAAACAGGATGTTGTATAGACATCTTAAATTCAACACATCAGAAACCAAATTCATTATCTTTTCCCAAAAATCCTCCCTTCTCCTTATCTTCCTTATTAGTGTATTGGGCATCATCAAGTTTCCAGTAACTCAGCCTCAAAACCTAGATGTCATCTTCCATTCTTTTTACTCTGTTAAATTCACATCCTATCAGTTAGCAATTTCTGTCATTATTTCCTTCAACACTCCCTCTTTGCCCTCCTCCTACTCTGACATGACAATCACTGTGATAAAGGCTCTCATTGCCTCATGTCTGGGATACTGCAATATATTTCTGGTTAGTTTCCCTACACATATCTCCCCACTTTAATCCATCCTCTAATTAGCTGTCAAACCAAACTCCCTAAAGTCCAGTTCTTTTTTTTTTTGTATTACAAATTTATTTTATTTTCAATTAATGGGGAGAAAACAAGAATTTTTTAACAGTACAATAAAACAGATGATTGTACATGAAACTGCAAATCTTTCATTTACAACTTCCTATTCCCTCTAAATATCATCATGTAAATCACCAAAGTCATCATGTAAATTTATTTGTTTTCCTTCTTTCTTCTTCTCCCTTGGCCTCCCCCTCCTCCCTCCTTTAGCGATGTCTACCATTAGACACAAATAAGTATACGTGTGTGTGTGTGTAAAATTATTCTATACATAATTCTTTTCAACAATTTTTTCTCTGGATGAAAATAGTGTTTTTCTTCATATGTCATTTGTTTTTAATGTGTATTTATAATTGTCAAAATGACTTAGTCACTCAAAATCAGTCTTAAAACAATATTGTTGGGGCAGCCAGGTAGCACAGCAAGTAAGAGCACAGGCTCCAGTGTCAGGATGACCTGGAGAGTGAATCCTGGGCTCAGACATTTAGCACCCACCCAGAAAGACCTGACCGTATAATCTTGAGCAAGTTACTTAACCCCAATTGCTTAGGGGTGGCCAGGTGGCTCAGTGAGTGAGAGCACCGGCTCCAGTGTTGGGATGACCTGGAGATCAAATCCCAGGCTCAGACACTCAGCACCACACCCAGAAATAACTGGCTGTGTAACCTTGAGCAAGTTACTTAACCCCAATTGCTTTAAAAACAAAACAAAACAAAACAATATTGTTGTTACTGTATACCACGTTCTCTTGGTTCTGCTCACTTTGTTCTTCATTCTTTTGTGCAAGTCTTTCCATGCTTTTCTAATATCATTGAACTCATCATTTCTTATATCACAATAGTATTCCATCACAACTATACACCACAAATTGTTCAGCCATTCCCCAATTGATGGGTATCACTGCAATTTTCAGGTCTTTGCCACCACAAAGGGAGATACTATAAACATCCAACTCACATTCAAATTTATAATTACTATTGGTGAATTTTCCTCCATCGTATTTTTACTCATTATTTTCTTTCTCAGACTTTTTTTATCTTATCCCCATTACTTTATCTTCTCCCCCTCCCCTTACAACCTCCCCTCCACTACAAAATTCATATGAAAATTCTTCAATAGATCCAAAGTTCTATTTGTAGGTACATTATGCAGTACCATGTACCACATTATGCAGTACCACAATATTTGTGATGAATTGAATTGAATCATAGATTCAGAAATAGAAGTAACCTTAAGATTGTCCAATTCAGCCTTATAATTTTACAGTTCTCTAGGATAGAATCAAAATGGAAAAGACATTCTTTATACATAGTGAATCCCTCAAGATCCTTCGATTTGGGGAAGAAATTAGGATTATTGGTAACAAACCTACAAACAGTACAGAAACTTCTTCAGAAAATTAAAACTGTATAAAGCCACAAAAAAGTTACTAAGTGGAAAAAACATACCTTCTGAGCAGTTGTTTGGGGGGGGGGCATTGAGCTAGTACTGCAGTACAATTATCTTATGCATACACTCTAAATGGACAATGAGCTGAGTCCAGAAGGAAACAGGAAGAGGATGACAGGTTACATTATATGTACAAAATCATACAACAACTTCAGTAACTGGAATCTTTACCCTCCAACAAAAAAAATGCTTCTTGAAAACATTCACTATCTTCCAGGGGTGTTAAATGATTATGAATCATGTATTATCAACATCTTCAAAGAATCAAATTTGTAAGTCATACAAAAAGTAATATAAATATGTATGGTGGTTATCAATATGCTTCAATATCTTGCTAATGATTATTTTAATGCAAGAAACTGTTTAGAATAGATACAAGAGATATATGAAAAGGGAAGCAAGAAAGGAAGAGAAAAGAAGACAGGCAGGTAGGTAGGAAGATACATAGGTAGGAAGCAATCAAGGAAAGAAGGAAGGAAGATATAGAAGTCTTATACCATAAAGAGTCTTGCTGGTCATTCAGTAACAGCAAGAGATATTAATAGGCAGTAAAACAGAGTACACTGGATCATCTGCATTCTGCATTGTTTAGAGAAAATATTGAAATGTATGGACAGACAGATCATTGACAAGTAGAGGTATTGAAGAAGTGATCAATGTAAGAAACTCGAAGTTATTAGAGTTAATTGGAATATGTAATTTGAATACCTGTGGACTATAGGATGGCACAGATGGGTCTGGAAGCTATGACAGTGGCCTGAGGCAACCTTTTTCTAGGAGAATTTAACAAACAAATACTTGGAGAAATGAACATGAAGATACTTAACCTGGAGACAATTTAATTTTAGAAGTTTACACTTTTAACATTTTTGCTCTAAGTGAAATATTTTGTGTTTTACAAATAGAAGGTAAAATCAATGTGATTATTCAAATTTTGTAAAGCAAAAATCCTTTAGGTGCATTTTTAAAGCAAAAATATGCATTTCCCTGCTTCTTGAAATTTTTCATTCCCCAAGCAAGTTGAACTGATGTACATGGGCAGATGTCTCTGTGACACTGTTTTACTCTGTGTAACATACTGCTACATTGTGTCTCTATTCATAAAATTAACAATACAAGAATTCTCTAGGAACCCAACTCCTATTTCACTGCTATTGCTGGTTCTCATAAAAATGCTATCCTTTATCTCTATCCTTTCCATCTTCCCAAGTTCCTTCTTAGTGCAGAGTACAGGATAGGTCTAATTGTTTTTCAGAGTAGAATATAAGTGTGTGTGTGTATAAATGTGTATATGTATGCATGTATGTATGTATACACACATATATATGCCTATATAGCAGGCTATATGTGCTACCAGGACTACAACTCCCAGAATTCACAGTTAGCCACAGGATTCCTCCATCTCCACTTAACAAAAGATTCAGCTCCTCTCAAAAGGCCCTGTTACACCTTTATTACCTTAAGTAATGTTCATCTTGTCATGGTAATTATAAAGGTGAATGAAGATAATGGCCTAGAGGGACTAAAGAAATTCTAAAGTACTTTCTCAATAAAGTTGAGTTGTAAGTGTCAAAAATATTACATAGACTCAACTTTTCTAAAATTGTCATGTGTAAACTAACTTACATTCCTCCCTTAAGAAAACATATCCTATGGCATCTGACACAATGCTCTGTGTAGAGCTGGTACTCAAAAAAATTTTGTTGATCCTCTTTCCCTTCAATAGACAGGTGGGAAACTAGATATATGGGATATAGGAATGGTTCTCTGATCTGGTTCTTTGCTTCCTCAGACTTTTGGAGTGGGTAGATGGGTAGGAAGATTAAAATAAAATAACTGCAGTTTATAAAAGAAGACATAAAGAAAACTTTTAAATGAAGAATTGTTTGTCTCATTAAGTGTTCCCTATACATGACCCCAAATAACATTTTGTCTAATGTAGGTGGCTTCTGTAATGGGTTTAATTTTAAATTTTCTTCCTTTATCCTTTAGTCCATCTTTTTCCTTAACAATTTCAAGCAGTCTTTTAAATATTAATGTGTTTTTTCTTTCCATTCTGCTCCTAAACACATATTGCTTTATCCCTACAACATATAAAATCATTCTTATCACTCTTTTTTGTTTTGTTTATTTTTAGTTTATAACATTCATTTCCACAAAATTTTGAGTTACAATTTTCTCCCCATCTTTACCTTGCCCATGACGCCAAAAGAGTGGTCCCACTGAATAGCCCCTTCCCTAATCTGTTCTCTCCTATATCCTTCCCCTCCCCCCCTCTGACTTTCCAGTAAGGCAAGATAGATCTCCATACCCCATTGCCTGTATATCTTATTTCCCAGCATCATGAAAAAAATTAATAATTATTATTATTTTAAAATATTTGGTTTTAAAACTTTGAATGCCAGATTTTTCCCCTCTTCCTTCCTCAGCCACACTGACTGAGAAGATAAGCGATTCAATATAGGTTATACATGGGGAGTTACATAAAACATTTCTGTAGTGGACATATTATGAAAGACTAACTATATTTCCCTCCATCCTATCCTGCTACCCACTTATTCTATTTTTTTTTACTTTGACCCTGTCTCTTTTCAAAAGTGGGTGGTTCTAACTACCCTCTCCCCCAATCTGCCCTCCTTTCTATCATCCCCCCTCTTATCCCCTTCTCCCCTACTTTCCTGTAGGATAAGATACTCAATTTAGTGTGTATATTATTCCCTCTTTTAGCCAAATTTAATGAGAGTAAGCTTGACCCATTCCCTTTTGCCTTCCTGTTCTTCTCCCCCTTTGTAACACTTTTCCCTTGCCTCTTTCGTATGAAATAATTTACCTTATTCTGTCTCTCGCTTCCTCCTCTCATTATATTCCTCTCTCACCTCTTAATTTTATTTTTTATATATTTTCCCTGCCTATTCAATTGATCCTGTGCCCGTTGTCTATTTATACCTTTCCACATACATACACATACTCACATATGTATTTATATGCTTCTATACCCTCCTATGTAGATATATATGTATACACACATATACATGAGTGTGTGTATACATACACACATTTATATTCCCTTCAACTATCCTTATACTGAGAAAAGTTTCATAATTTATAATTATTGTTTTTCTATGTAAGAAGGTAAATATTTCAATTTTGATAAGTGCCTCTTAATTTCTTTAACCTGTTTACCTTCTCAGGCTTCTGTTGACCAGGTATTCCCCTGAGACATGATACTCAGTTTTTCTGGGTAGGTGATTCTTGGTTTTAATCCTAGCTCCTTTGACCTCCAGAAAATCATATTCCAAAACCTTTGATCCCTTAATGTATAAGCTGCTAGATCTTGTGTTATTCTGACTGTGTTACCACAATATTCAAATTGTTTGTTCTTGGCTACTTATTGTATTTTCTCCTTGACCTGGGAACTCCAGAATCTGGCTCTAATATTCCTAGGAGTTTTTTGGGGTGATCTTTATCCAGAGGTGATCAGTAAATTCTTTCAATTTCTATTTTGCTTTCTGGTTATAAAATATCAGGGCAATTTACCTTGAGAATTTCTTGAAGTATGATTTCTACAATCTTTCTTTGACCATTGCTTTAAGGTAGCCCAATAATTTTTATATTATCTCTCCTTGATCCATTCTCCATGTTTTTCCAATGAGATATTTCACATTGCCTCACATTCCCTTGTTGACCTTCTCTTCATGATTGTATTTCATCATTCTAACTTCTCTTCCCATTTTTTTCTCCATTTCTCTTACTTGATTTTCAAAACCCTTCTTGAGCTTCTCCATGAGCTATAACCAATTCATATTTTTCTTGGAAGTTTGATCCAGAAGTTCTGAGTTTGTTGTCTTCCTCCTGTTCCATGTTTTGATACTTTTTTGTACTCAAAAAAGGAATCTAATGTTTGATTGTTGTGCTTGCTTTGCTTGCTTTGCTTGCTCATGTCACTACTCAATTACATGACTTTTGAACTCTTTGCCACAGTAGAACTCTGCTTCCAGAGAGCAGAGCTTTTCCCCAAACCACTGGGGTTTTCATAGCTGCCAGAGCTATTAACTAGGTGCCCTCTCTCTATTCTGCACAAGCTGTGATCCACTGTCCACACACCACAGGACCTCTATCTAAGATATTGATCCAGATACAAACAGGTTAAAGTAAGAGCAATTACCCTCTGAATGGTCACTTGGTCCCCCTATCTGTAGGCCAGGAGGTCTGAAGCAGCTATGTGGTGGCAGCCACTGTGCCAATGCCTCTTCTTGCCCCAGGGGCAGTAAATGAACCCTCCTCTTCCATCCCCCCATTCCAACAGGGTTCCACACTGACCTTTTACTTGTTCTTGGAATTTATGGGTTGACAAGTCTGTAAACTGCCACAGATGCTGGTGATTCACTCTCCTGAAGTCTGCTCCAGCTGCTTCTGGTCAGGGCCACTCTGGGGCTAAAAGCTGAGGGCTAATGGGGGGGGGGGGTGGCCTCCTGAAGGCCTGCCTGGAGTGCCTTCAGTGGGAGATTTGTTTCTCTCTGTCACTTTGTGGGTTCTGTACCTCTAACATTTGGTTAGAGTCATATTTTATGGGTGTTTGAGGTTTTATCATGGAGTGGGGGAGCTCACAGTTGTTTTTTTTTTCTTCCTTCTATTCAGATATCTTGGCCCCACTGGAAAAGTTCAGTTCTAACCATTTCAGTCCTGTTCACCTCAATAAATACCAATGACTCTTTAGTACTACAGGGTCAAATACAAATCTCTTGGTTTTTAAAGTGCTTCTTCCTACCTTTACAGTCTGCTTTGACCTTCTGCCATTCCATGCATTCTAAAATCCTGTGACATTGGCCTCCTTGCCATCCCTCACAAATGATACTCTCTTGTGACTCTGAATATTTTCATAAGCTGCTGTTGTATGAAATGTATTCCATACTCATCTCTTCCTCCCAATATTCTTTTTGCATGTGTGTGTGCTTTGTGGAGGGGGGAAGGTATGGCAGTAGGGGTTAATTCACTTGCCCATGGTCACACAGCTAAATTTGTGCTAATCTAGGGCCAGTAATCTATTCACTGAATCACCCAGCTGCCCCCTCCCAGTATTCTTAGTTTCCTTCTAGGCTAAGCTAAAATTTCACCCTCTGCAATATACTTTTTTAAGTACTCCTAGGTTTAGTTTTGCAAACTGTAAAATTTTTAGCATGAGAATTCACACCACAGAAATGAGTCAACTCTAAAAATTAAGCATTATTTATTGTTTTATTGATTGTATTGACTTTCAAAAGTGGTGAAAATATTAATTATGAGTATTAAACTTAAAAATGTATCTTGCTTACATTTTCCACTATTGGGATCTCACTCCCAGCTCTGGCCGTGTCTTACCTTATTCCCAGTCTTCGGACATCTCCGGCTTCTTGTCTCCAAGAAGAGGTTACCCCCACAGAACACCCAGGACATGGAAAGTATGATGCGAAGCTGTTTATTCGGTTGCATCTTAACTGCACAGCAAGTAAACAGGAACTGGAACTAGAACTAACTAAACTTCCTGTATCTCCTCTTTATATAAGCCTTGCGAGGGCCAATCATGTTCTTTCCCCACTACATTGTAAGAGACAAAGGAGAAAAGTCCTTCCCGGAAGTCCTTTAGGCACTGCCACGTAGAGTAGTACTCTTGCATCACTGTGCATCACGAAATTTCCTTGTTCCTGGTTCGTTAACCCCCAGGCAAAGCTGTCCCAACAACATCCCTCAGAAAGCCACGTGCACTCCCTCCAGTCATCACCTTGTCACATGTCATGTGGGAGCCAATCATGTACTCTCCCAAGTGCAGGGCAAAGGAGTATGTGTTAAGAGGAGTCTGTGTTTATGGGGCATGCACAATGCCACATTGGCCTTTCCCAACCCAGCAGAGTCGGCCCCCACAATGCTATTTTGGCCTTTATGGCTCGGCAGAGTCAGCCTCCACATCTCCAAGCTCCTGACTCTCAGAGGTCATATGCACCCCCTCCGACATCTTGTGACTGCCGCAGTGTCTCTCACTCTTGTGACTCTATCATCTCCCTTTTCTTGTTTTGCGAGTGACCACCAAAAGGAATAGCCATAGCAACAGCATGTCGCAAGCTTGCCTGCAAGATAGAAAAAACACGGCAAAATGCAATACCACCAATGACAACTATAAGTAGCATTTGCAACAAGGAGGCTCCCAGTCCCATAAGCCATGAAGTGGTGAAATGACCACGTATCCAATCTACTAAATCTTGTGGCCCACCTGATGGTATAGTAAAATTATTAGCCACTTGTTGAATTTCCCTGCCTAAGAATATCAATTGTTCTATTTCTTCAGATACATTGGCTGCCAGAAAGGCAACCTGTAAATGTTTCTCTATTCTTTCCCATAATGCAGGAAAGTTAGACCCAGTAAGGTGTAACGGTAGAGGAGTAACACATATTGTGGGTTTATATTTCCAATGGCAGGGTATTTCTTGCATAATCTTCTCTAGTGCCATTTCATTACCCACTGCAAGAATAGCTTCTTTCAAGGCTGATATTTCTCCTTGAATACCTTTATCTATTCTAGTTTGCAAATACCATGCTTTTGTTTCTTTGTCCATAAAGGTTTTCAATTGTGAAGCTATATATCCCACTTGGTCATAAAACTGCTGTATTTGAAATTCTTGAAAGGCAGAAATAGCTAAATTTACAACATCGAACACAAGGTCCAATGCCTCTCACTTTTCCCTCCTTATCATATCTGTCAAAGTCTTCCAAGTCGCTTCTCCTGGGGATGCTGCCCAAGGCACCGCAGCCTTTGCTGATATAATAATATATTTGAGTTATTTAACTAACATTATTGTACCTCTCTTGGTCTGTACTGATTTATCAATGGTTTCAAGTCACCCTCACGGGCTTCCACCTTATATTGAGGTGGAATGCTTTGAAGTTGATACTATTGATGCTGGAACAATTTAAAAAGGTATAAACTTGTGGAGCCTGAACCTCCCCCGTAAAATTATAAACAAATTTGTCACAAGAAGCATTATGAAAATGGGTATAGTTCATCCCATCTGCAATATGTATTGTTAGTGGAATTTGTGTCAGAGGGGGTGCATTGGCAGACTGTCACCCATGCCTGAGTTTTGTTCATAGTGGCCCCAATTTTCCAGAGGTCATGATGACATCTCCCTGCTTCAGTGCAAGGGACAGGTGCTGCCAATTGCTGCCACATCTTGTTTCCTGGATTATCACAAAAAGTCAACTCTAGTCCTGTGATATCTCCCACTCGCCCCCAGACCGGATGCCCTATGCTACAGGCCACCACATGTGGCCACATGTCCATTTCTCCAACTCTGCAACCGGGGAGGTCACTTGACAAATTGTTAGAAGGAGACCTCGGTTGTTCATATGGAATTGTCCATACCATAATTTTCAGGCTTGAAGGGTGAGTGGAGTCTCGAGCCCGTCGTCATCCCGTGAACATGTTATGCGGTTTGAGTTCAATACATCCTGGAACACTTTTCGGCAAAACAAATGGTGTAAGAAGGTGCTAAAAATGTGAAGTTGAGGTTGGAAATTGTTACGCTGTTTCGTTTTGTTTCAGGGGCCATCGACCCTACTAGGCAAGATATGTTCCCCCTCAGTTCAAATGTGGGAGTCGGCTCTCCCCACCCCACAAGATGTACTGTGGGTGGGTGTTTTATGGGAGCCCAGGTCCATTGTCCCTCCATGTCAGTGGCCTGGTCCTCTGGGAGTGTTAACTGCATCCAGTTGACAGTAGAACTCGCTGCGACTTGAAGCATGGCTCAAATAACCATCAGAACCATCAGCCAAGGTTCACATTCGGGGAATTTATTCCCCCTCCTCCACCACCGTGGCTTTCCAGCAAGCTGGACCTCTCTTTCGACCTCTCTTTCACCTCTTCTTCTTCTTCTCTTGCTTCTTTCTGCTGTTGGGAGTACTACCTGATATTTCTGGCTGGGACCCAACTTCCTCCTTTTTCGTTTTGTCCATCTGGAATGACATAAGCATATCCTGGTCCTCCACATTGAAAACTGCCCCGGGCCATGCCATTGGCCTTTCATATCTTTCCACACCACTTGGTTCCCCTTTTCTTTGTCTTAATTTATGTGCATCCCTGCTCTCAGCGAACCTCGTTTGGGCATAACATGCCAAAATTTTAAGGCAGGGGTTAGGTCATCGTTCTCCAATTTTAAATAATTATAGGTATACTGCCATATTACTGCCATATGTAATGCTGTTTGTGTCACATTTTTCCAAGGTTTCACCCCAACATCATCCTTCTCTCCCTTTTCTTGTTTAAGAAGGATTGCTTTCAGCGTTCTATTTGTCCTCTCACCTATAGCCTGCCCTGTCGGATTATATGCAATACAACAAATGTGGCGAATTTGAAATTCATCACAAAATTTAGCAAAACTTTTGGCTGTATAGGAAGGACTATTATCTCTTTTTAAAGTATGTGGGACTCCTGCCACAATAAAACATATGTGCAATTACATGCCTAACTGCTTCTCCAGGTTGTATGGAAGCCATAAGGAATCCGGAATATGTATCAACAGTTACATGTATTAATTGCTGCTTCCAATAAGTAATATCCATTTGCCAGATTTCATTAGGTCTTTCTCCTTTAGGATTAAAAGAGGAGTGAGAGGGAGGTGGTCTAAATGGTATGCAAGATAAATAGCATTTCACAATATCAGCAGCTTGTTGGTGGGATATACCATAAAGGTGTGTTAATGATCGTGCTGCTATAGCTCTTTCTTCAGGAGAAAGAGTCCCTATCCATAATGATCCTAGTAAAGCATCTGCCACTTTGTTCCCTTCAAATATTCGTCCTTTTCCAGCCGTATGTGAATGGATATGCATGATATATATAGGCGCCTTCAGCTGAAATAGGTGTTCTTGCACCAACAGGAGCAGTTTCCCGATCTTAGATGCTTTCTGATTAACAAAATTATCAGGTAGCATTTTGATAGCATTACATCTGTTACTATATTAAAAGGGGGATGAAATTTCTCTATAACTTTTATGATAGCCCATAGTTCATTTATTTTGAGTGGAATTAAAGGGTGTATCCAACACTAACTGTATTCTTAATTTGGGATATTAAATGCTGGCCTTCCCTTGCTTAGTGGCATCTGTAAAGACATTAGGGACATCCACTGAACTCTTGCTAATAATACAACATGTCATTGTTACTCCAAACTGCTGAAACACCTAGGCTAAAATAGGTAACTTTGGAGAGCTTTGAAGACAGTATGGCAATAAATCCAAAACATCATCAGCTTTCCCTGCCTGGATAGACTCTACTAAGCCTTTGATCTATATTTTTGGTGGGCGTAGAGTGAACATAACTCTGAATTGCCCCCATAACAAATTCCTTTATAAGTCTAATTTAGGAACTAAAGCTTTTCCACTATGTTTAGGATATATCCATTCAATAATTCCATGACTCTGAAAGATCGCTCCAAACAGGGGATCATCTTGTAGGCATGTAACATACACTTCTTCCCCTGCCCTCAATCTAACTGTGGAGGCCCCAAAAGCTTTCTGGATCTGTGACAAAGCTGTTAAAGTCTCAGGAGTCCAGCTCCTAGGGGACCTCAGGTCAGAATCTCCTTTCAACAAATCATATAAAGGTGCCATCATGGATGGAGGAATTGGCACAGTGGTCCTAACCCATTGTATGCTCCCCACTAAGCGTTGGAAAACATTGAGGGTCTTATATTTTGGGGGCTGTATCTCTGGGGCCTCTTTCCTCACCACAACATCAGTTAAAACATATCCCAAATATTTAAAAGGAGGCTCTGACTGTATTTTTTCTGAGGCTACTATTAGCCCTTGTTCAGACAAGGCTTGTAATACTGCCTTTAAAATTGTTTGTAGCTTTTCCTGTTTTTCTGTAGCCAATAATATATCATCCATATAATGTATAATGATAACTTCTGGATGTCCCAACCTTATAGGTTGTAGAATCTGATCTACAAACCATTGACATAAGGTGGGGCTGTTTGCCATACCTTGTGGTAATACCTTCCACTGATACCTCCTAGCAGGTGACTGCAAATTAATCGAAGGAACAGTAAAGGCAAATTTTTCTCTATCCTCTTGATGTAGGGGAATAGAATAAAAACAATCTTTTATGTCTATAATCATTACTCTATATCCTTCTGGAACCATATTAGGTAAAGGTAACCCAGGTTGAATAGGTCCCATAGGTTGTAAGAGGTCATTAATCTTTCTTAAATAAGTGAGCATTCTCCATTGCCCACTCTTTTTCTTTATGACAAACACAGGGGAGTTATATGGGCAGAATGAATGTTCTATGTGTTCAGCCCGCAATTGTTCATCCATTATATGGTGTAAGGCTGTTAGCTTTTCTATTGATAGGGGCCACTGCTCCACCCAGGAATATTTATGTGGGAGCCATTTCAATTTGGGTAGTGCTAACATAGCGGTGACCCCCATTAGTTTTATTGCAGGTAAATTCCCATCCCTTCCATAATGTCCCATCCCCAGAGGGAAGAGGACAGCCCTGTTATAACTAAAGGTCAAAAAATTCCTTCTTTATCCTCTACTGCCCACCGTAAAAACTGTTTTGACTTTTCAGCGATCTGCGGTCCCCCTACTCCGGTAACTCCAACATTCTCTCTTTGAAATTCCCATTCGAGTGGCCATTCTTCTTTTCTAACAACAGAGACATCTGCTCTGGTATTCAGCAAGCCTCGGAATGGGCAGCATTGATATAAATCACTATCAAAGGTCTCATCCCTGTTATATATTGTGTTAAAGCCACCTGTAGTTCTTCCTGTTTTCTCAAAGGGATTCTCCTGGCTATTGGCTCATTACAAGGGAGCTCCACTGGGTAGGAGTGAGGGTTGGTTACTGAAATAAAATTCTCTCCTGGGTATGCTACAGTGGTGTGTACAATAACTATAGAGGGAGCCAGACAGCCAAGTATTAAACTGGGGGACTCTACACTGTCAACAGCAACATCTATCATAGAAAAAGGAGGAATCAATAACTCTCCCATCACATATATTGCAGTATCTACTTGGACTGGGCCTCTAGGAACAACTTTTGATATTGTTGGTTGGACATCTCTCTTTGGCTGGGGCCTTCAGGGGTCAGCACAGGGTATGTGTTCAGGGCCCGCTTGGGGCCCCTCCACCCGTTTCCCGACCTAGGTTTGGTGGACCTGCAAAATTTTGCAATATGGCCTGGCTTCCCACAGGTGTAGCATAAAGGGTAACTCAATTTCCCACCTCCTGGAGGTACTTTCCTACACATGCTTTGAATATGTCCTAACTTCCCACATCTAAAACACCTTTGGGTAGAAGTTCTTTGTATTTGTGAATTTGCAATTCCAGAGGCATCTGCTGCTGCCATGGCCTCAACGGACATGGTCTCATAATCTACATCATTGCATTTCTTCATGATTTCATTCAGTGGAGCGTCTTTGGGTAGAGATTCTACAGCTCTCCTGCAGTTTTTATTCAATTCTTCTCTCAATAACTGTTGGAATATGATTTTGCCAGACTCCCCTTTTCCTACTACCCTATCCACTGCTTGTTGTAGATGGGAAGCATAATCGGAGATGGATTCCCGAGCACATTGTTTGATAGAAGTCAAGTACGCTTTCGCTACCCCTGTTTGTTCAACCTTCTCCCAGGCTTTAATAGCTCAATTGCTCAAGGCTGCATAGGTATTATCATTATGGTGGCATTGAGCATAGTGACTAGAGTGCCTCCCTGTTCCTGTAAAAGCTTTGAAAGCCTCTTCAGCATTAGGCAAGTCATTGCGCCGAATAAAAGCCCGACACTGTTTATGCCACTCTGCTTTACAGAATAAAGCCTGACTGGGGGTCAGACATGCAGTATCCAAAGCCTCCCAATCTCCAGGGGTACATGCAATATGGGCAGCCCAGTTAGTCAAAGTCTGAATCACAAAGGGTGAATTTGGTCTGTAATTAGGACATGCCTGCTTCAGGTCTTTTAACAATTTGAAAGATACAGGACTGTACTCCCGACCAGGATCTTCCAGATCAACAGGCATTAGGACCGCGTCCCATGCAGTCAAGTTCTCCCCAGCTAAAACAGCCACTTGCAAAGCAGCAGCCACTAGGTTCAGCCTAGTATGCCCGCTAGGTGTCAGTGTCGTGCAGTCTGCTCTTGGATAAGGCTGGAACTGCAGAGGACGTGGTGGGGGAGGAGACAGCCCACATTGTAGTTTATCTAATGCAGCTGTGAGCCCTTCCACTTGTGCTCGAAGTTTGTTCACTTCCTTATTAGGGGGAGGTGCTTTCTCTTCCTCTTTGGTCTGCTCTACCAGTTTTGTACTTTCCTTTTCCTCCATTTTGTATTGCATACTTTCCTTTTCTTCCATTTTGTATTGCAAGAAGATGTCTAATGGCGGATAAATTTCCGGCACTCTCTTCACCCTCCTTCTTCTAACTTTATTTTCCTCTGTCTCCTGTTCACTAGAACTAGTGTCTTCCCCCAGAGATTCCCCAGTCTAGGACGCTTGGGGTACGTTAATCGGGGAGATGGGTCTGTAAACAGACGCTTTTACCAGACTGTATATCATAAAATCCAATTCCCTAATCTGCCCTGGATTGTCCTTATCATAGGATGCTAGCTGGTTCCCAACTGCAACCCATCTTTGTATATCTAGACCTGTATATTCCACCCAAGGGATTGTTCTCCAGATAATTTCTACAAACCTTTGGCAATCCTTTTGTTTCACTTTTATACCTTTGTTCTTTTTTTTTTTTTTAAAGCAATTGGGGTTAAGTAACTTGCTCAAGGTCACATGGCCAGTTATTATTTCTGGGTGTGGTGCTGAGTATCTGAGCCCAGATTTGATCCAGGTCATCCCAACACTGGAGCCTGTGCTCTTACTCGGTGAGCCACCTGGCCGCCCCTAAGCAATTGGGGTTAAGTAACTTGCTCAAGGTTACACGGCCAGGTGTTTCTAGGTGGGTGCTAAGTATCTGAGCCCGGGATTTGATCTCCAGGTCTTCTCAACACTGGAGCCGGTGCTCTTACTCGCTGTGCTACCTGGCCGCCCCATATACCTTTCTTCTTTACTAGGTTATAAATCTGCCTCGCATAAACCTACATGTCCCTGGGTTTAACAACTGGGAGGTGCAAAGCCTGACCCATATTGTTTTATTCCCTCCGGCTTCCTAATTAACTAAGTAAGGCTGTGGGGTCTTCCGAACACGGCCCTTATTCAGGTCCCTGTTTAGGCGCCAGCTGTTGGGATCTCACTCCCAACTCCAGCCATGTCTTACCTTATTCCTGGTCTTCGGATGTCTCTGGCTTCTTGTCTCCAAGAAGAGCTTACCCCACAGAACACCCAGAACACGGAAAGTATGATGCAAAGCTGTTTATTCGGTTGCATCTTAACTGCATGGCAAGCAAACAGGAACTGGAAATGGAGATAACTAAACTTCCTCTATCTCCCCTATATAGAAGCCTTGTGGGGGCCAATCATGTTCTTTCCCGAGTATGTCGTAAGAGACAAAGGAGGAAAGTCCTTCCAGGAAGTCCTTTAGGCATTGCCATGTAGAGTAGTACTCTCCCGTCACCGTGCCCAAAACTTCCTTGTTCCTGGTTCATTAACCCCCAAGCAAAGCTGTCCCAACAACATCCCTCAGAAAGCCACGTGCACCCCCTCTGGCCGTCACCTTGTCACATTTCATGTGGGAGCCAATTGTGCACTCTCCCGAGTACAGGGCAAAGGAGTATGTGTTAAGAGGAGTCTGTGTTTATGGGGAACGCACAATGCCACATCAGACTTTCCCAACCCAGCAGAGTCGGCCCCCACAATGCCATTTCGGCCTTTACAGCTCAGCAGAGTCAGCCTCCACATCTCCAAACTCCTGACTCTCAGAGGTCACATGCACCCCCTTCGACATCTTGTGACTGCTGCATTGTCTCTCACACTTGTGACTCTATCATTCCACCAATTACTAATTTTCAAATATCTGTCAGTATATAACTGGTGTCTTCCCTTTCTTCTTTGGTACATCCTATATCTTACTTGGTGAAAAGAAAATTCAGTTAATAAAAAATGAATAAGAATATTCAATATCCAATAATATTCTGATAGCAATGGGGCAAATATTGGACTAAATTCAACTTAAAATGCCAAATGGGAAAAAAATGAATTTATAGGAACTTTAAAAAATGAAAATTCACAAAAGGTAAAAATTTTGTAACACATATATTAAATTCATGTAGCCATTATGAATGGTAGAATTCTTAAAAACAACCAAAAAGAAAGAATTCTTGAAGTATTTAAACTCCTAGAGCAAGAAAAAATGTAGTTTCTCAGCTCTCTTCTTCACTTTCACCCTGAAGGCTAGTATTTTCCTTGAGGAATTTGTATTTCAAGATACACTTGACTCTGTTTTTACAACAATAGCTAAATTAACATGTTGGCCTACTATGTGTGTGTGTTTGAGGAGTCAGCTGTGGTGTGGGGTGTGCATGTGTCTGCGTGTGTGTGTGTGTGATTTAGGATTATACAAAAATGATTAATATTAAAAAGATTCATTATCAATTAGTTAAACCCCTAATCTTTGATGAATTCCTAGAAAATGTTTTTCTTCATATATCAGTTACTCACTGGTAACTGTCATTGTCCATTCCCCTCCCCTGAATACAATTAATGTACACACATTTATTCCAAAGAAGTTGTAGTTACTTTTTTTTTAATATATATATATATATATATTAAACAAAATCAGGAAAGAGAAAAGATAAAATTCCTGACAGCACTAGGCTTTTCAAGTTAAGATTCCTTTGATTGTTTGGGAAAAATGGCTTCCTCTTTCAAGCATGATGTTTTAATTTTATTCTTGAATTTGATCACATTTTTCCTTTTGCAGCTTGTTAGTGAAACCCTGCACCAGGGGAGAGGACTGTCATCATGTCACTCATATTTTTTTTTTAACTTTACCGCTCTTTATCCAATGCCTCAAATTAATCCAAAGGTATCTTGAATGAAAAGCTATTGACCTCCTACTTGGAAACATACACCAGAAAGCAATTTGTGGGGAGGAGAGAGCTACCTCTGTAATGCATTCAAGTTTTTCCCCACCTTCAAATGAGATATTTACATTCCACTGATCAGTGATTGTCTAGTAAGAATTCACTTACAAAGTCCAGGCCCTTCCCATTAAGAGAAGTAATAATTTAATTAAAACCAAGTTCTAGACTCTGCAGGGTCTATTGTGCCATTAGGAGGAGTGTCTACCCATTTGCTATGGATTTTTATTATCCATGACAGATATTTAATCACAGGATATCTACACGATAAAGTTCCTAGGTTACATAACCAGGAGCAAGTTTGTCAAAATAAACCTTAACTTATGACCGTAGTAGAAAATCAACTATGGGATATTAGCAGAGTCAGGGCCGTCAGTCATTACATGGGCTTAAAGTTTATGTTATTAATTACAACTCTGGTGGCAGAGGCTTGGGATAACAACCATCTTAAGCTGCACAGGTCCAAAAAATACAAACCAAGAATGGAATACATTTCATGCTGAGGTGACGTTACTCATGTTCAAGGTGGGTTTCCTTTTTTGTATTTGAAAGGTGATGCTGTATTAGATTATTACTGTTGCCAAAACACACAGCTACTGTCTGGCTGCATTTTCTGCTTTTCTTCTTCCTTTTAAAAAAGGAAAAAAATCATAAATACAGTAGGAATTCAAATGGGACTTTTGAAGTCATTCTGCAAACTTAAAATGAATACTCTATGTTTCAACTAGAATTCAAGTTCTTTGAAACCAAGCACTGCTTTTTTCCCTTCATATCACTACTGCTTAATGCAGGCCTGGAAACACAATTTGCACTTAATAAATGCTTCCTAATTGTTTGACTTGTGTGTGTGTGTGTGTGTGTGTGTGTTGGAAATTCTATTAATCCATCACTGCAAGCATTTCTTGATCATTAACCAAGCAACAAGTATTGAGAATTGGAGGGGAAGGTGGTAAGAGCTGTTCTGGAGATGCAAAGACAAAAAATAAAATAATACCTGTTCTCAAGATGTGTACATTTGATCAGAGTAAATAACATATAGAAATATAATAAAGTACCAAGGAAATTCACGGGGAAGGACACTAGCTGATGGTGGGGGGGGATGTTGAGTGTGATAGAATCAGATTAAGCTCAGTATTCCAGCTGTTTTGAAGAAATCCAGAGATTCTACAAGGTAGAAGTGAGATAGGAATGCATTCTGAGCCTGGGGGATAGTCTGGACAAGGGCAAAAAGATGAGAGATAGAATATTATTCACAATGAAGGATAAGTATACCAGTTTGTCTAGAATGTATACTGTATGGAAGGAAGTAGTATAAAATAGGACTGGAATTGTAGACTGGAGTCAAATTTTGAAGGAATGTGAACATCAAAAGATGAGGTTTTATTTTCTAGAATAAGTATGAGGCCATTGAAATTTGCTGTGCATGGCAGTGACATGGTCAGAATTATGCTGAAAGAGCATCACTTTATCAGCTGTTTATCTGTAATTTGGAGGGTAGATTGGAGAGTAGAGAGGTCTGAGTCAGGGAGAACAATTAGGGGACTTATTGGAGTTTACCTTACATGTGGCAAGGGCCTAAACTAGTGCAGTGCTTATATGAGTGGAGAGAAGGGGCCATATGGGATGTTAACTAGATATTGATTGAGTAGAATCTAGTTAAATGAGGTCAGGAAAAGAGAGGACCTGAGGGTGACTGAGAAGTTGCCAGCCTGGGTGATTGGATGCCTTTCTACAGAAGGACTAAGCCCTCCACAAAAATGTGGAATTTTAGAAGGCTAAGTTCTTAAACAATATTGAGTTCTGTTTTACACATATAGAGTTTAAGACACCTATAATATGAGCATTGAGAAATATCAAATAGGCAGCATTATGGGAACAGAGATCAAGTAGTTTCAGGAAACATTTGTACATAGATTATAATTGAATGCAGGGAAGCTGTAGAGGTCATCAGAAATGTGAAAGTTTAGAAGGTTAAGTTTTGAAAAATATTGACTTCTGTTTTAAATATGTAGAGTTTAAGACACCTATAAAACTAGCATTAGGAAATTAGCCCCTCCCATGGATAACAAGAAGTTCTTCTTTATAACCACATTACCTCTTTGTCTAAAATTGTATATATTTGAGTTGTAAGTAGCTTTGTGGGACCTGGTTTCTTCCTCCTAGACACTCAAGTCATCACATGTTTTGCATCGTTTGTTCAATGATATTATATCTTACATCTCTCTCCAACTAGACTGTTCACAGTGAATTTTCTGATGGCAAGCAATGCTAATGGAACAATGGTAACAATTTTAGAGATACAGTGCAGATGATGAAGCCATGAGCACAATTTTCAGAACAGTTCAAGGTCATGAGTAATAGACATCACAGTTGCTGTCACTGCTTTGGACTGAAAACTACTCAATTAGGGTAGAGTTAGTAATCTTTCTATGTCATAAGAGCAAGGGCTTCCACCATCCTAGAACAGGGAAACTCCTGCTATCTATTCTGTGACTTTGAGCAACCTTTCCTCACTTTGATCCAATTCAATGATGTAAAATATCTCGACAGGTACAAATTAATATAAATTAAATTTAATCTTATTTTAAAATTCCACTTCTTCCCTCTACTTTCCCTTTTCTCTCTAATATCCTTTCTCTCCCAAATACTGATTCTGGACCTTCCAAATATTGAGCCTGACCTTTCTTTCAAAATATCATCCTATATCTCTCCTCTCATTGCCAAACTTATAGAAACAAGCTTCCATTTGCTGCTGCCACTTCTATTCCTTAATCATTCTCAGTTCTTCTATCTGGCTTCTGATCTCTTCATTTGGAGGAAATTGCTCTCCAAAAAGTTATCAATGTTGTCTCAATTGACAAATCTAATGACCTTTTCTCAATCTTCACCTTCTTGACCTCTCTGCAACCTTTAACCCTGTTGACCACTTTTTCCTCTTACATACGCTGTTTTTTTCTTAGGTTTGGGACAATGATTTCTATTAATTCTAACCCTATCTGTTTAAACTTTCCTTCTTGTTCTCTTGATGATTCATTAGTCAGTCATTAAGTAAATTAGAATTCACTAAGTGCCTGTTATGTCTCATTGCACTAAGTGTGAGGGATGACAGGGAAAGAAAAAACAAACAAACAAACAACTGAATCTGATCTCATGGAACTCACTATCTAATGGGAGAGATAACAGGTAAATAAGCACATAAAAATGCGATACATACAAGATAAAATGGGAAGTGTAGTAGTCTCATAAGAAGGGCACTAAGAGCACAGAGGAGGGTTGTCAAACTCAAAAAGAAATAGAAGCACTAAATCATACATAAGGATCTATGTGAGCACATATTTGACTTAGAAAACCACATAGTAACATCATATATGTTTTATTGAATATTATTTTGTTAACTATTTCCCTATTATATTTTAATTTAGTTCAGACTGGATTTGTGAATGTTGTGGGCTATATGTAGTTAGTAGGTTACTTATTTGACACTTCTGTTATAGAGGACTGCAAAAGCCATCTTAATAGTATTTTTCCAATTACATGTAAAGATAGTTCCACCATTGAATTTTAATAGATTTTGAGGTGGGGGGGGGGGAGCTAAGGTGGTGGCTTAGAAGCAGGAAGACTCCCCTCACTCTCCCCATAACCACTTCAAATACCTAAAAACATGACTCTAAACAACTTTTAGGGCTACAGAACCCTCAAAGTGACAGAGAAACAAACCTCCCACTGAAGACAGTTCAGCAGATTGGCAGGAAGGGTTGATCACAACTCACTGGGAGGAGAACCCAGCCCCTAGTGAGTCCAAAGTTTTAGCCCCAAGGTACCTGACCAGGCATAGCTAGAGGGACTTTGGGAGGGCAGATCACCAGAAGCGGTGGTGATTTCCACAATTATCAGCCCATAAATGCCAAAGACAAAGTGAGAGGTCAGTGAAAATTGGGAACAGGGAGTCTAGGAGTGGTTTGGCTTCTGCCCCTGGGGGGAGAAGCAGCTGAGATGCAGTGGCTGCCGCTGCATGGCTGCTACAGAGCTCTACTGTGGCAAAAAAGCTCAAAAGTCAAGTGATTGAGTGGTAACAAAAGGAAGCAAAGCAAACACAGAAATCCAACTTTGGAATCCTTTTCTGGGGACAAAAAGGATCAAAGCATGGAACAGGAGAAAGACAACAAAGTCAGAACGAATGCACCAAAAGCTTCCAAGAAAAATAAGAATTTGTTATAGGACATAAAGGAGCTTAAGAAGGATTTTGAAAAATAAATGAGAGAAGTTGAGGGAAAATTGGGAAGAGAAATGAGAATGATGTGAGAAAATAATGAAAAGATAGTCAAGAATCTAACAGAAGAACAAGTAGGGTGTGGAATAGGATGGAGAGTAATACAGTCAATTTTTATAATATATCCACTATGGAATTGTTTTGCATAGCTACACATGTACAACATATAATGAATTGCTTATCTTCCCAGTAATGGTGGGTTATGAGGGAGGATATATATTTACATGGAACTGTGAAATAAGGTATACAGCACTGGGGTATAGAGATCCATCTTGCCCTACTGAAAAGTCAAAGTGGTGAGGGGGAAGGATAGAGGAGAGAGCATATTAGGGGAGGGGATATAAAGTGGGATTGCTGTTTTGGGGTGGTGGGTAGGGGAAACATGGGGAGAAAATTTGTAACTCAAAATTTTGTGGAAATGAATGATATAAAGTAAAAATAAACGTAAAATTAATTTAAAAATATTTTTTTAGAAATTGTTTATCTTACTTCCCTTTCCTCACCAAGACAGCAAGCAATCTTATATGTAATACATGCACAATCCTATTAATTATATTTTCACTTTAGTCATGTTGTGAAAGAATAATAAGAATAAAAAGCAAAAACCATGAGTAAGAAAAAAAAGTGTAACTAATATGCTTTAATCTACATTCATACTCCATAGTTCTTTCTCTGGATATGGATAACATTTTCCATCATGATTCTATTGTAATTGTCTTGAATCATTGTACTGCTGAAAAGAGATAAGCCCATCAAAGCTGATTGTTGCACAATGGTATTGTTGTGTATAATGTTCTCCTGGTTCTGGTCACTTCACTCAGCATCAGTTCATGTAAATCTTTCCAGGTTTTTCTGAAATCAGCCTCCTCCTCATTTCTTAGAGCACATTAGTATCCTATTACATTCATATACCAAAATTTGTTTAGCCATTCTGAAATTGATGAGCATCCCCTCAATTTCCAATTCTTTGCCACCACAAAAACAGCTGCTATAAATATTTTTTATGTAAATGTGAGTCCTTTCCACTTTTTTATTCTCTCTCACAGACCTAAAATTGCTATTGTTGGATCAAAGGGTATACCGAGTTTTACAACCCTTTGTACATACTTCCACATTGCTCCCCAGAATTATTGGATCACTTCACAACTCCATCAACAATGCACTGATGGTCGAATTTTCCCATGCAGAAGATGTGACTTTAGCTGAGACTTGAAGGAAGTTAAGAGAGGGAATGAAGGAAGTATGATACACACTAACTGTGACAGTAAGCATGGATCCATCTTGGGCCATCTTCTGTTATATTTTTGTTCTTTCAATTGATGACAACATCAACCACATGTTTAATTAAAATCTGTATGCATATAACTCCCCCATCTATATATCCAGCCTTTATCTTTCTCCAGAATTCCAATCTTGAAACTTTTACTGGCTATTAGACATTTCAAAGTGGGTATTCCAAAAGCATCTCCAACTTAAGATGTCCCAAAAAGAACTAGGTGAAAAAATCTAACAAATAAATGGGGAAGTATCACTGACTTTAATTTAATATATAAATAATTATGCTATTTTATTTCTTCTTCCTTATTGCTAAATAAAATATTTTTTTTATGATCTGAGTGTCATCATTTTGAGTAGCTCTTTTATAAGAATGGAAGAGAATTGGGAAGGCTCAAGGGCAAATGTATTCTCCTTCAACAGTGTCCCTCCTTGGATATTGACATAATTTTCATGTAAATGAATAGAAGTGTACCTTCTCTGAGAACCTAGACCTGACAGTGAAAAAAGCAAGTTGCAGTGAGGTAATAATCCTAGAGAGGTAGTAACTGTCTGTAAATTCACGTAAAAAGTATAAAGCACCACACAGTGTAGTGTAATGTGGACCCATTTATATCAGCAATGCAATATTCATAATGCCTATGGCAATTATAGATATGCTGATGTGGTTATCAATCACAAAATATATCAGGCTTTCTATATGGGGGCTAAAGAGAGAACATTTATTAAAATACCAAAAGAACGAGTCCCAAAACCAGAAAGTCAAAGCCATCAGAGTAGTTATGAAATTGGCACAGGTAGATAAAGTAGAAAGCACACACATTCTCAAGCCTTTAAAACAGAACAGGCTACCTCAGGCAAAGGTCCTCCTCTCCCCACTCACAGCAACTGCTCAGCATCCAGGAAGTGTGCTCCCAGCAGCTCTGGCCCCTGGCAGTCCTCAGAAGGAGTCCTTAGCAGAAATTCTGGCTGACTCAAAAAGGGGTTCGCGCTTCCACTGCCGCTGCTACTGCAGCCATCGCCGCCACTGCTAGCCACCGCAGGAACTCTAGCTTGGCTTCTGCTTCCTCTTGCTCCATCCCTTCCTGCTACATCAACAAGTCCAATGAGGCACGGAAGATCTTTAAATCCCATAACCCTTACATTCGACCCCAAGATCTTTCATGTCCCTTACTTGGCAAAAATACATTAGGAATAACTGGTGTCAACAGAATTTCACAACAATATAACAAGGATAGAACACAATAAACACAGAAAACGATATTTTAGGGTGGGGCTTGAGAAAAAGCTCCCTATCATTCCCCCCACCCTCAACAAATGGTGCCCCAAAATCTTGTGGTAAGGGGTGAAGGTCTCTTCTTCCATGGCTACTTGCTGCTGAAATCGGACGTAGAGGTGTCCTTGTCCCAAGGGGTCCCATTTGAGAGGTCAGTTCTTAATATGCTTGATGCCAGGTCCAAGGGTGACACATCAAAGTTACAGACAGGGGGTGACATCCAGCTTAAGCTATCAGGCATCTACAGGTGGAGGGTACCAAGCTTGCGGAAACAAATCTAGGAAACAAGGTAAACAGACAAAAAGTCAAGAAGAAGCAAAGAGACAATAACCAGACTATTGTAGCCTCACTCACGGTAGAATAAATGAGTTAAGGGTACAATTTTGTAATCATCTTCTCCAGAATAAACAATAGTTACAGTGTTATCCCTCCCATGTGCTATAATCTCTGCAGCCTTTGGAACATCATCTGGCTTCTGTTTTACCCATACTTTAGTTCCTGATTTTATTTTATCAGTACAAACAAATCCTTCAGTTCCTCTGACAGTTATTTTGGAAGGAGGGTCAGTTCTTACAAGTGGTATTGTTTTACAAGGAACATAATCACTTGAACTATTTTAACATTTTTTTATGAATCTGTATGGGCCCTTCACCTAAATTATGTAATGTTCCAACAATTTCTCCTTGATAATTAGAATCTATTACTCCAGCCAATACATATATTCCTTGAGCTGCTAATCCTGATTTGGGTAAAATCTGGCCAAAGTGATTTTTAGGAATTCTTATGCATATCACAGTGGAGATTTTTCTCATTTCTATTCTGTCCAACCAAAAGTCCTCTAAACAATGTAAATCATACCCCACCGAACCAGGTTCCTGGGTATGGTGCTGGGACATCTGGCCTCAAGGTCCAATATTCAATATTTGGGATCTTATGTGTTTGTTGTTTTCTAATTTGCAGATTTGGGGTCATCATTCTGGCTAGAGGTGTACTTCCTCCCAATGGTCTATTATTCAAATTATGCAAAGCCATGAACAATTTATCCTTCCAATGTTGATATGAATTATTAGAACTTAACTTCCTCAACTGTTCTTTCAGTATTCCATTCATTCTTTCAGTTAACCCAGATGCTTCTGGATAATATGGAATATGATATATCCATTCTATATTGTTTAGTATACAATACTTCTTCATTTCATTGCCTTTGAAATGTGACCCATTGTCACTTTGAATCTGCATTGAGATTCCATAATATAGACTTATGAAATCTAGAGTTTTACAAGTGTTTTCTGGGTTGCATTCTTATGAGGACAAGCCACCAGTCCACCTGAATAGGTGTCAACACAAGTACATATAAATCTGCATCCTTTATCTAGTGGTAGTGTAGCAATATAATCTATTTGCCAGATTTGGGTTGGGACTTTTCCTCTTGCTATTTCTCCAGTTACTACTCAAATTGACATATATGACATTTTTCTGCTATCTGTTTTAACAGTGAATGAGAGATACTAATACCTCGATCTTGTGTCCACTGGTGTGTGGTCTGGACCCCCAAATGGCCTGCTGTTTGGTGGACCCATTTTACCAATACCATATCATCAGTTGTTGTCAAATTGTCAAAAGACCGTATGTTCAGTAGCAATCTTTGTCAGTTGATCAGCATGAGCATTGTATTTACATTCTGGCGTGGTGATGGCCACATGAGCATCTACATGAAAAACTGACAAGTCAGTGACCAAAGACATGTTCCAGATATCTTCCCATAATTCTTTGCCCCAGACTTGTTTGCCATAAATTTCCCAATTTTCATTTTTCCACATGGGGAATCCATGTAGCTAACCTATTATCTACTGCCCATGAATCAGTGAATATATGACACTGTCCTCCTTGTTCTCTTTTGATGGCTTGATATACTGCCATAAATTCAGCATATTGACTACTTCCACCTATCGAAGTACTTTCCAAAGTCCTTCTAGAACATGGGTTATAGGCCACTGCTTTCCAATGTCTTTTTTGGCCCAAATATTTTGCTGTCCCATCACTAAACCATGCATGTTTCTTTTGTTCCTCAGTTAGTACATCATATCCCTCTGTTACTTTGGCTCATGGGGTGTGTCATTCCTCTCAATTTCTACGTTTTCTACAGATTCATGTAGAGTAGAGACTCTGCTTTTGCCTGTTTTCGCTCTATTTTGAATATACTACTTCCATTTGATTATACTAGCCTCTTGGGCATGTCCAATTCTGTGAGAACCTGGGGTACTCATTACCCAGGTCATAATCGGGATTCCAGGTCTTAATATCACTTCATGGTCCAGAGTCAGTTGTTCAGTCTCAACCAAAGCCCAATATGCAGTTAACAACTACTTTTCAAAAGGTGTATTTCAAAAGGTTGACTCCAGATGAAGGGAGTTTCCTACACCAAAATCCCAAAGGTACATTTCAGCTTTGTTGTTTTTGCTGTAAGCTCCAGGTTGCATAATCATCTTGTACAGTCACTTGCAATTCCACTGGACCATTTTGCATGGGTCACAAATCTAGGGCCAACTGTATGGAAGCCTTGGCTTCTTCAAAAGCTTTACTCTCCTCAAGTCCCCAATCAAATTCATATTTCTTCTATGTGACTCTATATAAAGGTTTTAGAATCTGTCCCAAATGTGGAATGTGGTGCCTCCAGTATCCAAACAATCCTATGAACTTTTGGGCCTCCTTCTTATTGGGAGGTGTAGGAAAATCCTGAATCTTTTGTCGGGCTTCAGGAAGAATCTCCCGTAGCCCCTTGTTCCATTGTATACCCCAAATTTTCACATTTTGAGCTGGTCCTTGAATCTTTGCATGGTTAATTTCCCACTCTTTATTTTTCATATGCTCAATTAGAAGGGTCAAACACCTTTCCACTTCTTTTGCATCTTTTCCCTGTATCATGATATCATCAATGTAGTGGGTAAGCTGTACACCAGGTAGCTTTAATTCATCCAACTGTTCAGCCACAATCCTGTGACAAATAGTCGGGCTATGTATGTACCCTTGTGGCAAGCAGGTGAAAGTATATTGTCTACACTGCCAAGTGAAAGCAAATTGGTCCCATTGTTTAGGGTCTATTGGGATGGTGAAGAAGGCATTTGCCAAGGGAATAACTGCATACCAAGTCCCATCATATTTCTGGATCCTTTCTATTAAGGTGATGGTATTGGAACAGCAGCATACAAAGAAGGAGTCACCTTATTCAACTGTCTATAATCCACAGTCATTCTCCGTGTCCCATCTGATTTTCTAACTGGGCAGACAGGCTTATTCCATCTTGTGTTTGAAGGGAATAACACTCCTGCTTCAACATATTCTTTTATAGTAGTGGTAATTTCATCTTGCCTACCTGGCACATGATACTGTTTTAAAGTTATTACTTCAGAAGGTTCAGGTAAAGTGATTGGGTCAATTTTTAGTTTTCCCACTAAAACTGTATTAATTTCTATCTTCCTTACAGCAAATTGGTATCTCCCTTCAGGTAAATTCAGAGTCATGCCTCTCAATACATCTATTCCAATGATGTATTCAGGAATGGGTACAACAACCACAGTATATTCTTTCTTAGGTAACTGCCCAATTTTCATTGTTATTTTAACTTGTCTGGCTGATATTTCAGCCCCTCCTAGACTTGTGATGGTAATAGGAGTTCCCTTTTAAACTTATCAGGGTTTCCATAGATAAGTGTGGTCTCAGCCCCAGTATCAAGCAGTGCCCTAGTCACAGTAGTTGATCCGATTTTCCAATATATTGTTAAACCTATATGGGTTCTGCAATCTCTTCTGCATTTTTCTTTTATCTGGGCTGGAGCTTGGCCTATCTCCTATTCTCCCTGAAGGTGGGGAAAACTTGGATACAAAGATTTAGATTCAGAAGTACCTGCAGGGGTGGTTCCTGCTTCCCTATTCATTCTAATGCTAAGTACCTTTTCTTGGTACAGCTTATGCAGCTCTTTAGTTGGAATATCATCTATTCTTCTAAAGTACACCCCTGCTCTTAATAGAACAGTAAACAGTTCCCTTCTTGTTGGTGTATTTTGTCTCTGAATTCTCTGGCTGTTTACTCTTCTCTCTTGAGGCAATTTATCTTGGCCCCATTCCCCTAAATCACTTAATTGTGAAATCTTATCCAGTACCTCTGAAAGAGGGTGCCCTATTTCTCCAATTAATAGAGTCATAATTAGGTGCTTATATGCAGAAGGAGCCGTCTTCACTATGATATTTCTATGAGGAACTCCCAGGGGGGTATCATAATATGCATTTGCATCTCCAATCATGACAGCATTTTTCATTACCTCCTCCTTTAGCTTTCTCATACAATCTCTAAGTAAGTACCAGGGTCTGTCTCCCCTAGGCCACATAGATTTAGTAGGATATTGCTTTTTGCATCCCTCTGCAGCTAAAGCTAACAGATTAGTTTTGTTGTTACCTCCATGTATATTGTAATCCCTAAAAGCTTGGTGTACAAAAGGATACTGACTGATACTTGTGAATTTTAAGCACTCCTCACTGTCCAGTATTATTCCTCTGGCGCCTTCATCAGTGATTCTTACTATCCAAGACACTAAAGACTCCCCCATTATTTGAGTTAATCTCCTCCATATATCAGTGATCTCCTGTTGAGTGAAATCCTCAATTATCTCCCTGGATTCTGTTTTGCCCTAGTGGTTCTCTTGTCTTCTTCTTTGTATGGGGTGAGCTTCTACATTAGACGATTGCTCATCTAACCTTGCTCCATTCTCCTCACACACACATTCTCTTGGAAGCTGTTAGGGCAACTCTGCCCAGCCTGCACAAAGCTGCATGCACATTCCTTCTGCTAGTTTTTTGCTTCCTTTTAGCTACATGAACAGTAGCTTGTTCCTGGACCACATGAGTCCCTCTAGTTTGCTCTTCTGAATGCTGTGACACAGAAGAATCCTCAGGCAAACCAGCTGACTCCCTAGCCATCCGAGCTCTTTCCTCCAGCAGCTTATCCCTACTTTTACACATAAGGCGATAAGTTCCTTGTTAGCAGGACCCAGCCTCTCCCGCACACTCCTGCCAGTTCTTTGTCTCGATCTATGGGTATTCCCTGCAAACATCTTTGCCAAATCTCCAGGTTCTCCCTCTTTTAGCCTTGGTTCCCAGTTTTCACAGAGCCCTGTGCTTTTGGCTCATTCTCTGGTTAGAGAGGAATAAGGCAAATCCTCCCATCCTGGCATAGCCATTTCTCCCTCTAAAGCCCCACAGCTTCCAAATAGAGGCCTGACATTTTGTTATCCCATCCTCATCGCCAAATATATCAGCAATGCAATATTCACAATGCCTATGGCAATTATAGATATGCTGATGTGGTTATCAGTCACAAAATATATCAAGCTTTCTATATGGAGGATAAAGAGAGAACATTAATTAAAATACCAAAAGACCGGGTCCCAAAACCAGAAAGGCAAAGTCATTAGAGTAGTTATGAAATTGGCACAGGTAGATAAAGTAGAAAGCACCCACATTCTCAACCCTTTAAAACAGAACAGGCTACCTCAGGCAAAGGTCCTCCTCTCCCCATTCACAGCAAACACCCAGTGTCCAGGAAGTGTGCTCCCAGAAGCTCCGGCCCCTGGCAGTCTTCAGCAGGAGTCCTTAGCAGAAATTCTGGCTGACGCAAAATGGGGTTTGCGCTTCCACTGCCGCTGCCTCTGCTGCGGCTGCCGCCGCCGTCACCACCACTGCTAGACACCGCATGAACTCTAGCTTGGCTTCCACTTCCTCTTGCTCCACCCCTTTCTGGTACCTCAGCAAGTCCAATAGGGCATGGAAGATCTTTAAATCTCATAACCCTTACACCATTGCACACCTGAGTGTTACATTTTATATGCATATTTTATCTCCCCTCATGAAATGCAAATTGAAGGCAGTTGCTATTAAATTTTAGTCTCTTTATTTCTGAAGCCCATTCCTCTAGACCATAATAGCAACTTAATAAATGTTTGTTGCTTGATTTATTCCTTAGTTCAAGTCATAGTTCTGCTACTTAATATCTGTGTAATCTTTAGAAAATCACTCAAATTTTCTTGTTCCCATTTGTAAAATGAGAGCTTTGAATACATGATTTCTAATGTCTTTACAAATTTTAAATAAGCAATAAGTACTGTATTTGGGGTAAACACAGCTAGCTTTGAATCCTCTTGCTGCCATACTAGCTCTTCCACTGACTGCTAACATTACCTTGGACAAATCATTTAATTTCTCTTGGTCTCAATTTTCTTATCTGTAAAATAATAATGTCCTACTAGATGAGCTCTAAAGTCCTTTCCAAATTGAAAAACTCTATTATCTAATTGACAAGTGAATTCACCTTCATTTTTTAATATGATGTTACTAGTATGATACACAGTTCCACTACAATGTCCATCTGGAATTATTTTCCCAGAATTGTAGCTAAATTTGTGTCCATTCACTTTCTCTCATTTCTTTCTGTAATCAAAGAGAATAGCTTACTAGGGTTAGGCAATGAATGCTGTGATTTCAGTTTAGAGTCTTACTTTGACCCCTATTAACTGTCCTTTAACAAGACCAAACCCAAGAGAATGAGACTGCATTTATAGCATTTTTGCCCCTATTTAACATAACCTGTACTTTTAAATATGACAGTCCTTGTTGTTTCAGGTTAACATTAGACTCATTTCACAAACATCCCTGTCACTGTTGCCAGAAGCAAAAGTAAGTTGAAATTCAATCTGGTGAAGATCATCCCTGACCAGAAGTCACTCTGAGGTTTTGAAGGACACTGAAAGGCCCTGGAGGAGGGGAGGAAGTAGGAAACCTAGATACTGTCTTGTCCAACTTCTTGGCTTTACATATGAAAAAAACTGAGCCCCAGAAAGGTGGAATGCTTACTGAAAGGCATAAAGGGAGTTAGTGGTAAAATTGAATTGAAATTCCAGGTTTTCTGACTCTGAATTCATGGATTTTCCTACCCTATCACATTGTTATTTCTGGGAAATACCTGAATTCCATCTGCTCCTGGGAACTTTTTTTTTCTATTATGCACATTGGCTATGCATTCCACTATGTCAACAGACATTCATACTATCATAGACCTGATCTGATTCAGACCACAGAGAATAACCCTAAGAAAGAAGGGCTTGCCAACCCTCAACTCATTGAGGAATTATCGACTGACTAACTTCCCTTTGCCATCACTCCCAATAAACTACTTCATAGCCTAGAAATCATTAGGGAGGTAGCTCCCCCAGAGATATGCATCAATGGCAAAGGTTACATTTATTATTATGGAATCAAACATTTACCAATACTTTCAGTTGGTTTAAGGTTTTCATGAAATACGTGTTTATTTTGTCTTCTTGACTGATTTTTCCTCATGTCTGGGTATTGCGCCTCTAGGAAGGAAAGCTTATATTTCTAAAGGAGAGCCTTTCTCTAAATCATGCTTATAATAAAGTGGATAAATAGGAAAGCACATCTATCTTACTTCCTTTGAAAAAAGAGTAATTTAAAGTTTCATTTAGACTATAGTCTATCTTTAAACAAGTATTTGAGGAAGAAAAAAAGGAAAATCTCATCTGACCTAGGTCGGAAAAGAAATGTATAATTTAGGCCATAATTAGATGCCTAGTGAGGGTGAACATGCTAGTGATTGTGCAAATGGGTATCATAATTCCATCAGTGAGCTGCAGTTTCCCACACCTGCCACATTTAGAAATGTGAATTGTAGACATTTACAACAAACAAACAAAAAAAATCCTATGCTACTGTAGCTTGCAGTCCTTAACTAGACCTTAGCCAGAAAATAAGAGTGGCACTGATCCCTATACACTACAGGGTTAGTCACAGATTCCAAGATCAGCTTTGATTATTATTCATTTACTTGTCTTATCTCCATGATGACAGGCATGAAGTCTGAGGAATTTTGATATCTGTCACAGTTCCTTATAAAGAGTGGAAGCCTCCAAATTATTTGTTAAATAAAATGAGTATGACTTAATATGCCTAAAATGGAACTAATTATCTTTTCCTCTAAACTTTTCCCTGTTCCTACCTTTCATATTACTTAAGGGGACAATGCCATCCTCCCAGTACCTCAGGCTAACAACCTTGTTGTCACCCTGGATTCCTCAATATCTCTAACCCTCCATATCCAAACTGTGGTCAAACTGTTGTTTTCACCATTGCAACATCTTTTATATATGCCCCCTTTTCTCTTGTGACAATGCAAGAAGAGGAATAGTTACCTCCCCTTTCTCCCTCCACATACCAAAACTCACTGGAGAGGGGAAATAGGCAGGGCTTCTGCATCTTAGCTTAAAAGCTGGCATAGTCTCCCACCCAGAAGACCTCAATGAATTGCTGTAGAATTTAGAGAATCATAGATTTAGAGACAGTAGTTACCCTAGAGATTCACTCAGCTTTAAAGCTTTCCTCTGTGAGAAGAACTAACGTAATTTATAAGTGGGTACAAATTGGACTAATGAGCTATATTTAGCTGGGGCCAGGCCATGCTTTTTCCATTTAGCTATACACCTGGATATCTTATTATTTACCTACCCAGATATCTCCCCTCCCTCATGCTCAGGAAACATTAATCAATTGAAAGCTATTATTATTTCAGAAAAATGAATGGCAATCTATAGTTGTCTAGTTCCTCTCATCAACCTGATGACTCACCTTCACCAAGCTTCTTTCACTCACTACCCATCCTTACTCTATATATGTGTGGTGTTCCTCTATTAGAAAAGAATCCTGACATTTGATGAACACTTACTTTTTTTTTTCTCCTTTTCTTCTTTCTTCCTCCATCCTTCTCTTTCTTGCTGTCATTTTCTTTTAACTGTATATACTTTTAGAATGTGTTCTTTAATTTTTTTTAATACAAGAGTGGTTTTTAATTGCAACTAGGTTGCTCAGTGAATAGAGAGCTGGGCCTGGAATTAGGAAGATCTGAGTTGAAATCTGATCTCAGACACTAGACGCGTAATCCTGAGTTAGTCACTTAACCTCTCTTTGCCTCAGTTTCCTTATTTGTAAAATGGCTATAACAACAGCACCTACCGCCCAGTAAGGATAAAATGAAATAACATATATAAAATACTTCCCAGACCATAAAACATTACAAAATATTATCTGTTGTTGTTATTGTCTGGCCAATTGTCTTGGCCATGCTGGCCAAGACTAGATGTAAGTCATTTGTTCAGAACTCTACTCATTGAAGTGTAAAATCACTGAATGATAACATATAGGGGACCTTCAAAAATGTTTTGCCCAAAATCATAACTTTAAAGCTGAGGTCCTAAAAGTAACTAGCTTAAGATCACATGCACAGTGAGTAGCAAAAGCTGGGATTCAGTTACATACCCTCTGAAAGAAGAAGAAACAGTACTGTACTCTGTACCAGATGCTGTGCTAGGCACTTTATAAATATCTTCTCATATGATCCTCACAATAACCCTGAGAGACAGGTGCTATGACATCCTCATTCTACAGTTGAAGATTCAGAGTTTAAGTGATTTGTCCAAGGTCATTAAACTGGCAAAACTCCAGGCCCAGAACTTCCAGATTCAAATGTTACTTTCATTATGTTAACTATTGCCTAGAGCTAAAAAGTATTCATTGTGTACTAGATCTATAGTCCAAGGTCTGGGTTCAAATTTTGGCTCCACTCCCGTCACCTTGGAGAAGCCACCATTCTGGGAGTGATTCAGTTTCCTCATTTGTAAAATGAAGAGGGAGTTTCTAGATGTTTATTAAGGTCCCCTTAAGATACTATACTATGATAGTAAGAAAGGATAGGAAGAGTTTATAACCAGAATGGGTTGACTGGAGCTTTAATCCAAGGTGTCAATTTAAGTGGAGAGGGGCATGATTCCCCTTTTAAACTATTTTCTAGGTAATACCCCCAGGACTTAAAGAGGATGTTGCCTTCTGGTACAATCATTGATCCCTTGATCAAGCCAGTTCACCACCCCCAGAGAGCTCCATTGCCTTGGCATCACTGTCCTGTATTCTATATTCTGCATTCCCAGTTCCCCTCATCTGATAACTTTGCATGGGGAGGGGATATCAGCGTTTGGGTACAGTCAATAGTGTTATGGAGTATGCATGCATTCTCTGGGAGATGGGCTACTCCTTTAGTTATGACTAAACCCAAAGCAGGCTACTTTTTTGGACTATCAACATTCTCCTTCCAATTCTCAACTGACCCCAGGTAAAATGTTTCTGAGCTATAGCTCTATTCATGGTCTTTGATTCTCCTAAATATTATATAAATATGAAAAATGTGTATCTTACTAGCATGATCAGCTGACTAAATGAGAATATTTCACTTGAATAGTCATGTTAGAAAATATTTGATAGGGTTGATTTTAAATTCAAGTCTACTAAAGGTTGTGGAAAATAGGCCTGTGAAGTCTCAGAGCACATCATGGATGGGAGGAAGAGTAGCAGACACTCTGGGACATGAATCAACAATTTGAACTGCACCCAGATTGGAAGGCTGTACCTTAACTTTCTCCTCAGTATCAGATTAATATATCCTTTTTTTCATTTTGCAATTTGCTTCTCCCTTTTGGTGGAACATATGCTGTTAGAGCACAGTAATTCCATTATTGGCAAACCCAAGCCTGTGTAATATGGAACTTTTCTAAAGATCAGCAGGGTAGATCTATGTCTGGCTAGTATTTGAATAAAAAGTCTACCTTTGAGCATGTCAAGGGCACTAAATTGTGAAGAATTGACTAGGTATGTTCTTTTATTTATGTAAAATTAGTTCTCCCACACACCCTTTCTTGTTTGAACCAATAAATACACTGGAATAGATTGTTCTGTTTACTTTAGACATGGTTACAGTTAGACCAATCCCTGCATTTCAGACACTAAACTTGTCATTTAATAGTGAATACAATTGGCCCTATGGTGAAAGACTAATGCTGAGCCTCCTGTGATCTAGTGAGGAAAAATCTGCTAAAGGCTGATTACTGGAACTCCTACGGTACTCAGGGATATGAGCATCTCAGGATGTAATGTTTATTAGAAATTTCAGTTATAGTCACTTTTTCTTATTTACAACATTGAAATGTGTTTTAAGTTTGTCTTTTAAATGTCTTTCAAATTTTTAATGGGTCTGTTCTCTTTTATATGTTTTGTTTTGTCTTTTGCTTTTTGGAGAATGGAAGGCAGGGCAGTTGGGGTTAAGTGACTTGCCCAAGGTCACACAGCTAGTAAGTGCTAAGTGTCTAAGGTCGATTTTAAACTCAGGTCCTCCTGACTCCAGGGCCAGTGCCATATTTACTGCACCACCTATCTGCCCTTTTTATATGGTTTAACATGAAACTCAAAGGGCAAATTGAGTCTTCAGAAAGTTTAGAATGGTGTAGGGATAGAACATAATTCAAATAAGACAGAAGTTTTAAAATGAGACTTGTTTGCCCTTTTCATACACTCAACACACTGCCTCTCCCACCTCCTAGACCTTCCTTTCTACAGGATGAAATATCAATCCCTCCTTAATGCTGTATCTTCCAAGGGGATAGATACTAACTCAATGGGAATTTGATCAGTTCAAAAACAAAAAAGTACATTTTCATATCAAATTTCTTGTTCATCATGGATCCTCTTATGTCATGCATCAATTTCAGGGGCAGTATGCAGGTAAATCAATAAAGTCTTAGGTGATGATAATATGAATCTGCATATTTATTAATATACCTTGATTTTCTAGGAATACCTTTGCATATTGACTATAGGAGAATAGTTTATTTACAGATTTACAGTTAGAGATGATTCAGTCCCCGATATGGTCAGGAAATGAGCAACAAACTTAGAGACATGATTTAAATCTATGTCTACTTATTCTGAAAGCAAAAAAAATCTGTGTAATCATTAGCATTTTATTAAAATTCCCTGAGGGGCGGCTAGGTGGCACAGTGAGTAAAGCGCCTGCCCCAGAATCAGAAGAACCCGAGTTTGGTTCTGACCTCAAACACTTAACACACACACACACACACACACACACACACACACACACACATAAAACCTAGCCATGTGACCTTGGGCAAGTTACTTAACCCCAATTGCCCTCTAAAGGCAAACATAAAATAAAATATTTCTAAAAAAATTCCCTGAGCACCAATTTCCTCATCTGTAAAATGAGAATCAAATTGCTTATACTTCATCTCTCCCTTCACATAAGAATACAAGCTCTACTTTGAAGCCTCAACATGAAATTGACATTACTCTTGTTTTTGGAAGGTTTGCTATGATAGAAATTATATCTTAGTCATTCTTATAAACTTCTATACCCACTACCACCATCATATATACAATAGTGCTTTTCAGTATGTGTGTATACATATATATATGTGTGTGTGTGTATACATATATGTGTGTATACATTGTGTGTGTGTGTGTGTAAATGAAAGAATGGCCCTTTTTAATCTTTGCTTACTCCTACCCTCACATTATCTGGTCAGTCATCAAATTGTGTTAAATATTGCTTCAAAATCTGTCCCTTCCACATTTTTCCACTTCTTTCCCTCACCTTTGTATCCTGGAACCCCTGACTTCCTTGAAGTCTCAGCTAAAATCCCATCTTCCAGGGAAAACCTATACTGACTCCCCTTAATGTTAATCCCTTTCTTCTGTTTATTATCTCCAATATATCCTCTCCACCTTTTTTTGTACATGGTTGTTTTCATGGTTTTCCCATTAGATTATGAGCTCCATGAGAACAAGCATTGCTTTTTGCCTTTCTTTGTACCCCTGGCACTTAGTACAGTACTTGGCACATAGCAGGTACTTGATAAATTCTTAATGACTGACTTCTAAAAGCTTAGTCTCTGCCTTAGTCTTCTGCCTATATTAAATCACTCTTTCCATCCTATATGATTTTTTCAGAAGAATCAACTCAGTTGTGCTAAAAAAAAATAAAGCCTTCCATGATTTCTATTTGCCTACTAGGAGACTGTGTGTGTATAGTAAATAGAAGAGTCAGGAAGACCTGGCTTCAAGTCAGGTCTCTGACACATACTACTGTGACCAGATCTCCATAATATCTTTTGAATCAATTGTATTCTCTCTATTCCCACACCACTTATTGCCTCTCATCAGGACCACTGCAAAAGATATTGGTCTCCCTGCCTCACAACTGTCCCCTTTCCAGCCCTCCTCCACATGGATACCCAAGTTATTTTCCTAAAGTACAAAGAGAACCATGTCACACCTCTGCTCAATAAATGCCAGGACCTCCCTACTCCTTCCAGGATCAAATACAGTTTCCTTTGATTAAAAGATAAAGCTCTTTATAAACTCAATCTGAACTATTTTTTTAGCTTATTAAATAATTTTCCCATTGATACACTCCATAATCTAATCAAATAGGCCTTCTTGCTCTTCCTCCTCTAACACAGTTAATCTCCCCTCTCTGGGTCTTTAGGTTACCTTCCCCCAAAGCCTCTCTGCAGATTTGAGAGTTTCTACTTTCTGTTAAAGCTCAGCTCAAGTTCCACTGCCCAAATAAATATTTTAATGATGATTGTAGGTAACCATTATGTGGTGCTTTAACAATGATCTAAAGTACTGTCCATATATTATTTCATTTGATTCTCACAACAACCCTATGAATTAATTGGTAGTTCTCCCCATTTGACAGATGAGAAAGCAAGGTGGGAGAGTTAAAATGATTTGTCTTAATTATGGAGTTAGTAACTGTGTCTGAAGCAGGATTTGAAATCAGGTCTTCCTGGCCCAATGTCTAGCATTGTCTCCTTCTATCCATAAAATCAAGCTGCCTCTCTATTAATCCTAGATGATAGTATTTATCCTGGAAAAAGAAGCATTTTATATATCTGTGTGTATGTTTGTACATATTCATGTATGAATATATTTTCATGCATTGATAATGTGTACAATGTTTGAATATTATGCACATATAAAATATGTGCATCACATAAGCACACATATTCATGTATATATTATGTGTGCATGTGCTCACACTGGTGCATGTATATGTACACACATGTATTCTAAAGACAATATAGAGATGGTCTCAAAGTCAGAGAGAACAGGATTAAAGTCTCTTTCCTCTCATACATCCTGGGTTTGTCACCGTAGGTAAATAACAGAATCTCTGAATACCTCAGAACAATTCTTTAAGAGGAGAAATTATAGAGGCAGCTAGTGAGTAGAGCATCAACCCTAGAGCCAGGAGGATATGAATTCAAATCTAGTCTCAGACATTTGACACTTACAAGCTGTGTGACCATGGGCAAGTCACTTAACCCCAATTGCCTTACCCCCCCCCAAAAAAAAGAAAGGAAAGAAATTACTGAGAAGATGCCAATCTTCAATGGGAGAAAAAAAAAAAAACTCTTCCTCAGGATCTCCTGACATCAATAAAATTACATGTTCAGTCCTATCTTATATAGATTACAATCAGTTATATATGCATGTATATATGCATACATATATATATGCATATACTTGTAAGGATATTCATATGTTTATCTATATACAGATGTAGCAGCAAGCACCCCAGCATCTCCAGGGTCGCTGCCACCACAGATTCTTGGTTCTGCTTTGATAAAGGAAAGCAACTCAAAATGGGTTAACAAGCTTACTTTAATCAGTCAAATATGTATCGTTTACCTAATTCAGGGGGAAAAGGTCAGCATCCTGAACTTCAGAATTTACAGACAGAATTATCAAGACAGAGAAACAGATCAAGTAGACAGTTTTCCAAACTGTCCAACCATTACATCCATACCAAATCAACATCTGGGTTTCAAAGCCGAGAGCCCCTGGACAACGGCCTCCCAGAGTTTCATCTGATCAAATCACAGAACATTTTTCAAAGTGAGCCCCAAAACAAAGCTACACATCAGGGTTTATATAGCCTTCTTCAGGCTCAGAGAATGTAACAACCTTATTGACTCGCTACCCAATCAAGAAGTATCTACTGAAAAACAAGCCTCCCACCCCAGGCTCCAGGTGCACTCTAGCCTAGGGGCAGGGAAGATCTTTAAATTTACATTCCCAACGTTATATAGCTATTCCTTTATTTATAAATATAAATCTAAAGATCTAGATATATCTAAATAGATATCTATATGTATGTATACATATAGATATATATGTATACATATATATGCATTTATATACCATGCATACATATGCATGTATATAAATATGTGCATGTGGCATATAGCTATACACATGAAAACATATGTCACCATGTATAAATTTCAAGTACAGATACAGCCATATTGTGCATGTACTTGTAGGCATGTACATTCACAGCTATAGATGTGTGTATGTATATTCTGCCACGTATATACTCACAGTCACACACATGTGGTTATATGCTCACATGCATGTATATATGCACATCCAGAACACATGTTCTCATTTATATGTGTTTTATGCTTGCTTATGTGCATTTGTACTGTATATGTATATATATATTTTATATATGATGCATACATAGTAATTGCATACTCTTTTATGCATACCTGTATACATAAGTCACATGCATACAATGCATTGTTCCAGGGAAAGAACTAGGACTGAGATTTAAGAGAGGGGCTTCTTGGTTTGAGGGATACAGTGCTAGATGTTTAGTCAGGAAAACCTGAATTCAAATCCTGCCTCAGACAATTGCTAGTTTTGTAACCCATGGCAAATCATGTAATTTCCCTTACTCTGTTTTCTCATCTGTAAAAGGGAGATGATATTAATACTTAACTCCCAGGATTATTATAAGAAACAAATGAAATGATATATGTAAAATATTTTATAAATATTAAATCACTATAGAACTGTTAGTTATTATCATAAGCAAAATATCCCTATGGAAAAATATAGATAGGGTTGTGTGTGTGTTTGTGTCTTTATGTACTTTGGCTGCCTATGTGTATCAACAATGCAATATTCACCATGCCTAAGGTAACTATAAATATTCTGATATGGTTATTAATCACAAAATATGCCAGGCTCTACATATGGGGGACAAAGCTAGAGCATTCATTCAAATACCAGAAAACTGTGTTCCAAAACCAGAAAATAAAAGCCATCATAGTAGTTATGAAGTTGGCATACGTAGTTAATGTAGTAAACACCCACATTCTCAAGCCTTCAAATCAATCTCAGGCAAAGATCATACTCTCCTCACTCATGCAACTGCTCAGCATCCATGTAGCTTGCTCCCAGAAGCTCCGCCCACCACAGTTGCTGTCTCTGACATTACTTAGCAGGAGTCCTTAGCAGAAATTCTGGCTGGCTCAAACAAACAGAGTTCGCACCGCTGCTGCCATTGCTGCCACTGTTGCCAAGCTTCCAGTCATCACATGCACTCTCGCTTGGCTCCTGCTTCCTCTTGCCCCATCCCTTCCTGCTATATCAGTAAGTTCAAGGGGCATAGAAGACCTTCAAATCCTATAGCCATTACACCTTGCCACCCACAAAGTTGAGAAACAGCGATACTACAGACTTATGCTTAAAAGATGCACAAATGCAGAGTACCTTGCAACCTTAGAAAATACTGGATACAGTATAGATAGGTGGAAAATTTTTTTTTCCTTTTTTTTCTTTTTTTCCTCCTTATTTTGCTTACTTCATTCAAATCATTTGAACTTTCTCCTTTGTTGTGGAACAAACAGTTTAAGTGGCCTGAGCCCATCCATTCAAAGGTGGAGTGCTCCTAAATTTATTCTGACCTACAGATCTTCCACATACCCCTAAAATTGAAACATTGCATAGAATTTGTCAGACATGGAAGGTCTGTGGCTTTGACCTTTTTTGTAAGGAAAGGAAACAGTTTTTGACCCTCCTTTGAAAATGTTATTTTGCTCCACATGAAGAGGTTCTACACAAATGGAACATAAATAACATATGCTAACATTTTCCAAAAAAAAACTTAGCATCAATTAATATTAATTTTAGGAAATTTCTCCAAAATAACATCAACATAATTGCTGTACAGTTTCATTAATCTAAATATTAAGGATATCTAGATATGTTCTAACCAGAGCACAGAATTGAGCACCATAGTAGTAGAAGTTAACAATCCTGAAGTTTAATATTCTAGTTTGAGCCAAAACCCTGAAAGAAAACTGTTCTTAGGGTTAGAAGAGCTTCCTCTCCTTCTCCTTCTACCATCCATCTCATTATCCCTCATTCTAACCACATCATCATAGAGAAAGGACCAATAGAAGACAATATACTCAACCTGGAGCAGAGAGTGATACACCAAGATGCACCATGGACAACCACAGAAACAAATGGACACAAGAGACTGTCAGCAAAGAGAGAAAGGGACTTCAGGGAATGTAATTTTCCCATCTCCAGCATTCCTAAAGCAGAAATTTGTTTGTTTTGATTTGTTTGTTTGTTTGCCTTTTGGAGGGCAATTGGGGTTAAGCAAATTGCCCAAGGTTACATGGGTAGGTTTTTTTGTGTGTGTGTTAGTGTTAAGTGTTTGAGGCCAGAACCGAACTCGGGTCCTCCTGATTGCGGGCTGGTGCTTTACTCACTGCTCCACCTACCCAACCTGTGCTGACTGGATTCTTGAAGGATACCTGTCCTCACAGTGCAGCAGATCTCTACTCTTAAGGAACAGTTTATAAGTACTCCACAAAGAGAGCACAAGAGTCTGGAACTTGTGAAATATTTCTTTGTTTAATATCCTTCCTACATATGTACTTCATTACCTCTAGTCATTAATTCTGAGGTCATTGCCTTGTACGTGTGTAGGGAGAGAGAATACACTCTACTTTGGGAGTGGAAACATTATTTTCCAACAATTCTTAGCATATAACCTTAGTAAATAACCTTTTCTAAAAGAAAATTAACTGTGGCTGATTATCAGTGGAGAACACATTAGATGGAATTTTGTGAGCAAGAGCACTAGAAAACTGAACACCCCCAGAACTCTGAGTAGAAAGTAGTCACCCTTTGAAAATCTAGCCTGCACACACAAGAGGGAGTTTAGGAGCTACTCCAGAGTAGGAAATGTATGTGAACACAAAATAGTTTATTCCCTTCATTGTGGATTCTATCTCATCTTAAAACAAACTAGGATAGCATTAGCTATCTAACATTACTAGCTTTGCCTATGAAACTAACTTTTAGGACTGATCCAAATAAAATGAAACAAAACCACAAGGAAAATGTATATGTGTATATATAGTAATTAATATATTCTGAAATTATGAGGGCAGACAGAGATGCTCTTTTGCCTTTTTCTTTTATATCCCCAGCTCTTAACATAGTGGCTTATATCAGGTACTAAATAAATGTTTATTGATTGATTCTTTTTGGTAGAAATGCAACGTACTGTAGATAGAACATTATGGGGTAGATGGGAATGAATAAAAGTAATTATATGGGAGAGATATAATTAAGATAATTATATGGGAGAGGAATTAACAGGACTGGATATTAGAAGTGAGAAGGAATAGTCAAAGAGGTAATGTGGGTATAGTGGAAATAAGCCTAATGTTGGAGGCAGCCATGACAATAAGTGATAAGGCTAATAGATTTGGATTCAGAGGACCTGAATTCAAATCTTACTTCTGCTTACTTCTACCACTTACTATGGCTCATCATCTGTAAAATAAGGGAGTTGGCCTCTAGGACCCTCCGGATCTAATTATATTAACGTATGCTTTTTTGCCAATTAGTTCATAGCTATGTGTTGACATTTTAGATTCTATATGCTATAATGCTTTGTCAATCAATAGATACCTATTCATTATGCATACATTGCAATTGTATGTATTTATCGACAGGAAACAAACAAATCAACTGGAGTTTCTGTGACCTTTCAGTAGCTGAGAAGTTATTCCAAAGTTACATCATCTTGAACATTGAATATTCTTCTTCTATAAGGATGGGTCATGTAGCAGGTCACTCTAGATACAATGGATATGGTCTCTTTCCCTTGAGATGACTGAGAAGAGATCAGAAGTTTTCTCTCTCTTTCTCTCCTCTCCTCCTCTTTTCTCCTCCCCTTCCTCCTCCTCCTCTTCCTCCTCCTCCTCCTTCTTTCTTCTTCTTCTTCTTCTTCTTCTTCTTCTTCTTCTTCTTCTTCTTCTTCTTCTTCTTCTTCTTCTTTTCTCTCTCTCTCTCTCTCTCTCTCTCTCTCTCTCTCTCTCTCTCTCTCTCTCTCTCTCTCTCTCTCTCTCTCTCTCCCTCTCTCCCCTTCTTTCTTTCTTTCTCCCAATCCTTGGCAGTTCCACTGCCAGAACATGTGAAATATGGGATAGGAAGGAGAGAAGACACCAAAGTCTGTATGTGTTGGAGAGCTGAGAGGGTGGAAATGAAATGCAAATTATGTCTGGATGTATTCTAGGGGAAAACAACCAACAAAATGAAAAGCTAGAAGAGAGTTGGACTTGTTTAAGGAAAGCCTCCCTAAAGAGAGTAGGTGCTTTTTTACCAGAAGCATGTTTGATGCCTGATAATTGCCTTTCATTTTTTTGTCCTCATGGAAGACTTTCAGTAGAGGTACTTTTCATTCAGCCTATATGCTCCTCTTGTGCACCACTCCAATCTTAGATCTGAATTTAATCACAGGATACAAAATCTGCCTCTATTTCCAAAGCTAACTTTTCAGTTTTTAAAAGCAAAGTCCCTAATGTTTCGTAATTTCCCTCAAAATTTTTGGAGTTACCTCAGAATTCATTCTTATATCCAACCCACTCTAAGCTTCACATATCCACATTTCTTTCTCTTTGGCATAAATCAGGAAATATCTTCCAACTTTTTGATTTGGATCTGGAAGGAACTTATCTTATCACACCCAGAAGACAAATCAATCATTTTAAAGAGAAAAGAGTGTCCAAGGACAGTTACCCCTGAAGGAAAATGGAAAGAACATAATGTCTGAAACAAAATATCTAATCTGCTCCTGGAAATTAGAAGCGTTCATATATTTCCCTTTCTTCAAGGGAAAAAAAAGGCAAAACAAAACAAAACAAAATAGAGGAGAAAATGTGTGAAATTCCTACAGAGAAACTTTATGTATGGTACTAGAAAGAATCATAGAAGTAGTGTCTCTGTTTCTAAAAACAACATTTGTGTTCTGTGTAAATGTAATGTGACCCCTAACAGAAGGAAGGCATGCACATTGAACACGCAAAATGTTCTGCATATCAGTGTGTGAAATGTTTCAATTACTTCTACAGTAACATTTAATAGGATCCAGATAGAGTACATTATATCCAAGTCAAAGAAATATTTGAAGCATATCGTTTTTCACTTTAGTGCATCATAAGTATATTATATACATGTAGGGAATATAGATCATATTGTATATTTGTAAAATGTAAAATTTATATTGGGAGAAACCACAGGGTAACCACAGGAGCTATCTCCTTGCCTTGCCACTTTGTAATCAAACTTTTATGACTGCGTTATTATTTATAAAAACAAATCTGCTAGATGAAATATGTAACCTGGAGAAGATCTGGTGAAGAGTAGTCTTCAAATATCTGAAGGCCTGTCACATGGAAAAGAGAATTGACTTTTAGAATGAGGTTGAAGAGAAGGGGCAAAGAAGTCAGTTTGAGGAGTGTGTGTGGGTGTGTGTGTGTGTGTGTATGTGTGTGTGTGTACTGAAGGAGGATGCACTTCCTAAGAAGTAAAGTTTCCCAAAGCAAGAAAAAGCAGCTTTGAAAGACAAAGCATACTTCCACCTCAATGTAGTTTTACAAGAAAGACTAGATAACCTTTTTTGTATAAGACCCTATTCAGGAAGTGTATGGTCTAAATGGTCCCTGTGTTCCACTTTGAAGTTCTGTATTTTGTTTATTGTTTTGTCAGAACTTTGAACTGCAACTTCTGATAACATTTTAACATCTATATTACAGCTATTAATTCGACATATTCAGCAACAAATCACACCTAATTCTTCAGAAACAGAACACTGGCCATCCTGATCAAGTTGACACTGGTCCCTTGCTGTTACTTGTACAAGAAACTTCATCTTCTGATTCCAACCATTTTCACCAGGTAATCCCCCATGCCTACAATTTTCTGTCTCTTCATCTCCCTCTCTTAGCTTTCCTTCAAGGAGCAGTTCAAATTTCACCTTGTACAAGAAGTGCTTTCACATTTTTTTATAACGTTTTGCTTTCTCTCTGATATTTCCTCCTATTTACTGCACATACACACATTTTTCTCTGTGTGTGTATTTATATTTCCATACCTATCTGTTAGTATGTAATGATTTTTATATAATCTTCCACATTAAACTGTAACTCTCTTGAGTTGAAGATCTTTTTTCTTTTTGTTTTTTTTTTCTTTTTTGTGTCTTTATATCCCAGCACTTAGCACAGTGTCAGTACTTATTAAAAACTTTTTTTTCTTACAATGCTTTATAATAGATTTATATGCTTCTTAAACTTGGACATAAGGACCTTGGGATTGTTCATCTTATCAAAAATCAGTGATTTTTAAGGTCATGCATGACTTAATAAACACCATTTGTTAAATACCTAATTAGGTGCTAATAACTGCAGGCACAGATTTAGGTGAGGGTGATACAAATAAAAACAAAATATTCTTTATCCAAAGAGAGGTTACATTCTACTTAAGATTTTCTCTATCACATTCTTAAATCTAGACCAGAAATGTCAAACATTCCAGAAATACTCACTAGTATAACCAAAACCAGATTAAAGAGGAATTGGGAAATATTTAACAAAACAAATACAAATACAATAGACCATACAGTCTACATAAGAGAAATAACATTCACAAAGAATTGCAAATACAGATATAGATAGAGAAAAGAAAATAGTTTTTTTTTTGTTCTTGTTATTTTACTTCATTGATTGTTTTCCATGTGTTGAGGTGATCTTCAAAGTGCATGGATGAATGAGGAAAGGTAGATTTCAAGGAATTTGAGGATTTCAAGGAGCAAGAGGTGAGGGGGAAGAATATGGCCAGCATGGCAGAAGGGTTGTGTGACAGCATGCCAAAAAACAATATAAAACAAAACAAAAAGAGAAAGAGAAAGAAAGAAAGAAAGAAAGAAAGAAAGAAAGAAAGAAAGAAAGAAAGAAAGAAAGAAAGAAAGAAAGAAAGAAAGAAAAGAAAGAAAGAAAGAAAGAAAGAAAGAAAGAAAGAAAGAAAGAAA
>NW_027187380.1:19271419-19290790 GCF_028583685.1 Petaurus breviceps papuanus | reverse complement strand
ATATATATATATATATATATATATATATATATATATATGAATTTAAAGCTTTCAGTTCCAGATTGATTTTCTTCCTTCCTTGTCAGCCACCCTTACTGGGAAGATAAGCAGTTCAGTATAGGTTGTACATGTGTGGCTAATGCAAAACAATTTCATAGTAGATATACTGTAAAAGACTGACTATATTTCCCTCCCTCCTATCCCACCTCCCACTTGTTCTATTCTCTACTTTGATCCCATCCCTTTTCAAAAGTGCGTGCTTCCAACTTACCTCCCCCACCAGCCTGCCCTCCCTTCCATCAAGCCCGTTCTCCCTGCCTTCCCCCCCTGTTCTCCTGGAGGGTGAGATGCCCTATTTAGTGTGTATTTCTCTCCCTCCTCAAGCCAAATTCAATGGGAATAAGGTTGACCCATTCCCTTTTGCCTTCCTCTTCTTCCCCTCCATTGTAACCATTTTCCCTTGCCTCTTCTGTATGAGATAGGTTACCCCAATCTGTCTCTCCCCATCTCCTCTCATTATATTTCTCTCTCACCTATTATTTTGACCTTTTAAGTTTCATCCCTTCCAGTTAAATTGGTCCTGTGCCCTCTATCTATGTATAACTGTAAACATATATACACACATTCACATATGTATTCATATGTCCATATACCCTCATATATAGACACACACACAAAAGTTTCATAAGTTACAATTATTGTTTTTCCATGTAGGAATGTTAATAGTTCAACTTTAATAAGTTCCTTATGATTTCTTTTCCCTGTTTACCTTCTCATGCTTCTCTTCCTTCTTGTATCTGAATGTCAAATTTTCTATTCAACACTGTTTTTTTTCAGCAAGAATGCTTGAAAGTCCTCTATTCCACTGAATGACCATATTTTCCCCTGAAACATGATACTCTGCTGGGTAGGTGACTCTTGGTTTTAATCCCAGCTCCTTTGACATCCAGAATATCATATTCCAAGTCCTTCGATCCCTCAGTGTAGAAGCTTCTAGATCCTGGGTTATCCTGATTGTGTTTCCACAATATTCAAATTGTTTCTTCCTGGCTGCTTGTAATATTCTCTCCTTAATCTGGGAATTCCAGAACCTGGCTATAATATTCCTAGGAGTTTTCTTTTTGGGATCTTTTTCAGGAGGTGATCAGTGGATTCTTTCAACCTGTTTTGCCCTCTGCTACTAAAATATCAGGGCAGTTTTCTTTGAGAACTTCCTCGAGGATGCTTTCTAGGTTCTTACTTTGGTCATGGTTTGCAGGTAGTCCAATAATTTTTAAATTATCTCTCCTTGATCTATTTTCCAAGTCAGTGGTTTTTCCCATGTGATATTTCACAATGCCGTCTATTCTTTCATTTGTTTGGATCTGTTTTACAGCATCTTGATTTCTCAGAGCTTCCATTTGCTCCAATCTAATTCTGAAGCAATCATTCTCCTCATTTAGTTTTTGAGATTCTTTATCCATCTGGCAAATTTGGCTTTTTAATTCATTCTTCTCCTCATTGCCTTTATGAGCCTCCCTTGCCATTTAAATCACTCTGTTTTTTAAGGTATTATTTTCCTCAGTCAGGCTTTTGACACTCATTTCATAATTTTCTTGCATTGTTCTCATTTCTATTCCCAATTTTTCCTCCACTTCTCTTATCTGCTTCTTAAGGTCCTCTATGGCCTGTAATCAGCTTGTATTTTCCTTTGAAGTTTTTGGTGCAGGAATTCTGACTTCACTGTTTTCCTCCTGTTCCATGCTTTGCTCCTTTTTGTCCCCAAAATAGGAGTGTAATGTTGTAATCTTCTGTCTGCTTTGTTTCCTTTGCCTGCTCATTTTGCCACTCAATTACTTGACTTTTGGGCTTTTTGCCACACTGGGACTCTGCCACCAGATAGGGCAGTTTTCATCCCAAACGCTGGGGTTTTCTCAGCTGCCTGAGGTATTAGATGGGTACCTTCACTGAGGTCTCCACATGCTCTGATAAGCTGGACACACACCCCAGGACCTCCACCCTAGACTGCAATTCAGATCCAAGCAAGTTAAAGCAAGAGCGATTACCCCTCAGACTGGTGCTTGGTCCCCCTACACTCTGCAGGCCAGGAGCTGAAGCTGCCACGGCACTGGCTGTCTGTGCCGGAGTCTCAGAGGCTTCTCGCCCTGGGGGTAAAATCCGTGCACTCCCACTTACTGATCCCAAAATCCAGACTGCACTGGCCTCTCACTTTGTCCTTTACACCTGTGTGTTGATAAATCTGGACACTGCCACTGCTGCTGCTGATTTGGAGTCCTGGCTTGTGGCTGGTCAGGCCCCCCCTGGGGCTAAAACCTCGGTGTGGATCTGGGCTCGGCTCCCAGAGCTCTGTGATGGCTGATTTCTGCCAGCCTGCTGGGCTGTCCTCAGAGGGAAGTTTGATTCTCTGTGTCATTTTGTGAGTTCAGCAGCTCCAAAGTATGTATAGAGTCTCCTTTTTATATAGATTGGGGAAGATGGAAGCCGGAGCTGCGGGAAGGTCATGCTTCTACTCCCCTGGAAGTCATTTGCAACCACAAGCATGTTTCAGTAAATCTGCAAAAGAACTTAGGAAAAGAGAACCTAAAAAATTTTGTTCTAATCTCTCCCCTCCTCATCTCCTTTCCCCAAGAGTTAACGCTTACAGTTAATACTCTTTTATTACAAGACTCTTCTGCATATAACTCACTTGTTCTTCTTGCATTTGTCTTTACACTTTTGTTTTCTCCTTCACTCTTACATTAAATTATGTCAACTGTTCTAGATTTGGATCTGAGTATTACTTCCCACAGCAGAAGAGACAAGACCTTTCATTTGGACAGCTAACGACTGAGCCAGTAATATCATTGGACTAATCCAAGTAGTGGGTTACATGGCACAGTGGATAGAGCTTCAGACCTGGAGTCAGAATGCCTCATCTTCCTGAATTCAAATCCAGCCTAAATGACTTTCCAGCTGTGTGACCCTGGACAAATAATTAAACATCTCTTTGCCTTAATTTGCTGGAGAAGGAAGTGGCAAACTTTTCCAGTATCCTTGCCAAGAAAACCCTACAGACAGTATTGCTATGATATAGTCGCCAGGGTCATGAAGATTCAGACGACTGAACAAAAACTATATGGAGGTATAATAACTATTTAATTTTTATGGAGCAAGTAAGTACACTCTAAGTTTACCATCCTAGTATCATGTTATATCTCCCCCTAATGATATAATTTTTTTCAAATGCTTTATTAACTTCTTTTACATCATTCATTTCCACCAGATTTTGAGTTACAAATTTTTTCACTGTTTTTCCCCTACCCACTGCCCCAAACTAGTGGTCCTACGGGATATCCAATCTGCTCTCTCCAATATCTTCTCCCATACCCACTTTGACTTTTCCAGTAGGGCATGGTGGAATGTTGTGACCCAGTACCTGTATATCTTATTTCCCAATTACATACAAAATAACATTAATAATAGTATATATATATATATATATATATATATATATATATATATATATATATATATGACATTTAATTTTAAAACTTTGAATTCCAGATTCATTTCCTTCTTCCCTTGTCACCCATCCTTCCTGGGAAGATAAGCAATTCAGTCTAGGTTGTACATGTGTAGCTATGCAAAGCATTACTACAGTAGATCTATTGTAAAAGACTGACTATATTTCCTTCCCGCCTATCCCACCTCCTACTTATTCTATTCTACACTTTGATCCTGTCACTTTTCAAAAGTGGGTGTTTTCAACTTCCCTCCCCCACTGGCTGCTCTCCCTTCCATCAACGCCCCTCTCATCCCCTTACCCCCTACGCTCCTGTAGGGTGAGATACCCTATGTCATGTGTATATCATTCCCCCCTTAAGTCAAATTCAATGAGAATAAGTTTTTGCCTTTTTGCCTTCCTCTTCTTCTCCTCCATTATAACTATATTCCCTTGTCTCTTTTATATGAGATAGTTTACCCCATTCTGTCTCTCCCCATCTTCTCTGGTTATATTAATCTCTCACCTCTTAATTTCATCTTTTAAGTATCATCCCTTCCTATTAAATTGTTCCTGGGACCTCTATGTATACCTGTAAACGTGTATATAAACATTCACATATGTATTCATATGCCCATATACCCTCCTGTATAGACACATATATATTCCTATTCCCTTCAACTATTTTCATACTGAGAAAAGTTTTCTAGGTTATAATTATCATTTTTCCATGTAGGAATGTAAATAGTTCAAATTTGATAAGTTCCTTGTGATTTCTTTTCCCTGTTTACCTTCTCATGCTTCTCTCCCTTCTTGTATCTGAATGACTAATTTTCTATTCAATTCTGTTTTTTTCATCAAGGATAGTTAAAATTGCTTTATACCACTTAATGACCATATTTTCCCCTGAAACATGATACTCAGTTCTGCTGGGTATATGATTCTTGATTTTAATCCCAGCTCCTTTGACATCCAGAATATCATATTCCAAGCCCTTTGATCCCTCAGTGTAGAAGCTGCCAGATTCGCCGTTATCCTGATTGTGTTTCCACAATATTCAAATTGTTTCTTCCTGGCTGCTTATAATATTCTCTCCTTGATCTGGGAATTTTGGAACCTCGTTAAAATATTCCTAGGAGTTTTCTTTTTTTTTTTTTTTTTTGATCTTCTTCAGGAGGTGATCGATGGATTCTTGCAACCTCTATTTTGTCCTGTGGTTGTAAAACATCAGGGCAGTTTTCCTTGAGAATTTCTTGGAGGATCATTTTTAGGTTCTTACTTTGATCATGGCTTTTCAGGTCACCCAATAATTTTTAAATTATCTCTCCTGGATCTATTTTCCAGGTTAGTGATTTTTCCCATGAGATATTTCACATTGCCTTCTATTCTTTAATTTGTTTGGATCTGTTTAACAGCATCTTGATTTCTCATAAAATCACTTACTTCCATTTGCTCCAATCTAATTCTGAAGAAATGATTCTCTTCCGTGAGCTTTTGAGATTCTTTTTCCATCTGGCAAATTCGGCTTTTTAAGGCATTCTTCTCCTCAATGCCTTTTTGAGCCTCTTTTGCCATTTGAGTTAGTCTATTTTTTAAGGTGTTATTTTCCTCAGTCAGGCTGTTGACCCTCATTTCACAATTTTCTTTCATTGTTCTCATTTCTCTTGTCATTTTTTCTCCACTTCTATTATTTGCTTTTCAAAATCCTTCTTAAGGGCCTCTATGGCCTGTAACCACCTCATATTTTTCTTTGAAGCTTTTGGTGCAGGAGTTCTGACTTCACTGTCTCCTGTTCCATGCTTTGATCCTTTTTTGTCACCAAAAGTGGAGTGTAAAGTTGGGGTGCCCCATTTATTTTGCTTCCTTTGCCTGCTCATGTTGCCACTAAGTCACTAGACCACTGGGCTTTTTGCCACAGTAGGACTCTGCCACCAGACGGGGGAGTTTTGTACCAAACACTGTGGTTTTCTCAGGTGCCAGAAGTATTAGTTCAGTGCCCTCTCTGAAGCCTCCACATGCTCTGGTAAGTTGGTCGCACACCCCAGGACCTCCACCCTAGACCACAATCCAGATCCAAGCAGCTTAAAGCAAGAGCAATTACCCCTCAAACTGGTTCCTTGGTCCCACTACCCCCTGCAGGCCAGTAGCTGAAGCTCCCTTGTGGGGGCAGCTGCATGGTAGTGGCTCCTCAGGGGCTTCTCGGCCCAAGGGCAAAAACCAATGCACTCCTAACTACTGGATCTGAAAATCCATACTGTACTGACCTCTCACTTTGTCCTTTGCATCTATGTGTTGATAATTCTGGGAACCGCCACAGCTGCTGGTGATCTGAACCAGTCTGGGGTTGGTCAGGCCCACCCTGGGGCTAAAATTTCTGGCTCCAGTGGGGCTGGGCTTGGCTCTCAGAGCTCTGTGATGGCTGATTCCTGCCTGCCTGCAGGGCTGTCCTCAGCAGGAGGTTACCTTCTCTGTGTCATTTTGTGGCTTCTGTAGCTCCAAAGTTTGTTCAGAGTCCCCTTTTTACATGATTTGGGCCTCTAATGATATAATTGAAGGATTCAGCTATCTCTTTAATGTCATTGTCTCAATTGTCTTTTCTGATAAGGTCCTTTTACAAAGGTACCAGTGACAAGTGATCCAGTTCCATTTCATGATTTGATACCAATTAGCTTTTGCCAAAGTGTATTTCTTTTGAACCCATAAAATTAGCAACAGTAAAACATTTCTTGCCAAAATGTAGGGGCCACAGTCTCTGCTATATAATTCATGCCTCTGAGAAGAATTTTCTAGATAGGGGTGGGGAAACTGTAGACTGGAAGGCTCATGTGGACCCCTATGTCCTCAAGTGTGACCCTTTGATTGAATCCAAACTTTGAAGTTTTACAGAACAAATTATTTTATTAGGGGCTTTGTTCTGTGAAATTTGGATTCAGTCAAAGGGCCATATGTGAGGACATAGGGGGCCACATGTGGCCTCAAGGCCTCAGGTTCCTCACCCTGGTTTTGAACTTAATGCAGTTTCTAAATAATACTGGTCTACCAAATTAATTTGAAAACGCTATACCACAGGCAGTAACACAGTTGTCATTGCTACTACCCTTGTGCTGACTACTAATAGTTCCTTATTGATATCATCAAATCTGGCTTAGCTGAAAACTACTGCCTCCCATCAAGTATTGTTAAGTTATCTTTTTTTGTGCTCAAGCCTAAAACTTCACTTTATTTTAAATAAATGGGTTGTTCCTAATATCCTAACCTGCCCAGATAATTTTTCATCTCTTAGTAATCAAATGTGCTAAGCATCTCTTTTGGTTTTTATCAACTGAAAATTTAATGAATATACCATCTCTTTATTTATCCAAATCATGTTAGAAATTTCTAACAGAATATGGCCAAGCACTGGTTTCTGGGCACATCAGAAGAGGAGAAGGAGGAGGAGGAATAGCAATAGGAATAGGAAAAGGAAGAAAGGAGAGGAGAAGGGGAGGGGGAAGAGGTAAAAGAGGAGGAGAAAGAAATTAAAGAGATGAAGAAGGAAGAAGAAAGAAGAAAACACATTTATATATTGATTTGACAATGAAATCTTTAAGCTCCCCTGGGCTTCACTTTCCACATCTCTAAGGAAAAGGGATAAATTTAAATGGCTCCTAAGATCCCTTTCAGTTTTAGAGCTGTGATCTTCTAATCCTATGATAGCACATGGGCAAAAACTACTTTACACTTTGTCTTTGACCACTATAGTCTCTGACACATAGTATCTATTGAATAAATATTTCTAGAAATGAACCTAACACAAAATATGTCAGCCATTACTCTTCAGGGGGAAGTGTTAGATGGAAGAGGAGGGGGTTGATTGCTCAGGGGCTCTTCTTTTAGGGCCATTCTAAAGCTTTATTACCTATTATTTAGGCTATTGTCAAACTCAAATGGAGGTTGAAATAATCCACTGATCATCTCCTGAAAAAGATCCCAAAAAGAAAACTCCTAGGAATATTATAGCCAGGTTCCAGAATTCCCAGATTATGAGAGAATATTACAAGCAGCCAGGAAGAAACAATTTGAATATTGTGGAAACACAATCAGGATAACCCAGGATCTGGCAGCTTCTACACTGAGGGATCGAATGGCTTGGAATATGACATTGCGGAGGTCCAAGGAGCTGCGATTAAAACCAAGAGTCACTTACCCAGCAAAGCTGAGTATCATGTTTAAAGGAGAAATGTGGATGCATTCAGTGGAATAGAAGATTTTCAAGCATTCTTGCTGAAAAAACCAGAGTTGAATAGAAAATTTGACATTCAAGTACAAGAAGCAAGAGAAGGATGAGAAGGTAAACAGGGAAAAGAAATCATAAGGAACTTGTCAAAGTTGGACTATTAACATTCCTACATGGAAAAACAAAAACTTATGAAACTTTTCTCAGTAGCTGAAGGAATTAGAAATACATACATATGTCTATATATGAGGGTATATGGCATATGAATATATATGTGAATGTGTGTATATATGTTTACAGGTATACATAGATAGAGGGCACAGGACCATTTAACAGGAAGGGATGATACTTAAAAGGTGAAATTAAGAGGTGAGAGGAATATAATGAGAGGAGATGGGGAGAGACAGATTGGAGTAAACCATCTCATACAGAAGAGTCAAGGGAAAATGGTTACAATGGAGGGGAAGAATAGGAAGGCAAAAGGGAATGGGTCAACGTTATTCCCATTGAATCTGGCTTGAGAAGGGAGTGAAGTACACACTAAATAGGGTATCTCACCCTCCAGGAGAGTAGGGGGGGGAAGGCGAGGAGAGGGGGTATTATGGAAGGGAGGCCACGCTTGGGGGGCGGGAAGTTGTAAGCACCCACTTTTGAAAAGGGATGGGATCAAAGTAGAGAATAGAACAAGTGGGAGGTGGAATAGAAGGGAGGGAAATATAGTCAGTCTTTTACAATATATCTACTATGTTATTTTTTGTTTTAGCCACACATGTACAACCTATACTGAACTGCTTATCTTCCCAGTAAGGGTGGGTGACAAGGAAGGAAGGAAATGAATCTAGAATTGAAAGTTTTAAAATCAAATATTCAAATATATATATATATATATATATATATATATATATATATATATATATATATATATATATATATATATGTGTGTGTGTGTGTGTGTGTCTGTGTGTGTGTATGTGTGTGTATACTATCATTAATACCATGTTACATGTAATTGGGAAATAAGATATACAGGCACCGAGGCATAGAGATCCACTGGAAAAAATCAAGAGGGTTATGGGAGAAAATATGGGAGACAGCAGATTGGAGGAGGGGATATCCTGTGGGACTGCTATTTTAGGGCAGTGGATAGGGGAAAAACGGGGAGAAAATTTGTAACTCAAGATCTGGTGGAAACAAATGGTGTAAATTAGAAGTTAATAAAGTATTAAAATAAATATAAATACAGAAGAAAAGAAATCATTAACTACAAATTAGGGATCTTAGGCACTAGCAGTTGGGTTAATCAGGAAAGGCATAAAATGGAACATTAAACTGTGCCTTAAATGAACTGGGGGGTCGTGTGGCCAAGGTGAAGAAGGAATACATTCCAAGCATTGGGCATTGTCAATACAAAAGAATTATATAAATGCCGTTTGATGATGATGATGAGTATATCTATTCCTATGAACAATGACTATTCTAAGTGGACTATGATTTTTAAAAAATTGTACTAGATCTGTGGTATACAGCTGTACTTTAAACAGAGGTGTCACCAGTCAGCCCTGATTCCTTTTAGTATTTTGGATTACATGGTAGGAGAGATACCAGAGTTGAAAATCAGTGCATATATTATCCACATCTGTCTGATATATATCCTATTTGGTTTCATGCATTTTGGATAAATTCTAGGCAAAGGGCCACAGAGACAGGTTCCATTTTTCTGTACCCGATGCCCAACTCTGTCAATTTGGCTTTAGGGTAATTTATTTCAAATTATTCCCTAGCCAAAGAAAGCACATGCATGTCCTATGGCATGAATGTTATGAAGGAAACAGTCTGTGTTTCCAATTATGCCCCAAGGGTTGTTTACCTGAGATCGTATACTTTATGACCCACAAAATAAAGAAAAAATAGTATATCAAAGATGCTATGTAAGTTAAATCTACCTCTACTAACTCTAATGTTATAAGAACTGTTAATGATATTGACTAGATCTGTAATGCCATTGGTGTAGGGAACTTCCAGGGAAAACAAACAAACAAAAAAATTCCTCTAACTTGGCACCTTCCAGAAAACTTAATAGTATTAGGGAAGCTAGGTGGTTCAGTGGATAGAGCACGACCTCAGACACTTGACCCTTATTAGTTGTGTGAAGCTGCACAAGTCACTTAACCCTAATTGCCAAAAAAAAAAAAAAAAACCCAAGAAACAAAAACAAAACAAAAACAAACAAAAAACCTTAATAAGTCTCAGAGAGTTGACTACAGCTTTGCAAAGTTAAGTTACTTGTCCAGGGTAGCAGAGGTAGGATTTGAATGTAGCTCCTCCTCATTCCAAGGTTAGACCTTTCTCTATACCATGTTTTCTCTGCAATAAGCAATGCATTATTGTTTGCGTATTGAAGACGGGGGATATTTTGAAGCTGGAGCCAAGCTTTTAAATCCAAAGAGACTCCTTTAAGAAAGAAATGGAAAGAAATGTTCTTTATACATAATATACATAAATTAATATTGTTTATAGAAAAAAATATAAGCATGCCCAGGTTTCTCAGCTTTTCTCAGCAACACAATGATCCAAGACAAATATGAAAACTCACAGAAGAAAATGCTATCCATATCCAAATAAAGAACTGATGAACTCTGAACATAGATTGAAGAATACTTTTTCACTTCATTCTTTCTCATTTTTTGTTTACTTTTTATCTGTTTCATCTTCTACAACCATGATGAATAAAAAAATGTATTTTACATGGTGGCATATGTATATACTAAATCAAATTACTTACCATCATCAGAATAGGGAAGAAAGGAGAAAATTTGGTAACTTAAAATTTTGTAAAAATGGAAGCTAAACGTTTTCTTGATTTGTAATTGTCTGGAAAAATATAAATACTATTTCGAGCAATTTTTAAAGAAAAATAATTACAAAAGCCTACTTGTATTATCATATTGGAAGTAAATCTATAAGCATGTGCTCCAACTTCTACTTGGAAATATAACACTCTATTTGAACAAATTCTAACTTCTTCAATAGATTCTGATCCTCAGAGTTGTTAATTCCTTCCCACTCCATAATTATATTGCACATACACATGTATACATACACGTATATATACATATGTGTATGCATGTGTACATCATGTATTATGTTATACCATATGAACTACATTTATTTTATCATGTCACATCACGTTATTGTTATGTTAAATGTTAATGTTTTCTATGTACAAAATGTCTCTCTCCAAAAACATAACTTCTTTCATGTCAGAGACTCTTTCATTTTGTCTTTTTTTCTTTTTACTTTTTGGAGGGCAATTGAGGTTAAGTGACTTGCCCAAGGTCACATGGCTATTAAATGTGTCAGATATCTGAGGCCATATTTGAACTGAGGTCTTCCTGACTCCAAGGCCAGTGTTCTATTCACTCTGCCACCTAGCTGCCCTTAATTTTGTCTTTTGATTTCTAGTATATGAAATATTGTAGGTACTTGATAAGTATTAATTAATTGATTGGTGATACTATAGTTAGAATTCATATAGCCCTTTAAGATTTGTGAAGTCCTTTACACATTTCATCTCATTTTATCTTCAAACAATCCAATGAGACAGATATTACCATTAATCTCATTTTTATAGCTGAGAAAATTGGAACAGACCGAGGTTAAATTAGTGGCTTAGTCATTTGCTAAATATCTTGTAATCTGGGTTTGATCTCAGGTCTTCCTGACTGTAAGACAAGTTCTCTATCCATTGTAACATCTAGCAGATTATGAGCACAAATAGGTGAGAGAGCAAACATATACCTTTAATTGGCATAAAAGATAAATATTTTTAAAATTTACCTTGATTTTCCATCTGTTACCTCCTGCTATTTTCAACAATGATCCTCTCAGCATTTCAACAAATTTCAACTTTTCAAGAAAGCTCAACTGCATTAGTATTTACAAAAGTACTGATTTCAACACCTCTCCTTTCTTTCTAACTTCTATCAGTAGTACTACCTTGGGAAAATTATCCATATTGTTCATCATGAGAAAGGTATTTATTTACTGTACTCTATACTATCAGACACTATCTATAGCATTATGTTCACTTCTAGAGAGTCATGTTTTGATGATAAGTTGCATGGTATCCTCTCCTTATTTGTAGAGATTGCTCACTCAATGTTCCTTGCCTATATGTTGAGTGGGGTGCTTTTAATAGCAATAGAGAGAAGAAATATGTTTTTTTCCCTAGTTTCTAGATTGAAAAGAGAAGATGCACAATTTCAACCTCTCTGAAAATTGTGAAAGGAAGAGAAAGATCCTGAGTAGGTGCTGACATGTAGAGCAACATTCCGTCTTCATCGTATTCAAATACTCAGCTTCCTACACTAAAAACTACAGCACATTTACCCTTGGGTGATATCTGGGGCTTTCTGTCTGTCTTAGTTCAGCTATCTTGTTCCCAAAGGGAGAGTTCATTTGGTCATCATTGTCTAATACATAATACAAATAAAAGCAAAAAGACAACCCCTAACCCTTATGGGCTTATATTCTTGTAGGGGAAGATAGCACATATAAAAGGGAGCTGAAAACCAGGTCACCAGGTCAGGAAGGAAAGAAGGTACTATTGGAGGTAGGGAAAGAATGGGAAAATGGAAAATAAGTCCAGAAATTCATCACTATATGGTCTGGTTTCAAGAAGAGAATGATTTATATGAATGGAGCATTTGGGAGGATGTCAGCAATCTGGTGAAGAAGTTTTGAGTTGGGGACCTTTCCAGTGTGAATGCTTAGTCATTGGTGGAGAATCTGAGAAGCCATGGGTTGGTCAAGATTTGAAGAGGTTTTGAAATATGGAAAGGGAAATACAATAAAAGTCTAGCAGTGACTGAACTGGGTCCCATTTTTCCTCTGGAATTAGACAACAAATTATCAATCAGCATTCAAACTAATGACATATGTAAATGCACTGTGTTTTTATGTATCCTATGCTGAAGATGGTACATGTTGTAAACTGTCATTTATTCAGTTTTTATAATGATTTTGTTTGGACATGATAGTGATCTCCAGACCCTCTACTTATGGTAAAACTGGTCTTCCTTTTTTTCAACACTGGAATTTTGGGATTGTCTGAGGAGCATAATGAAGGAACTTCCTTTGACTTTTTTTTTTAAATCACAATTGGAAAGCCTTTAGGAACTGTGCCACTTTGACTTTGTTGGAAAGATGTTGTACCAGATATTGGGGGAAGCACTTAAAAAAATATTGCTTCTTCCTTCCCAGAAATTCTGAGACTTTTACATGGATAAATGTGACAAATGCTCACAACTTTATGTGTATGTGTGTGTGTGGGGGTCAGTCCTGGGGAACATTTTATTTTTGCTTTTTTTTTTTGGAGGGGGGAAAAGTAAAGTCATGCACAAGCAGCTTTCCAGAGGACTGATGCTGTGAATAGCTTTCCAGGTTCTGATTACATAGTATAGTGTTATTTATTCAATAACAAATCAGAGCAAAACATTCATAGAAAATCAAAATACACCATTTACAATGTTGCATAGAAAATAAAAATACAGAATTCACCATGTCACAACTCAACAACTTATCACTAAAATGGCCACATAGTTTTCACCAGAGTAGTCACATAGTTTTCAAAAAAGTACATTCATTTAGTCAATCACAAAATCCTTAATTCAATCACAAAGCACAAAAGTCCAAGTTCTCTACCCCTATGTCACAGTAAATCATAATCTTCTCAGTAAGTACACAGTATCCAAGCAAAGTCTTCTTTCAGCTTGACTCGAGGCTGGCTGTCAGCTTCCATGGTTCCTCTTCCATGGTCCCAGCTCCAACTGTCACCTGGGTTCAAAGACAGACAGCTTCCAGTTCCTTGTCCAGCTACTTCTCCAGTTCTTCATCCAGTTCCATATTGATTTTCACAGTGCCCAGTCCACCTCAAGTCCTTCACAGTTCGTGTTTTGGGAAAGACAAAGCTTCACAGAGCCACAATACTATTCATTCACAATGCCACCAAGATCATCAATTCACTTATCTGCCTGTGAAATCAACTCAGACCCACCAACAAGGTCTAAGAACTCCACACAAATCATCAACATAGAAATCAACACAGACCCTCAAATAAGGTCCAAGAGGTCAGCACAAATCATCAGTAAATCCCAGAACCTCTAAAACCCTCCTCCAGGACTTCTGTAAGCATACAAGCAGAAAATCCTCTTTCCAGGCTTCCAGTAAGGTCCCAGGGTTTCTTTATAAAGTATCACAAACAAGCATCAACACAGACATAACAGACAAAGAGAATGCTGGGATACCACAAGTTTTCTCCTTGACTCTGCCACCATAAGAATCTTCTTTTCAGTTCTGTTGTCCCTAGTCTGGGCCTCTCCTTAAATATAGTCATTAACTCCTCCACTTCCTGTTACAGGAGTTCATGAGTTCTAGGGTTCACAAGTTGTGGGGTTTGCAAGTTTTATTTTTTTAAAGCAATTGGGGTTAAGTAACTTGCTCAAGGTTACACGGCCAGTTATTTCTGGGTGTGGTGCTGAGTATCTGAGGCCGGATTTGATCCAGGTCATCCTGACACTGGAGCCGGTGCTCTTACTCCCTGAGCCACCTGTCCACCCCTAAGCAATTGGGGTTAAGTAACTTGCTCAAGGTTACATGGCCAGGTGTTTCTGGGTGGGTGCTAAGTGTCTGAGCCCAGGATTCGATCTCCAGGTCGTTCTGACACTGGAGCCGGTGCTCTTACTCGCTGTGCTACCTGGCCGCCCCATCAAGTTTTATTTCTTAACAGACTTGATACAAGGATCAAAAGAAACTTGAACTGTTTGAAAAAAAGGTGTTAATTCAATAGCTGAAACAAGATGTAAACTACTTCTGTGCTTGCCACTACAGGAGGATAGGCCAATTGGGGTTAAGTGACTTACCCAAGGTCACATGGCTAGTAAGTGTTAAGTGTCTGAAGCCAGATTTGAACTCAGGTTCTCCTGACTGTAGGGCCAGTGTTCTATTCACTGTACCACCTAGCCACCCCTATGGGGAGTTTAAAAGGAAGAACATATTCTCTTCCCCTTGGTGAACTACAATTCTATTATTGATCCCAAGTGAGGTTTTTATAAGGGGTCCCTATGCTATGGGCCTCTTGCTGACCTCCAGATCAGTTCTCTACCAACTATTTCATAAAGGAGAAAAACAAACAAACAAACAGTTCAGCAAAGCTAACCAAAACATCACTCAAGTCTAATAGGAATGGTCTTCCTCCTCCGCAAAGAAAGAAAGGAGTCACATTTTCATGTCTCTTTAGAGTCAAAGTTCAGTCATTACAATTTCACGGCATTCAATTTTAATTGTTTTTGTTGTTTCTTTCATTAACATTTATATAGTCACTGTATATAAAGGGTGTCCCAAAAGTCTTAGTGCATTTTAAGTGTTAATGGCTTTAATCTAAACTAGGCTTTTTGGGACACTAGGTTCTATTTGCGCTGTTTACATTTAAAAGGTCTTTATAAGATAACTGGTTTCATGTAAAAAACCTAAAGTTTTTAATTGTGGAAGAAACTTTATTAAACTTAAAATATTAACTGTATTAAAATTAATTTATTAAACTTTATTAAAATTAAAATGAATCATTATAATTTTAATATAATTTGCTTCTATCATAGCTGAGGCTCCTTTTCACAGAGGCTGCCTAACACCCTAGGGACTGATTCTGCAGACCCTCACTTGCAGTTTAATTCTAGTTATACATACATTGGTCCCTCTCAAACTACAGTTACTTAAAGCCTGTGGACCATTGTCTTTTCTGATATCTGTGTCACAGGTAGCCCCAAAAGTAGCTCAGAGGTTTGCCACAAAGCAAATCTGAATTTTCTATAGAATTGCAAAATCATTTTATTTTAGTTACAGAAGGAATTCTGAGATGTAATCTAAACTGTTTCCATGACTTCTGTCAGGAATGTTATAACCATTAGATGAAAAATTATTCTTTATTGTATAAAATATTTCTAATTACATGGATACCACAGACTATCATATATTTCAACATATGATGATTGTTTTATGAAATACAATTTAATTGCTAACCTCAAAAAAGTATAGCCATAATTCTTATATTTTAAATCCTAAGTTACCTTTTCCCCACTTAATAGTATTTTATTTTTATCCAATTACATGTGAAGATAATTTTCAACATTCACTTTTATAAGATTTTGAATTCCACATTTTTCCTCTTTCTTCCTCCCCTTTTTCCTCCCCAAGAGGGCAAACAATCTGATATATGCTATACATGGATGATCATGTGAAATGTATTTCCACATTAGTCATGTTGTGAAAGAAGAATCAGAAAAAAAGGAAAAAACTGTGAGAAAGAAAAAAAATATGGAGGGAGCAGGAAGGGAGAGAAACAGCACTACTATTATTACTGCAGAAATAATATTTAATGAGCTTCCAAATCATTTGTATGCAACTATTAGATTGAATGGTAATCCTAAACTGAAGGAGAAAAAATGGATAATTCACTGTGCTTAAAAGGTAAATTACAATGAACGTCTGGCATTGCTCTCAAAGAATAGAAAAGTAAATATTAAAACTGACCGATAATTCACAAAGGCCTATTTATTGTAACTGTCTTGACTAGGACTCCCAAAAAATGTGGTAGTTCAAGTTGAGTATTACTTGGCCAGTTCTACATCTCACCTTAATTCTCCTGCCTGTAATATACACGTGGTATTTTGTGTACTTTGGAGTGATTACTTTGGAAGTATGTATGTTTATACCAATGAGGAATTCAGTAACATGTCCCCTGAATATAATTGTTTATTTAACTGTTGGTTTTGTTATGGCATTTATAACCCCTGGATCCTTGACAAGACAGAATTGCATCCTCTTCAGTACTTAGTTTGTCTGACCTCAGTAGGGAGTTGCCATTAAAACAAAACAAAACTTTTTAAAGTCAGTAATATAGTGATAAAATTATGCAGTAATTTTTAATACATTAAATATAAGTCACTTGGGAATTGGATGATCTTGAAAATGGAATAAATTCAATGTACTCTAAAAATGTGAGAGATTTTCATTAAATTGTGGTTTTAAAAAATTCAATTTGGTGAAACAGGTTTTGAGAGTGGTGTCATATAATTCCAAATAATAATTTGTCGAGGTTGCAGGTTTTATTCTTTTCCTTTTTTAACAAGTTGTTTTGGATTAATTTAGTTATAAACTCAAAGATGTTTTCATGCTTAATATCTCAGAGTTTTCTTATTTGAAATTTTTCATAGCTCTGTTAGTATTATCATTATGGGTGGAAATTCTACTCTTTCCCCAAGTAGACTGTGAATTTCCTTTTTGAACCAGACTCATTTATTTATGTCTGCAAAGGGGTTTAGGAAATTATTTGACCAGATCTTGAACACACACACAGAGCCTCAGTATTGTCAATAGATAAGATGGAACTCTCATATTTAAATTTTCTCATATAATTGAGGGTTGATCAGGAACTCAGTGACTATCTAGCTCAATACATAGTGTAAAACACCCCAGTATAATGTACCCCAAAAGTGTATTACAGTTCTCATTCCAGGACCCCCCAATGAGGGAAAAACCTACTTCTTCCTTTTTTTGTTGGAGGGGGGAAGGCAAGGTAATAGGGATTAAGTAACTTACAGAAGGTCACACAGCTAGTAAATCTCAAGTGTCTGAGGCCAAAATTGAACTTGGGTCAGTGTCATATTCACTACACCACCTACCAGCCCCAATTTACTACTTTACATAATCCATTTCCATTTTAGACTGTTTTGTTAGGAATGCATTATTTTCCTAAAGAGGTAAATGTTTGTTTCCTCTAAGCCCCAGTGTGAAACTTAATTGCCTATTTTGCAACTTCTACCCATTACTCCTGGTTCTACTTTCTCGGTACTAACAGAGAAAGTCCAATCCCCTTTCCACTTGCCAGCCCTTCAAATACTTGAAAATAAATATAATGTCCACACCAAGTCTTCTCTTCTTCAGGCTAAACATTGTCAGCCACTTCAACTGATCTTATGACATGGATTTAATTCACTTCAACAGACTCCTTATGCCTCTCTGAACAGTCTCCAGCTTAGCAATGACCCTCTTCCACTTTGACACCCAGAACTAAACACAGTTTTCCAGTTGTGTTCTGTCAAGGGCAGAGTACAAAAGTATTATTGTCTCCTTATTCCTGAAAGTGATGTTTATTTTAATGCAACCTAGTTGCATTAGCCTTTGTGAAGGCCATTCCACACTGCTTACTACTGTTGAGATTTCATTTCCTTAAAAAAACATTTTCAAATAAATTACTGCTTAACAATGTCTCCCCCAAGATGTAGTCATGAAGCTTATTAATCCTTCATAATTGGGTTTCCATATTGCTGATATCCATTTTAATTGTCACTGTAAATCACAGGAATAAATGCTCCCAATCACTAATAAGTGAAATACACATCAAAATAATATTAACAGTTCACCTCATACTCAGCTAATTGACAAAGATTACAAAAGACAGCAATAGACAACATTTGACAGATTATGGAGACAAAAGAATACTAGTACAGTCTTGATAGAGCTTTGGATTGTTTCAACCATTGTGGAAAATAACTTAGAGGTAGAAGCAAGACCTCCAAGCAGCTCTGGTTTCCACCTTCCCCAATCAATGTAAAAAGGGGACTCTGAACGAACTTTGGAGCTGCAGAACCCACAAAATGACATAGAGAAGCTAACCTCATGCTGAGGACAGCCCGACAGGAACTGGCCACCACAGCATTGTGGAAGACAAACTTCGGCCCACGTGAGATGGAGGTTTTAGCCCCAGAGTGGATCTGACCAGCTGCCAGCAGGAGGGGCACCATATCAGCAGCAGCTATGGCCCTTTCCAGATTTATCAACACATACTTGCAAAGGACAAAGTGAGAGGTCAGTGAAGTCTGGACTTTGGGACCCAGTAAGTGAGAATGCCTCAGTGTAATGTAATGCCAAGGAAAGGCAGCTTCCCAAGGTTCAAAATACCAGCATAGGTGCTCTCCATTTTATTCAGTGACCAACCAAGAACAGAGAAGATCAAAATATGACATCATTCAAAATATAGCATTTACTAAGGGTGATTAAATAATCTCCAAGTACTACCCCACCCCAGGACCTTCCAATCATTCAATCAATTACAAAGTCCCTGTTCTAAATACTACTCCACCCCTAGGCTGTACCTTCATTTAGTCCACCACAAAGCCCCTCTTCTCAAATGGAGATTAATTTCCAAACATAAGTAAAGTACCTTCATTTGTTCAATCACAGAGCACAAAAAGGTCAAAAGTTCCCCACCCCTGGATCACAATTGAATCTACCCCAGAGTTACATCAAGTTTAAGCACAGCACTTAATACCCAAATGGAGGTCTTTTCTTCATCTTGACACAAGGCAAGTTCTCAGCAATCTTAGTTCCTGGGGAGACAAGGCTTAGCAAAGCCACAAGATACACTGCCAGTCCCTTCATTAATTGATCCTCTGTCTGTAGAACAGTCCTAGAACCCCTGAAAACATTAGCAAAACCCTCTCCCAGGATTTCTGTAAACATACAACAAGAAAATCCTTCTTCAGGGCTTCTGAACCAACAGAAAGATTCCCAGACCCCTGCAACAACAGCACTGTCCTTCACCAGTGGACAGTATTCA
>NW_027187380.1:19248937-19271409 GCF_028583685.1 Petaurus breviceps papuanus | reverse complement strand
AGACCCCTGCAACAACAGCACTGTCCTTCACCAGTGGACAGTATTCACTCTCTGTCTGCAGGACAGTCTCAGGGCTTCTTAACCAAAAGCCAGGTTCCAGGACTTCTTCAACAACAGGACTGTCTTTCACCAGTGGACAAATCTGGCAAAACAACATCAAAACAGACAGACAAAATACCAGCAAAACAGCCATGTCTCCTCAGTCCTTGGCAGCTCAGGGGGCAGGTCTCAAAAGTCCAGGGCAATTCAAAGTGGCTCCCAGCAATTCTCTCAGTCTCTCTCTGCCTCCATGAGGGTGCTGCTTCCAAAAAGTTCTTCTGCCTCTCTCTTGTCTCTCCAAATCTACGTCACCAGCTCCTCCCAGTTCAGGACTTTCTTTTCACATCAACAAGTCCATCCCACAGGTGGGATTAACAAGCTCTGGGTTTTAACACAATCAGTTTGAAAACCAAGCCAATACAGGGGAATCTTTAATTGCCATTACTATCACACTCTGCTTTGGCCCCTGGGGAGAGAAGCCTCTGAGATGCTGGCCCAGCCAGCCAGCACCAAGTAGCAGCTTCAGCTACTGGTTGGAGACTGTAGGGCACCAAGAGAACAGTCTGAGGGGTGTCCACTCTTGCTTTATCCTGCTGGGATCTGTATTGCAGTCTAGGGTGGAGGTCCTGGGGTGTGTGTCCAGTTTGCCAGAGCATGTGGAGGCCTCAGAGAGGTCACCCATATAATACATCCAGCAGCTGAGAAAACCCCAGGCTTGAGAGGAAAGCTCCCCTGTCTGGTGGCAGGGTTCTACTGTGGCAAAAAGCCCAGGGGTCAAGTGACTGAGGGGTGACATGATCAGGAAAAGGAAACAAAGAATAAAGAAGATTCCAACATTAGACTCCTCTTTTTGGGACAAAAAGGATCAAAGCAAGGAACAGGAGGAAGACATTGAGGTCAAAACTCCTGCACCAAAAGCTTCAAAGGAAAATATAAACTGGTTATAGGCCTTAGACAACCTTAAGAAGCAGATAAGAGAAGTGGAGGAAAAATTGGGAAGAGAAATGAGAACGATGCAAGAAAATTATGAAATGAGAGTGAGCCTTACTGAGGAAAATAACACCTTAAAAAATAGACTAACTCAAATGGCAAAGGAGGCTCAAAAAGGCAATGAGGAGAAGAATGGCTTAAAAAGTCGAATTTGCCAGATGGAAAAACAATCTCAAAAGCTCAATGAGTAGGATCATTGCTTCAGAATTAGATTGGAAGAAATGGAAGCTAATGACTTTATGAGAACTCAAGATTCTGATAAACAGATTCAAAAAAAAATGAAAGAATGGAAGGCAATGTGAAATATTTCATGGGAAAAGCCACTGACCTGGAAAAGAGATTGAGGAGAGATAATATAAAAATAATTAGACTACCGGAAAACCATGATCAAAGTAAGAACCTAGAAGTCATCCTCCAGGAATTTCTCAAAGAAAACTGCCCTCATGTTTTAGAATCACAGGGCAAAATAGAGATTGAAAGAATCCAAAGATCACCTCCAGAAAAAGATCCCCCTGAAAAAAAAATTAAAAAAAACTCCTAGTAATATTATAATCAGGTTCTGAAATTCTCAGATTAAGGAGAAAGTATTACAAGTGGCCAGGAAGAAACAATGTGAATATTGTGGAAACACAATCAGGATAATCCAGGATCTGTAAGCTTTTACACTGAGGGATCGAGGGGCTTGGCATATCATATTTCAGAGGTCAAAGGAGATGGGATTAAAACCAAGAATTACCTACCCAGAAAAACTGAGTATCATGTTTCAGGGGAATATGGTCATTCAGTGGAATAGAGGACTTTCAAGCATTCTTGCTGAAAAAACCAGAGTTGAATAGAAAGTTTGACATTCAGATACTAGAAGCAAGAGAAGCATGAGAATGTAAACAAGGAAAATAAATCATAAGGAACTTATCAAAGGTGAACTATTAACATTTATTCATAGAAAAACAATAATAATAACTTAGGAAACTTTTCTCACTATGAAAATAGTTGAAGGGAATAGAAACATATGTGTGTGTGTCTATATATGAGGTATATGGGCATATGAATACATATGTTAATGTGTGTATATATGTTTACAGGTGTACATAGAGGTCACAGGACCAATTTAACAGGAAGGGATGATACTTAAAAGGTGAAATTAAGAGCTGAGAGTGGAATATAATGAGAGGAGATGGGGAGAGACAGAATGTGGTAACCTATCTCATATTGAAAAAGCAAGGGAAAATGGTTACAATAGAGGGAAGAATAGGAAGGCAAAAATGGATGGGTCAACCTTATTCCCACTGAATTTGGCTTGGGGAGTGTAAAGGGAATGTAAATTTGAAGATCTTCCCTGCCACTACGCTAAAGTACACCTGGAGCTTGGGGTGGGAGGCTTGTTTTTCTGTAGATACTTTTTGATTGGCCAGTGAGTCAATAAGGTTTTTACATTCTCTGAGCCAGGAAAAGGCTATGTAAGCCCTGATGTGTAGCTTTTTTTTTTTGGGGGGGGGGCTCACTTTGGGAAGTGTTCTATCATTTGATCATATGAGACTCTGGGAAGCCGTTGGTTGTTGAGAGCCTCCCCACCCCCAGCTTTGAAAAACCCAGATCTTGATTTGGTATGGATATAATGGTTGGACAGTTTGAAATCTGTCTACTTGATCTGTTTCTTTGACTTGAAAATTCTGTGTCCATATTCTGAAGTTCAGGGTGCTGACCTTTTTCCTCTGAACTAGTGAATAATACATATTTGACTGATTAAAGTAAGCTTGTTAACCCATTTTGAGTTGCTTTCCTTTAACAAAGCAAATCTAACAACCTGGAGACGCTGGGGTGCTTGCTGCTACAAAATGGCATCACGAACAGGATCTGCAGAGTAAAAGCAAAGTATGGGGGCTGGGATAATTGTTTGTTTCCCAGTTGTGGTATCTGTGACTCTATGGAGCCATGGACCAGGAGAGAAGAATGGCCTGCATGCTGACTTCACTGAGCTGAGAGCAGGAATGGTGAGCTGCCTGCATCGGGACAGTGGCAGAAACCAGAAGCGGCTGCCGCCTGAAGGAGGAGAAGGAACCCAGGAGTTCGGAATACAGCTACAGGAAAATATAAGAACTGAGCAGCAAAGCAGGGACACTGAATGTGTTTCCTTGCTGCATCCAACAGTATGGGACCCTGGTGGAGGATGGACTTGTGACTATGGTGGGTGGGATGAAGTGCTTTGGACCCCCAAGGACCCCAACTTGTTGGTTTTGTTGCCCAGCCCCCTCTCTGTACTTGGAAGCAGGGGATGGAGCTGTGTGAGGGGAAGGACACCCCCCTCTGCCAAGAGAACTTTATTTGGACTCTTGTTTTGAATTGAGGTGGTAATGCAATGTGCTTTGTGTTTGTTTGGGGCCCAGTGGCCACTTTGGTAACTTTAGTTCTGTATCTTGCAAATGTAACCTATGATTGTTAATGCTAATTAAAAAGTAAATTGTCTATGCTATGGGCATGAATGATCTTGGGGCTGAATGTAATGGGAATGTAAATTTGAAGATCTTCCCTGCCCCTAGGCTAAAGTGCACATGGAGCCTGGGGTGGGAGGCTTGTTTTTCAGTAGATATTTTTTGATTGGCCAGTGAGTCAATAAGGTTGTTACATTCTCTGAGCCAGGAGAAGGCTATATAAGCCCTGGTGTGTAGCTTTGTTTTGGGGGCTCACTTTGAGAAATGTTCTGTGATTTGATCTTATGAGACTCTGGGAAGCTGTTGGTTGTTGAGAGCCCCTGCTACCCCCGGCTTTGAAAACCCCAGATCTTGATTTGGTATGGATGGAATGGTTGGACAGTTTGAAATCTGTCTACTTGATCTGTTTCTCTGACTTGATAATTCTGTCTGTATATTCTGAAGTCCGGGGTGCTGACCTTTTTCCCCTGAACTAGGTGAACAATACGTATTTGACTGATTAAAGTAAGCTTGTTTTTTTGAGTTGCTTTCCTTTAACAAAGCACATCTAAGAACCTGTGTTGACAGACACCCTTGGGATGCTGTGGTGCTTGCTGCTACAGGGAGGGAATGAAATAAACACTAAATAGGGTATCTCACCCTCCAGGAGAGTAGGGTGGAAGGGAATTAGAGGGGGGGGATGATGGAAGGGAGGGCAGGCTGGGTGGGAGGGAAGTTGGTAGCACCCATTTCTGAAAAGGGACAAGATCAAAGTAGAGACTAGAACAAGTGGGAGGTGGGATAGGAGGGAGGGAAATATTGTCAGTCTTTTAAAATATATATATATGATGTTATTGTTTTGCATTAGCCACACATGTACACCCTATACTGAACTACTTATCTTCCCAGTAAGGGTGGGAGACAAAGAAGGAAGGAATGAATCTGGAATTCAACGTTTTAAAATCAAAAATTTTTTATATATATATATATATATATATATATATATATATATATATATATATATATATTTGATACTATTTTACATGTAATTGGTAAATAAGATATATAGGCACTGGGACACAGAGATGCACCATGCCCTACTGGAAAATTCGAAAGGGTTATTGGAGAAAATTTGGGAGAGAAGATTGGAGGAGGGTGTCCCCTGTGGGACTGCTATTTTTGGGCAGTGGTTAGGGGGAAAATTGGCACAGTATTTGTAACTCAAAATCAGGCAGAAATGAATGATGTAAATCAGAATTTAATAAAGCCTTTGAAAAATTAAAAAAAAAAACTAAAAAGTATAGCTTTCAAGAAAGAAGTGTATTTTCTGAAAAGTTGGGTTAACAACTTATGTACCATTGTACTATTAAAAATCTAGTTGAAATTCTAAAAAAAATTAAAATAACATATTTATACTCTAAGTTGAATAAAAAACTCTAAATTGAATAAAATGTCCATATTCTTTGAAGGAGGTAAAAGATAAAATAAAGACCTCTATAGACACCAAACTATGTGTAGTAGTCCTTTTTTATAGTAGAAGAGAATTTGAATCAAAGTGGATGCTCAGTGGTTAGAGGATATCTACATAAATTGTTGCACATGAATGTAATAATGCTTAGCTACAAGAAACAATGAATATAAATTATACAGATGTGGTAGGGGGGGAGGCTCTATATTCCCCCCTTTTATTAACATGAAAAATAAAATTTTAGAATAAATTTTTATTTGATGGTAAAAATTTATTTAGATCTAGCCACTCTCCTTTTGTTGCCCTCTACCTTAGTCCTTTTGAAGGAATAACCAAAAGATGGCATTTTTCTTGCCTCAGACCAGAGCAGAGAAATAAGCAGAGGAGGAAGTCTCTCTCCCTTCCAGTGAAACACTATAACCTTCCCCCAAGGTCATTGGTTGACCATTTCTGAGCACAGTAATACTCTATTTTTCATATTGTGACACTAGATAAAAGGAAGCTTCTTTTGCTAATCTGTACCCCATAATGTAAACCATGACTTTTCTATATATGACAGTTTTGGTAACCTATATGGGGAGTCCTATATATGGAGAGATGAGAAAACAAAGAAACAAACATTGACTGGTGCCTTACCCATCTCTTCCCTCTAGAGTCTTCCATAGCTACATGGTTCAGTAGATGAAATGCTGGACCCAAAGATCTAAAGCTTGTCTCAGGTATTTATTATCTGGGTGATCCTGGTCAAGTCATTTAACCTCTGTCTGCCTCTGATTCCTCAACTGTAAAATTAGGATATAGTAGAATCTACCTCCCAGGGTTATACTGAGGAAAAAATGAGAAAATATTAATAAAGTACTTTATCCTACTTTAACAATATTTTAAAGTAGTTTGATAATCCTTAAATCCTCTAGCTATTTATAAATTTGTTTAAAAAACTAGCTATTTATATTGTCTTCCTTACTTTCCTAATTATGTTAAAGGTACCACTAAGTTCAATTCCTCTAGGATCAAAAGTTAGTTGTTATCCTCATCTCCTCAATCACTCTTGCTTCCCTCCCATATCCAGTTACCAATTCTTGTTGATTCTACCTTTGAAATATGTCTCATATGTGCCCCTTCTCTAATATGATAATACCACCACTCTGATCCAGGTCTTCATCACTTCATATCTGGATTACTGCAATAGGCTCATGATGGATCTCCATACCTCAGGTCTCTCTCTACTCTAGTGCATATTCTACTCCAGTGTCAAAATTATCCTCCTAAGTACAAATCTGACTAAATGCAATATGCTTCGATGACTTTCTAGTACCTCCAGGATCAAATCTGAAATCCTCTATATGATTCCAAAAGCATTTCATAAACTGAATTCTTCCTTCCTTTCCAGGTTCATATGTTACTCCCTACCACATACTCTGTGATCCGGTGATGTTATCTTCCTTTCTGTTCATTAAATGAAACACATTATCTCTATCTCCTTCCATTTTCACTGTCTGACCCTCCATATTTTGCAAATATTTCCCTACTCATCTTGACCACCTGGTTTGCTTGCTTTCAAGTCAAAGCTACAGTTCCACTTTTTACAGCAAGGCTTTCCTAGTATTCCTTAGTCTTTGAAACTTTGCTCTGAGATTACCTATAATTTGTTCTGTTTATATCATGGTTGTATAGAGTCGCTTAAATGTTATTTCCTTCATTAGATTGTGTGTTCCTTTAGGGCAGACGTTGTTTCTTTTTTTTTTCCCTTACTTTATATCCTTAGCATTTAGCATAGCGCCTGATACATAGCAGATACTTAGTAAATGCTGGGTGACTTGACTTCTCAGATTTTAGAAAAAAAAAATTGCTTTTAAATATCTTAGAAATGTGACCAAAAACAAGGAAGGCTAAACATTTTATTTAATCTTTGCTAACTCTCAAAATTCCACATAAAAGTATTTATGTGACAGATGTAGAATGATTATACATATCTCCATAGGCCAAACCATCAATACCTATGTAATGGCAAGCAAAGAAGTACTTAGCACCTTGTTTTAGCTATGTAATTATTTGGTGCCTTGGTTCAGTTCAAGTTTCTTTTGATTCTTGCCTTGATTATGTCAAGTCTTTGTTAAGAAACATAAATTATGAAACCCACAGGGGAAGTAAATTGCTGATTCAACAGAAAGGGGGAGAAGGGGTTAGGGAGGAGCTAATTACCATATATAAGGAGAAGTCCAAGCTGGGAGAGAGCGGAAAAGAGAAGGGGAACAGTTGTGGAGGCCGGTACTGTCTGTTCTATCTGTGGTGATTTTTGTTTGTGACACATTGTACAGAAGCTCTGGGACCTTGCTGGAAAGCTTAAAGAGGATTTTCTTGTGTCTCTTTACAGAAGTCCTGGAGGAGGGTTTTAGATATCCTGGGACCATACTGATCATTTGTGTTGAGTTCTCAGACCTTGGTGGGTCTGTGTTAATTTCACAGGCAGATAGTGAATTGATGATGGTGGGGGGAGTGTGCATGAATTTTGTTGTGGCTCTGTTAAGCTTTTTCTTCCCAGAGACAGAAACTGCAAAGGACTCAAGATGCTCTGGATTCTTTGAACTTCAATATGGAACTGGACAAGGAACTGGATGAGGAGCTGGATGAGGAGCTGAGAGCTGCCCACTTCTGAATCCAGGTGAAAATTGGGTAGATTCAGGGAAGATTTGGATTCATGAAAGAGGAGCTACGGAATTTGGGAGCTAGCCTCAAGTCAAAATGAAAAGACCTCTCCTTGGTTACTTAGTGCTGACTGAGAAGATCATTATTTACTGTGGTCTAGGGATGAGAGAACTTTGAAGTCTGTACCTTGTACCTCTTAAGGATGATTGATTTAAGTATGATTGGAAACTAATCTCCAATCAAGAAGAAAGAAGACTTTTTGACTGAGAGATTAAGACAATATGACCTAGGGGTGGGGAACTTTGATCTTTGAACTTTTTATCCCTTAAGGAGGCTTGCTCCTTAAGGATGATTGAGTTAAGGACTTACTGAATGATATATTTTGCTTAAAACTATGTGGCCACTTTGGTGAAAACTATGTGGCCACTTTAGTGATAAGTTGTTATTTTATAAATTGTGAATGCTGTACTTTGGTTTCTGTGAATTTTTTGCTTTAGTTTATTGCTGAATAAATAGAGTCTTCACTATACTATGTGATGAGAACCTTAAAGTTTTTCATAGCAGCAGTCCTTGGGAAAGCTGCTCATGCTTGGCTTTACAACCTAACACACTCATTACCCTTCCCGTACCATAGACACGCTTTGGCAGCATGAACAACTTAGCCCATCTGCTTGTACTGTGGGACACAATAAATAACTTTCCTACTACTGCCACAGTTTCTGTTGACATACTCACTCCCCTGAATTCACTCCACAGTTCTGTGGCAGCAAAAAATTGACCACAATTCTTCCCAAGTTTTCATAGAGAATAAGGGAAATATAGGAAGATAGAACTGTCTTGGCAACCATGTCTACTGAAAAAAAAATAATAACAACTAAAGAACATAGGTAATTCAGGAAGGATACCTAAATTGCATATAGGACTGAACTAGGACTGAAGGAAAGGTGATTTGCATCCAGGCAGTACTGGTCTTGTTGTGCCCTTAAAGTCACTTAGAACAGGGACTGATTCTGGTGAAAACTAAATTTGCCAAGGCAAGGGAAGGCTAAGAGGGCTTTTATATCTAGTCCCCAAGGGTAGACCCTTCATCAAAGGGAATAAGAAAGTGAAAAAGAGAATTTTTTAAAAGACAAAAACCACCTAAGATTTAAGAAGGAAGAAAATTAAATTAAAACCCCAGAGTAAAAGCAGATAAAACAATAGGGAACATATTAAAAGAGAAGAGAAAATGGCCATCAAAATATATCTAAATCAGATCACTGCCAGCAGTGTTAATTATACACTGTAAGACAAAGAAGATTGAACCAATACCAGATAAAGAAAACTCTGGGTATTTTCAAGAGAGTATGAAACCAAAGCAGAATGTTTCCTGATAGTTCAAGAAAAAAATCAGAATCTTCAGAAAAGAAGCAAAAAAGAACACATGGCAGAATTTATGGCCTTAAGGGAAGACATAAATAGCACTACAGAAAAACTGAAATCCAAGTTAGTGAATCTCTCTAGAAATGTGAAACAGAGAACAACTTTAAAAAAATATTAAAATGAAGGATAATCGGGGAAAATATAAGCAAAAATCAATAATGTATAAAGGACATGACATTTATATATGAACAAAAGACATTGGCCTTGAAGACAGCATGTATAGCAACTACTTAAAAGTCATAGGCCTTCTAGAACATAAATTTAAAAAAAAAGAACATTAATAGTCATAAAGAATACATGACCCTCACCCTTTTCCCCAAATGGATTTGGATGCATATTTCTTAACAGGAGAGATGAAGGAATTCAAATAGACTGATCAATGAACAGCCCATTATCTCAAATAGTAAGTAAGGTGACTTTAGGAGATAACGAGATTCAAGCAGGCTGGTCACTGAAATATAGAAACTAATGGGGCTCTTCCTCTCTGATCAAGTAGGCTGAACAATGGAATAATGATGTGCAAATTCTGATCCCCTGTCTATGTGTTCCTGGTTACCTCATCTCCCTGCCCAGAGCACATTTTCCTCTATAAGAACCTCTAACCTCTCATGACTAGGAGATGTCTCCCTTAAGGAGCCTCTCCCTTGGGGGCCTGTCTCTCTTAAGGGACTGCCACAACCCCCTTCATTTGGGGTCTTGCTTAATCTGTGTGTCTCTTAAAGGGTATAGGGGGCTTCTTGGTGTATGGTGTTATCCAAAATAGGCCCTTACTTGATTTGGAGACAGTCTTAGTGAATTCATGAGATAACCCCAACACACAAACACCAATAGTGCAAGAAATAATTCAAGAAAAACCATCAGAAATTTGGAATACATAAGTCAAAGCACCAATTGGAAGAAAGCACAAATCCTTGTTAGAAAAAAACAACAACAACGTGAAATTCTGATTCAAACTCTAAGGTATGTAGTGGTTAACTTTAATAATTAAAATTAAAACAGTTGAAAAGCACATCTTATGGGTGGCCTGAAAAAAGACCTCCAAATACAAATGAAAGAGATTTGAATAACATATTCATATTCTGCAGCTTCCTAAGCCACAGAAGGGAGAAAAATAATATATTCCCCAAAACAAAGTCAAGATGAAATTTAAAATTGCACATACTTAAAACCTGAGTCTAATTGAGTGAAAGAAGTGAACACTTATCAGACTACATTCTAAAACCTAGTAAGGCTTTTTGTGGGAGACAAGCCCAAGTTTACCTTCAATGAAAATCACGTGATTTACAAGGACTCAAAACTCAGAGTGGTAGGGAGTCACCCCTCTCCTCAGTGACACCTCAGAATAAGATAGACTAAATAAGGACAGAAGTGCTTTCTCAAACGTACATTAGGTGGTCTATTATTTCCTTGTTCTGGTACTTGAGGTAGATTGCCACACTAAGATTGTACACCTGACTTCTAGCCAATGGAAGAAAAGGGTCAGGAAGGGCATGGGGGAGAATTCCAAGTTAGGGCTTTATAACTTCAGTATTTCCTTTAATAAATTGCTTCTCCTGCCTGACCATTTGTCAGGAGGGTGATCCTTTCTCAAGACTATAATAAACCATTCTTTTCTGCTTGCCACCTTGAGAAGCCTCTGATTATTATTTGGGTGAGGATCTCTGTTGCACACAGTTTTGGGGTGAACACAGTCATAAATAAAAAAGAGATGATCCTTCAATTTAAAAGAAATATTTGAAGCACTCTTATGGAGAGAAAAAAATACACAAAGAGATTATTTGACTTACAAACACCTCAAATTACAGACATAGAGGACATGTAAATAAATGCAAATACCAAGAAAAGCACAAATAATGAAATAAATTACCCCATCCTGAGATACTATTAAATGAACAAAAAAGGGGGCAGAGTCAAGATAGCAGAGTAGAACCAGCATTTCTGCCGGGCTCTGGCTTCCACCTCCTCCAATTCATGTAAAAGGTGATTCTGAACAAAAATGACACAGAGAAGCTACTCCCTCTGATCAAAGCCTAGCAGGCAAGCAGGAATTGACAAGCACAGCACTCTGGGAGCCGAAACCAAACCCTGTTGGGGCCAGAGGGTTCAGTCTCAGGGTCGCCACAACCAGTCCCTGGATGCAGGGATTTCATATCACCAGCAACTGTGGCAGTGTCCAGAATTATCAACACATAGATGCTAAGGACAAAGTGAGAAGTCAGTGCAGTGTGGACTTCGGGATCCAGTAGTTCAGGAGTGCTGTTTGGCCTTTATCCAATGGATGGAGAAGCCACTGAGGTACTGTAGCCCTTCAGCTCCCACCACATGGCAGATTCATCCCCTGGCTTGCAGATTGTAGGGAGGACAAAGTGACCAGTCTGAGGGATAATCAGTCTTGCTTTAACCTGATTCTATCTGGATTGTAGTGTAGGATGGAGGTCTTGGGGTGCATGAACAGCTTGCCAGAGCATGGTGAGGCTTCAGAAAGGGCACACAACTAACAGCTCCAGCAGCTGAAAAAACCCCAGTATTTGAGATAAAGCTCTACACCTCTGGTAGCAGAGTACTACTTTGGCAAAAAGCTCAAAAGTCAAGTAATTGATTGGCAACATGAGCAAACGAGAGAAGTAAAGCAAGCAGAGCAAACCAAATTTACACCGCTATTTTGGGGACAAAAAGGATCAAAGAATGGAACAGAAGGAAGACAATGAAGTCAGAACTCCTGCACCAAAAGCTTCCAAGGAAAATATGAGCTAGAAATAGGTCAAAGAGGACATTAAGTAGAATGTTGAAAACCAAATAAGAGAAGTGGAGGAAAAATTGGAAAAAGAAATGAGAATGTTGCAAGAAACTTATGAAATGAGTGTCAACAACCTGATGGAAGAAAATAACACCTGAAAAAATAGACTAACTCCGATGGCAAAAGAGCAACAACAAGGCAATGAGGAGAAGAATGCCTTAAAAAGACAAGAAAGAATCTCAAAAGCTCATTGAAGATAATCATTCCTTCAGAATTAGACTGCAGCAAATGGAAGCTAGTGACTTTATGTGAAATTAAGATACTTTTAAACAGATCCAAACAAATGAAAAAATAGAAGGCAACATTACATATCTTATTGGGAAAACCACTGACCTGGAAAATAGATCCAGGCAAGAGAATTTAAAAAAAATTATTAGACTACCTGAAAGCCATGATTAAAAAAAGAACCTAGAAATCATCCTTCAAGAAATTATCAAGGAAAATTGCCCTCATGTTTTATAACCAGAGGGCAAAAAAGAGGTTTAAAGAATCAATTGATCACCTCCTGAAAAAGATGCCAAAAAGAATTTCCTAGGAATATTTTAGCCAGGTTTTGGAATTACCAGATCAAAGAAAAATATTACAAACAGCAAGTAAGAAAAAAATTGAATAATGTGGAAACATAATCAGGATAACACAGGACCTGTAGTTTCTACACTGAGGGATCGAAGGGCTTGGAATATGATATTCTGGAGTTCAAAAAAGTTGGGTCTAAAACCAAGAATCACATACCAAGCAAAACTGAATATCATGATTCAGGGAAAATATGGTCATTCAATGGAATAGAGGATTTTCAAGCATTCTTGATGAAAAAACCAGAGTTGGATAGTAAATTTGACATTCAGATACAAAAAGCAAGAGAACAATGAGAAGGTAAACAGGGAAAAGAAATCATAAGGAACCTATCAAAATTGAACTATTTACATTCCTACATGGAAAAATTCTCATTGTAACTTATGAAACTTTTCTCATTATGAGAATAGTTGAAGGGAATAGAAATATATATATGCATGTGTGTTTGTGTCTACACACACACACACACATATATATATATATATATGTCTATATAGGAGTATATATGGTATGAATACTTATGTGTGTGTGTGTATGGGAACAGGTATACATAGAGAGAGGTCACAGGACCAATTTAATAGGAAGGGATGATACTAAAATGTTGCAATTAAGGGGTAAGAGTGGAATATAATGAGAAGAGATGGGAAGAGACAGAATGGGGAAAACTATCTCATATAGAAGAGGCAAAAGAAAATGGTTACAATGGAGGACAAGAAGAGGAAGGGAAAATGGAATGGGTCAAACTCATTCTCATTGAATTTGGCTTAGGGAGGGAATGATATACACACTAAATAGGGTATCTAACCCTACAGGAGACAAGGGGTGAATGGGATGAAAGAGGAGATAATGGAAGGGAGGGAAGGCTGGGGGGTGGGGAGAGAAAGTGAAGCACCCAGGATGGAGGTAAATATAGTAGGTCTTTTACTATATATGTACTATGGAAATGTATTGCATAGTTACACATATACAACCTATATTGAATTGCTTATCTTCACAGTAAGGATGGGTGACAAGGGAGGAAGGAAATGAATCTGGAAGTCAAAGCTTTAAAATCAAATGTTTATATATATATATATATGTATATATATATATATACATACATACATAAAAATAATTATCAGGGAAAATACTATATTCAAAAAGAAATAATAATGAAAATCCTATTAAAGAGAAAAATCAAAAATAGAGAAATAAATGGAGGAAAGCATAAATCTGATTTATGACTTTAAATGTGAATAGATAAAAACCCAATAAAGTCATAATAAAAGATGAAATAAATAAGCAAAGTGCTATCATCTTTTGCTCTCGAGAAACACACCTAAAAAAGCAAGGGGATCTTAAATAGCCCAGTCTCAGAAAAGGAAATATACTAATTGTAAGAGAACTACTAAATTGATAAAAAGAAAAAAAAACAATCTGTTACTGATAGATATAAGAATTCAAACTTTTAAATATCAATAGGAACAAGTCACAAATTATGCTAAAAAAATGAGAAAGTAGTCTACCTTTTTTTTTGTTTTTGTGAGATAAATGTAATATTGATACCTAAACCAGGGAAGTATGAATCAAGGAAATAGAAATATAGACCAATATCATTGATGAATATCAGTTAAAAAAACTAAGTTTAAGGTTATAAAACACAGTACAGAAGTTTAATGAATCAATAGCTGTGATCTAGTTGAACTTGAATTTAGTAGGTTAAGAATGATTTAAAATTAGGAAAATAAGCAACATAATGAATCATATTTTGAAAAAAAATCCCAAGCCATATAATTGTCTCAAAATTAGGAAAATTCTTAGACAAAGTGATACTCATTTTTGAAAAATACTCCAAATAAAAGGCATAAAGGAATCTTTTCTTATTCTTATAATGCACACATATATCTATATATCTATAAGTAAGCATAATGTGCAATAGGAATACACTAGAAGATTTGCAATAAGTGTAGGATTTAAACAAGAATGACCATTCCCCTTGTTATTATATGATGCAATTTTAGAAATGCTTTCTATAACAAAGAGAAGAGAGAAACAAATTAGAAGTGTAAAAGATAGGCAAAGATAAAACAAGCCTGTTCCTATTTGTTGATGGCATGATAAGGTGTTTTAGAAATTACTAAGGAATTAATAAGTATATGAATTGAGATAATTCTTATCTTCAGCAAAATTACAGGCTATAGAAGGAACATCACTTCTCTAAAATAATAATAAAATGCAAGAGCCAGTAGTAAAATGGGAAATATTATTTGAAACAACTACAAATTGCATTAGATGGGGAGAACAATTTACCCAAGCATGCAAAATACTCATGTAAATACAATCTCTCTCTCTGGCTCTCTCTCACTCTCTCTCTTCCTTACACACACACACACACACACACACACACACACACACACACTCACACACACATGCACACACACAAATGTGAATGTCAGAAAAGAAAAATCAATTAGTTGGAGGAATATCCAATGATCAAGGCTTTACCATGCCAATACATTAAACAAATATGATACTATGTAACTGATTTGTAATTTTAATGCTATGACAATTAAATTATTAAAGGGATATTTTGAAGAATTTGATAATAAAATAACAAAATTAGTATGTAAAGAAATTGAATTTTTAATGCTTTATTAAATTCTGATTTACATCATTCGTTTCTGCAAGATTTTGAGTTACAAATTTTCTCCCCATTTTTTCCCTGCCTACTGCCCCAAAATAGCAGTCCCACAGGATATCCCCTCCTCCAATCTGCTCTCTCCCATATTTTCTCCCATACCCCTTACTACTTTTCCAATGGATCTCTATGCCTCAGTGCCTGTATATCTTATTTCCCAATAGCAAGTAAGATATTATTAATAATTATATATATATATATATTTGATTTTAAAACTTTAAATTCCAGATTCATTCCTTTCCTCCCTTGTAACCCACCATTACTGGGAAGATAAGCAGTTCAGTATAGGGTGTACATGTTTTGCAAATGCAAAACAATAACATAGTAGATATATTGTAAAAGACTGACTATATTTCCCTCCCTCCTATCCCACCTCCTACCTGTTCTATTCTCTACTTTGATCCCATCCCTTTTCAAAAGTGGGTGCTGCCAACTTCCCTCCCCCCCAGCCTGTCGTCCCTTCCATCATCCCCCTCTCATCCCCTTCCCCCCAACTCTCCTGGAGGGTGAGATACCCTATTTAGTGTGTATTTATTTCACTCACTCCTCAAGCCAGATTACATGGGAATAAGGTTGACCCATTCCCTTTTGCCTTCTTATTCTTCCCCTCCATTGTAACCATTTTCCCTTGCCTCTGCTGTATGAGATAGTTTACCCCAATCTGTCTCTCCTCATCTCCTCTCATTATATTCCTCTCTCACCTATCATTTTGACCTTTTAAGTATCATCCCTTCCATTTAAATTGGTCCTCTGCCCTCTATCTATATATACCTGTAAACATATATACACACATTCATATACGTATTCATATGTCCATATACCCTCATATATATACATATACATATAGACATACGTATATATAATCCATTCCACTACTGAGAAAATTTTCATAAGTTACTATTATTTTTTTCCATGTAGGAATGTTAATAGTTCAAATTTGATAAGTTCCTTATGATTTCTTTTCCCTGTTTACCTTCTCATGCTTCTCTTGCTTCTTGTATCTGAATGTCAATTTTCTCTTCAACTCTGGTTTTTTCAGCAAGAATGCTTGAAAGTCCTCTATTCCACTGAATGACCATATTTTCCCCTGAAACACGATACTCAGTTTTGCTGGGTAGGTGACTCTTGGTTTTAATACCAGCTCCTCTGCCCTCCGGAATATCATATTCCAAGCCCTTTGATTCCTCAGTGTAGAAGCGGCCAGATCCTGGGTTATCTTGACTGTTTTTCCACAATATTCAAATTGTTTCTTCCTGGCTGCTTGTAATATTCTCTCCTTAATCTGGGAATTCTGGAGCCTGGCTATAGTATTCCTAGGAGTTTTCTTTTTGGGATCTTTTTCAGGAAGTGATCAGTGAATTCTTTCAACCTCCATTTTGCCCTGTGGTACTAAAACATCAGGGCAGTTTTCTTTGAGAACTTCCTGGAGGATGATTTGTAGGTTCTTACTTTGGTCATGGCTTTCCATGTCCAAATATTTTTAAGATAATTCCAATGTGTCCAATAATTTTTATATTATCTCTCCTGGACCTATTTTCCAAGTCAGTGGTTTTTCCCATGAGATATTTCACATTACCTTCTATTCTTTCATTTGTTTGGATCTGTTTAAGAGCATCTTTATTTCTCATGAAGTCATTAGCTTCCATTTGCTCCAGTCTAATTCTGAAGCCATGATTCTCCTCATTGAGCTTTTGAGATTCTTTTTCCATCTGGCAAAGGCGACTTTTTAAGGCATTCTTCTCCACATTGCCTTTTTGAAGCTCCTTTGCCATTTGATTCAGTTTGTTTTTTAAGATATTGTTTTCCTCAGTCAAGCTGTTGACTCTCATTTCATAATTTTCTTGCATTGTTCTCATTTGTTTTCCCAATTTTTTCTCCAATTGTCTTACCTGCTTCTTAAGGTCCTCTATGGCCTGTAACCGCCTTATATTTTCCTTTTAAGCTTTTGGTGCAGGAGTTCTGTCTTCACTCTTTTCCTACTGTTCCATGCTTTGCTCCTTTTTGTCCCCCAAATAGGAGTGTAATGTTGGAATCTTCTGTCTGCTTTTTTTCCTTTGCCTGCTCATTTTGCCACTCAATTACTTGACTTTTGGGCTTTTTGCCACATTAGGACTCTGCCACCATACAGGGGAGCTTTAGTCCCAAACACTGGGGTTTTCTTAGCCGCTGGAGGTATTAGATGGGTGCCCTCTCTGAGGTCTCTACACGCTCTGGCAAGCTGGACTTACATCCCAGTACCTCCACCCTAGACTGCAATCCAGATCCAAGCAGGTTAAAACAAGAGTGATTACCCCTCAGACTGGTGCTTGGTTCCCCTATACTCTGTAGGCCAGGAGCTGAGGCTGCCACATGGCTCTGGCTGGCTGTGCTGGTGTCTCAGTGGCTTTTCGACCCAGGTGTTAAAGCAAGGCACTCCCACTTACTGGTCCCAAATTCCAGACTATGCTGACCTCTCACTTTTTCCTACACATCTATGTGTTGATAAATCTGGAAACGGCCACAGCTGCTGCTGATCTGTAGTCCCTCTCTCCACTGGCTAGTCAGGCCTGCCTTGGGGTTAAAGCATCAGCTTGGGCTGGGCTTGGCTCCCAGAGAGCTGTTCTGGCTGATTCCTGCCAGTCTGCTGGGCTGTCCTCAGCGGGATGTTAGCTTCTCTGATTCGTTTTGTGGGTTCTGCTGCTCCATAGCTTGTTTACAATCCATTTTTTACATGGATTGGGGAAGGTGGAAGCTGGAGCTGTGGGAAGGTCCTTCTTCTACTCTACCATCTTGGCTCCGCCCCCAAGAAAATAAATTTTAATGTATCAAAAAAGAAGTTCAAGATCTCAAATTATATTACAAATAGGAGTCACTAAAAATATCTGTCTTTTGGTGTAAAAAAATAGAAAAAGTTGATCAATGGAAATGACAAGCCAAGGATGAGTCAGAAATAATAGAGCTAAATATTCCAGTGTTAGATAAGCTCAATTTTATAAATTACCTAGTGAAGGATAGAGGTGGAGAATCATGTTATTTCATTTTTTTAAAGAAAAGAAAAATACAAAGAAGTGTGTCAGAAATTTGACTTTGGACAATTGCTTATAACTTATTTAATAATAAATTCATAATAGATATATTACTTGAATACTAATCATATCACAAGTATTAGAAAAGAAGCAAATCACATACATTTCACTTCTAAGAGTAAGGATTATATTCTTTTGGGGGGGGGGCTTTTTTGGATGGGAAAAAGCAGGGCAATCAGTATTGTGACTTGCCCCAAGGTCACATGACTAGTAAGTGTTAAGTATCTGAGGCTAGATTTGAACTCAGTTCCTCCTGACTCCAGTGCTCTACTCCCTGTTCTACCTTGCCACCCCTAAGTAATATATTAAAATAGAAGATGTCACAAACATGAAATAGATAATTTTGATTACATGAAATTGAAATGTTCGGGGTGACCAGGTGGCACAGTGAGTAAGAGCGCTGGCCCTGGAGTCGAGAGACCCAGGATCGGTTCTGGACTTAGATAGTTCAACCCACACAAAATAACTGGCCATGTAACCTTGAGTAAGTTACTTAACCCCAATTGCTTAAAAATAAAGAAATTGAAATATTCCCTCAAAAACAAAATTAATGCATCCAGGATAAGAAAAAAAAAGGAGGAATTTAAAGGGGGAGGAAATCTTTTTATAAAATTCATTGGATAAGTGTTTGTTATTCAAGGCCCTAATATTTGTCTTCATAAATATATTTAAAAAAACTTTTAAAAATTGCTAGTTATTAACCATAATATGAAAGAATCCTCCAATTCCTTAATAAGAGAAATACAAATTAATCAATCCTGAGGTTTTACCTTTCATGCAGGAAAATTAGCAAAGAAGATAAGGGAGGGATTAGCTGATGTTAGAGGGATTGTGGGAATATATACATGATAGCACATTTTTGGTGTAGTGGTTAATTACTACAACTATTTTAGAAAATATTTTTATTATACTATTACCAAATTTGTAATATAGCATAATTATATTAATTTTATCAGAGCCTAAAATGTCCATATAATTTCATTTTTGGCTACTGAGCATGTATACCAGCAGGAAATCTTTGACAAAATAAAAGTTCCCAAATATACCAAAATACAGCTGTTTTGTTTTGTGTGTGTGTGTGTGTGTGGCAAAAAAACATCAATGGAATGGAATATTATTATACTATAAGGAATGGCATATATTGGATACTGAAAAGGATGGAAAGATTTATATGGACTGATTCAAAGTGAAGTATACAGAGCTATATAGAGATTTATGTATGTATATATGTATGTATCTATGTGTATATATAAGTATAAATATGTATATACACACTTATGTATGTGTGTATGCACACACAATGACTGCAATAATTTAAATGAAAGAAAAAAAACACAAAATGATGGTGAATGTTTTAAATAACAAAGGATTACCAGAACAAACATAGGCCCAAAGAAGAAATATAACAGGACATTTGTTTCTCTTCCTCTGCAAAGATGAAAATCCCATGAGTGTGAAACATAGCATTTTTTTGGTATGTTTCAATGTATTCAGTAATTCCATTTTTTCCTTCTTTCTCTATTTTTTTCCTTTATTTTTTTTTAATGTGAGATGCCTCTCTCGAAGGAAGAAAGGGAAAAGATATGGGGGAGATTTAGGTCATGAAAACAAAAAATTTTTAAAATTATTTTAAATGAAAAAAAGAAATATTCATGACAGAGCTCAGGAAGGTAAGTGCTGCCCCTAAACTCCAGATTCTGTTGAGGCTTGAGTTTTCCTTGTTAGTTTTTTTCCAGGTCAGTAAAGATGTTTTTTTTTTTTTTTATTCCAGTAATTGTTTCTATTACAAGTCCAGATGACTAGAGACCTATTCTGTTAGTTTTACCACTTTTGGATCACGACAAAGATAAATTGTTTTATTACACCAATTATCTGTTGTGAAAGCATTAGTGTGTTGAAATATCTCCCTATCCCTTTGAGTATATGTATCTGTTCAGGTTTGATAGTTGTAGGCATCACAGTGAGAATGCATTTGTCTATTCAGTGTCCTCACACACCAACTCATCTATCTGCCTGTCTATAGCTTCTGCTCTAACAGGCTTTTTGTTTGTTTTCTTTCCAACTCAGATAACTCTTTCTGCCTTTAGGTAGATTGAATCACTTTTTCCTCATTCTCAACTTCTTAACCCTACCCCAAACCACAACGCAGCTTGAAACTCACAGCCCCTGTTCTTATTTCCTCTGTGTCTTTGGGAACAAAAAAATGTTTGTGTAAGTTCCAGTAAGGTAATTCTAGTATTTGTATAATTTATTCTCTTAAGATTTAACTGGTATTTTAGAGAGTGCACTTAAGAAAAACAGCATACCTAGATTTGAATCTTGTTTGGTTTTTTGCTGAATGTGTAAGTGTGTATGTATAAAGTTGGGAAAGTGTTTCTTTTATCTGTGTTTGTTTATACATTAAATGAACTCATGTCATATCTGAACAGAAATGTTTCTTTTTGGCTTGATCAGCCTCAAAGAAAAACCATGCTACCTCAGCCTGCTGTGGTTGATTTGATTTGTCAGTGTTAATTAATTTGGAGTCAATTTAAAGAGTCAAAGTTCTTTTATTTATTATTAAATATCCTACTTTTCTGAAATACCTAGGTCTTAGGTTTGACCAGATTGTTCGATTGATCCTTTATAACCAAACGTTAATCTCTTTTCTTTCTGAATTTTCTTTCTTTGTGAATTTGACCTGAGTCAACAGACAAGAAAAAAAGATGAATTAAGAAGAAGGTGGGAGGTCTCTTCCCACTCTTCTGAAATATTATTGCCTTGAAAATAAACAAAGAGAAAGTAAAGATAATTGTTAAGTGATATTATCTGTTTCATGAAGACAAGGTAGGCACAAACAAAGTAAAATAACTGGAGTAAGATTTACAAAATTTATACGATATTTCTGGACATGTATATCAGACACATATGCACACATGCATATACATATACATGTTTATATATGTACATCCATGTATGAATACACACGTGCATATTTGTATATCCATAGTTGTGTGCTGATAAATGTTTAACAATTGGCTCTCCAGGGGAAAAAATGTCATGCATAATGAACTTTTAAGTTTAATCTGCATTATTAATAATTTTTCATCCCTTTCTTAAGCCAAGACAACCAACAAAAGCATGAAGCAAGATTTGATTTTTTTTAATCAGTCAATTTCAGAGGGGTAAATATCCACGGGTAAAACTTAGTGGTTGTCCCTCCTCTCCCATTCCCAGGTGGCTATAGGACACAATATTTAGGTATTTGTATGTGTGTGTGTGTATGTATATATATATATGTATATATGTACATGCATAGGTGTGTTCATTATGTGTATATTGATATGTGTAAATGTCTACATATATTAGATATGTACTCATGCATGTGTATATACATATATATATACACACACACTTATTTATGTGTATATTTCAGTGTGTCTACATACGTAATGGGGTGTGAAACTTGTGTAGAACACCTAAAGCACCACAACTTATGTTGAAGACGCTTGAAGATGTGAGAATTGCTACAGGCATGGGCATTCTTCCTTGACCCACGTGGTAAGTAAAGAGCCTTTTTCCATTGGCTGCTCAGCTGGAACTGCCTGTTTTTGAAGACTTTCTGACAACTTTGAAACCTTTTGTGCATTCATATTTGAGGGTAAAGGACTCCTTTCTTCACAGTGATTATCACTCAGTAAGGGAGTGTACTGTAACACCAAGGAAAGGCAACTTCCCAAGGTTCAAAATACCAGCATAGGTGCTCTCCATTTTATTCAGTGACAAACCAAGAACAGAGAAGATCAAAACATGACATCATTCCAAATACAGCATTTACTAAATGTGATTAAATAATCTCCAAGGACTACCCCACCCCAGGACCTTCCAATCATTCAATCAATTACAAAGTCCCTGTTCTAAATACTTCTCCACCCCTAGGCTGTACCTTCATTTAGTCCACCACAAAGCCCCTCTTCTCAAATGGAGATTAGTTTCCAAACATAAGTAAAATACATTCATTTGCTCAACCATAGAACACAAAAAGGTCAAAAGTTCCCCACCCCTGGATCACAATTGAATCTACCCCAGAGTTACATCAAGTTTAAGCTCAGCACTTAATACCCAAATGGAGGTCTTTTCTTCATCTTGACACAAGGCAAGTTCTCAGCAATCTTAGTTCCTGGGGAGACAAGGCTTAGCAAGGCCACAAGATACACTGCCAGTCCCTTCATTAATTCATTCTCTGTCTGTAGAACAGTCCTAGAACCCCTGAAAACATTAGCAAAGCCCTCTCCCAGGATTTCTGTAAACATACAACAAGAAAATCCTTCTTCAGGGCTTCTGAACCAACAGAAAGATTCCCAGACCCCTGCAACAACAGCACTGTCCTTCACCAGTGGACAGTATT
>NW_027187380.1:19229002-19248927 GCF_028583685.1 Petaurus breviceps papuanus | reverse complement strand
CCAGACCCCTGCAACAACAGCACTGTCCTTCACCAGTGGACAGTATTCACTCTCTGTCTGCAGGACAGTCTCAGGGCTTCTTAACCAAAAGCCAGGTTCCAGGACTTCTTCAACAACAGGACTGTCTTTCACCAGTGGACAAATCTGGCAAAACAACATCAAAACAGACAGACAAAATACCAGCAAAACAGCCATGTCTCCTCAGTCCTTGGCAGCTCAGGGAGCAGGTCTCAAAAGTCCAGGGCAATTCAAAGTGGCTCCCAGCAATTCTCTCAGTCTCTCTCTGCCTCCATGAGGGTGCTGCTTCCAAAAAGTTCTTCTGCCTCTCTCTTGTCTCTCCAAATCTACGTCACCAGCTCCTCCCAGTTCAGGACTTTCTTTTCACATCAACAAGTCCATCCCACAGGTGGGATTAACAAGCTCTGGGTTTTAACACAATCAGTTTGAAAACCAAGCCAATACAGGGGAATCTTTAATTGTCATTACTATCACAGGAGGGAGGAGCTAACGGCTTCAGACTTATACCGTCTTCTATCAACGTAGAATATGTGCCCCCTGGAAAACAGACTTGGTTCTTTAGCCTTTTCCTTTGTCCTTTTCCATTCTGGATACAAGGAGTGGGGTCTCCAATTAGGCAGCTCCTGTCACTAGAATCTAGGAGTCTAGGGATCCCAGCTGATGCAATCAGCTCAGCAGTAACAGAAACATGTCTAAGGAAAAAAATAGATTACAAGATTTATTTTTCTATTCACTTCCTATGTGATTGAAACATTTTCCTTTTGCTTTTTTTGGAGGAAGGAAGGCAGGACAATTGGGATTCAGTGACTTGCCCAAGATAATACAGCAAGTAAGTGTTAAGTGTCTGAGGTCGAATTTAAACTTAGGTCCTCCTGATTCCAGGGCCAGTGCTCTACACAGTATACCACTCAGCCACCCCAAAAGATTTATTTCTTTACTGTTTTTCCCTATGATGGTGATGTAGTTGTTTTTCAAAGTAAAATTGTGGAGAATTTTAAATTTTATGAAAAGATTTTATAAACTAGAAAGCAATAACTTTTGATTATTTTATTAGGAAAAAATAATAGTCATTTTCTTTCAAGCATGTTAAGTTTTACAAAGCATCTTATAAATAGTATCTCTCTTAGTCCACATAACTACCTGGTGTAATGGGAATGTAAATGTAAAGATCTTCCCTGCCCCTAGGCTAAAGTGCACCTGGAGCCTGGGGTGGGAGGCTTGTTTTTCAGTAGATACTTTTTGATTGGCCAGTGGGTCCAAAAGGTTGCTACATTCTCTGAGCCAGGAGAAGGCTATATAAGCCCTGATGTGCAGCTTTGTTTGGGGGGCTCACTTTGAGAAGTGTTCTGGGAGTTGATCTGGATTCTGGGAAGCCGTTGTCCAGAGCCCCCCTGCTTCGAAACCCAGATGTTGTTTGGTATGGATGTAATGGTTGGACAGTTTGGAAAACTGTCTACTTGATCTGTTTCTCTGTCTTGATAATTCTGTCTGTATATTCTGAAGTTCGGGGTGCTGACCTCTTTCCCCTGAACTAGGTAAACGATACATGTTTGACTGATTAAAGTAAGCTTGTTAACCCATTTTGAGTTGCTTTCCTTTATCAAAGCAGATCCAAGAATCTCTGGTGTCAGACACCCTGAGGATGCTTGGGGTGCTTGCTGCGACACCTGGTCTTTTAATTTCTGTCTGCCTTAGTTTTCTATCTCTCGTTTTATTTTTCAGTTTACATCATTCATTTCCACAAGATTTTGATTTACAAATTTTCTACCCAATTTTCCCTACCCACCATGCCAAAACAGCATTCCCACTGAATACCCCCCCCAGGCTGCTCTTTCCCATATCTTCCCCCATTGCCCCTTTTACTTTCCAGTAGGGCATGGTGGATCTCTCTGCCCCAGCACCTGTATATCTCATTTTCCAGTAACATGTAAAATATTAATGATAATATATATATATATACACACACACACACACACACACACACACGCACACACGCACACACATATATATATATATATATATATATATATATTTAAAACATTTGATTTTAAACTTTGGATTCCAGATTCTTTCCATTCCTCACTTGTCAACCACATTCAAAGGGAAGATAAGCAATTTAATAAAGGTTATACATGAATAACTATGCAAAACATTTCCATAGCGCATTTATTGTGAAAGACTGACTATATTTTCTTCTATCTTATCCCACCTGCTACATATTCTATTCTCTACTTGGATCCCTTACCTTTTGAAAAGTGGGTTATGCAATTTCCTTCTCCTCCACCAGCCTGCCCTCCCTTCCATTATACCCCCTCTCTGCCCCTTCCCCTCTATTCTCTTATAGGGTGAGATACCCTATTTAGTGTGTATGACATTCCCTCCCAAAGCCAAATTCAATGAGAACAAGGTTAACTCATTTCCTTTTGTCTTGCTGTTCTTCCCCTCCATTGTAATCATTTTCCCTTTCCTCTTTTATATGAGATAATTTACTCCATTCTGTGTCTCCCATCTCCTCTTATTATATTCCTCTCTCACTTCTTAATTTGACCTTTTAAGTATCATCCCTTCCTGTTCAATTGGTCCTGTGCCCTCTGTCTATGTACAACTGTACTAATATATACCACACTCTTATATGTATTGATACGAACATATACCCTTCTATATAGACACATATATGTATTATACATATACACACATATAAATATATATGTATACACACACACATATATATATACACATATATATTCCCTTCAATTATTCTCATACTAAGAAAAGTTTCATAAGTTACAATTATCATTTTTCCATGTAGGAATATAAGTAGTTCAACTTTGATAAGTTCCTTATGATTTATTTTCCATTTACCTTCTAAAGCTTCTCTTGTTTCTTGTATGTGAATGTCAAATTTTCTATTCAACTCTGGTTTTTTTTATCAAGAATGCTTGAGAGTCCTCTATTCCATTGAATGACCATAGTTTTCCCTGAAACATGATAGTCAGTTTTGCTGGGTAGGTTTTAATCCCAGCTCCTTTGATCTCTGGAATATCACATTCCAAGCCCTTTGATCCCTCATTGTAAAAACTGACAGGTCTTGAATTATCCTGATTGTGTTTCTACAATATTCAAATTGTTTCTTACTGGCTACTTGATATATTTTCTCCTTGATATGGGAATTATGGAACCTGGCTATTGAATTCCTAGGAGTTTTCTTTTTGGAATCTTTTCCAGGAGGTGATCAGTGGACTCTTTAAACCTCTATTTTGCCCTCTGGTTCTAAACCATTGGGGCAATTTTCTTTGAGAATTTCTTGAAGGATGATTTCTAGGTTTTCTTTTTGATCATGGCTTTCAGGTAGTCCAAGAATTTTTAAATTATCTCTCCTGGATCTGTTTTCCAGGTCAGTTGTTTTTCCCATGAGATATTTCACATTTTCTTCTATTCTTTCCTTTTTTTTGGATCTATTCAATAGTATCTTCATTTCTCATAAATTCACTAGCTTCCATTTCCTCCAATGTAATTGTGAAGGAATGATTCTCTTCAGTGAGCTTTTGAGATTATTTTTCCATCTGGCAAATTCAGCTTTTTAAGGCACTCTTTTCATTGTCTTTTTGAGTCTCTTTTGCCATTTGAATTAGTCTATTTTTTAAGGTGTTATTTTCTTCAGTAAGGTTGTTGACTCTCATTTCATAATTTTCTTGCATTGTTCTCATTTCTCTTCCCAATTTTTCCTCCACTTCTCTCATTTGATTTTCAAAATTATTTTTAAGCTCCTTTATGGCCTATAACCAGCTCATATTTTTCTTGGAAGCTTTTGGTGCAGGAGTTCTGACTTCATTGTCTTCCTCGTGTTCCATGCTTTGATCCTTTTTGTCTCCCAAATAGGATTCTAAATTTGGGTTTCTTTGTTTGGTTTGCTTCCTTTGCCTGCTCAAGTTGCACCTCAATTACTTGATTTTGAGCTTTTTTACCACAGTACAAATCTGCTACCATAAATGGGAGCTTTATCCCAAACACTGCAGTTTACTCAAGTGTTGAAGTTATTACTTGGGTGCCCTCTCTGAAGCCTCAACACACTCTGGCCAGATGTTCACACACCCTAGGACCTCTACCCTAGGCAGCAATCCAGATCCAAGCAGGTTAAAGCAAGAGCTATTACCCCTCAGTCTGGTCACTTGGTCCCCCTACAATCTGCAGACCAGGAGATGAAGCTGCCATGGGGCATCAGCTGCACAGCCGAGGTGCCTCTGCTGCTTCTCACCCCAGGGACAAAGGCCGGATCACATTCCAAATTTCTAGGTCCCAAAGTCCACAATGCACTGAACTCTCACACTGCCCTTGGCATCTATGTGTTGAGAATTCTGGAAACCACCACAGCTGCTGGTTATCTGAAGTCTCTCCAGCCAGTGGCTGGTAAGGCTGCCCTGTGTCTAAGACCTCCAGCTTGAGCAGGGCTGGGGTTGGCTCCCAGATTGCTGTGATGGCCACTTGCTGACGGCCTCCTGGGCTGTCCTCAGAAGGATGTTAGCTTCTCTGTGTCATTTTGTGGGTTCTGTACCTCCAAAGTTTGTCTAGAATCATTTTTTACATGAATTGGTCGAGGTGGGACTTGGAGCTGTAAGGAAATCCTGTTTATTGACTCCACCCACCCTCGCCTTAGTTTTCTCATCTATAAAATGGGGCTAACAGCACCTCCTTCACACATAATGTGCATCAAATGAGATAACATACATAAAGTATTTTACAAAATTTAAAATGTTTTAAAGCTTGATTTCTGGTTTATGAATTTTTAAATGTTTTGCAACTAATTTACATAGTACTTGTATGTTTTCTTTTGAGTTAATTTATAATAGTGTGAATATAATACTCACCCATAATACACCCATGAGGTATATATATTTTGTTGTCGGAAAAAAACGCATTTTGTAATGTAAGGGTGTGTATACTATGATGTTTCATATATATTGGGAAAAGTTTTGTTTGCAGAAACCTTTTCATTTATATGAATCCGCAATTTAACATGTAACAGAGCTCAAATATTATGAACAAAAATGCAAAGGCTATAATGTTGAAATTGGATAATAGCAGTCATTGTTAAAATCATTTGATCAATGCCAACATTGCCAAGAGAAAACTGAATTCTTATGTCAAATAATGAGTTAAACTTAGGTATAATCTTGACATTATGAAAAATAAAAGACATTTTAAATATGAATCTTATTGTCAAAGGGAAAGCATCCATATTTTTGTAAGTATATGTTTTAACTATGACCTTTCATAAGTGTCCATAGACATCATCCTGGGAAGAGAAGCTTCACCCTGTGGAGATGAAGCCTGGCTACTACTCCTACAAGTGCTATCTATTGAAAATCTAGAAAAAGACAGTCTTGTCCCCAAAATTCTTAGTATTTTCACTTAGGATGATCAACATCCTAAGTTGCTATTAACTTCTGTCAGTGGAAATGGAATTAATAAATGGATGTTATTTATTTTGCCTTTCTCTCCTAGGGACCACAGTACCTTTCTTTGCAGATAAAACTTTTCATATGTATTGTCTCCCCCATTAAAATGTGAGCTGATTTTAAAAAGTGTCTGTCTTACATTTCTATTGTATGGGCAGTGCTTAGTCCAGTATTTTGCATATATTAAGTCCATAATAAATACTTCACTTATTCATTCACAAATTGTTCTTCCATCTACTTGAAACACTTCAGACAATTGAATAAAACCTTTCATTAACATTGTTTTGGTGCATAGTAAAAGATTAATAAATGTCTGTTGACTGAGTTACTCATGTTTACATAAAAGATCATTAAAGTATAAATTCCATCTTTGCTATAGTGCCAATAGATAATTTTTAGAGTCCTAATGTAACCAAAAGCTATTTCTTTGGGAATATTTACAAAACAATATTGGGGGTGGACAGAGATATTAGCTAAATTTAAATTGGGAGAATAAACACATCATGCTCAACAACAAAAATTATTTATCTTCTAAAATAGGTCAAAGTCCTCCACCCCTGGAGCACAATAAGTTACAAATAGGTCATTATTCAATCATCAGTCACTATTTAATCATCAGTCAGTACTATGTTAAGGGGAAGTGGAAAATACACAGGCCATTCACTTCACAAGAAAATCAGAACTTCATCAGTCACTACTCAGTACCCACAGAGAGATCTTTTCATCTTGACTTAGGGTAGGCTTTCAGCTTCTGGGATTCCTCTTCCATGGTCCCAGCTCCTGCCCAAATCTAACCAACTGCCACCTGAGTTTAAAGGCAGACAGTTCCCAGCTTCCTGTCCAGCTCTTCGTGCAGTTCCTGCCCCACATTGGAGCTCACAGTATTCAATCCTTTGCAGCTTCTGTTCCTGGGAAGAGAAATGTAACAGATCCACAGATAAAGTACTGACACAACAGTCATGCTTCCTCTGGAAGCTCCAACTGGCCTTCAGAAATCCTCAGCATCTCCAGCTGGTGCTCAGAAGTCTTCAACAGCTCCATTCTCAAAATCAAAATCACTTCCTCCCATTTGCAAAATCAAGAAGTTCTCTCTCTGGCAGAAGCTCCAGGCTCCAGATGATTGTCTCAAGAAGTTCTGACTGTCCAGCTTATGTTCTTCCTTAAATATTGCATAGCTCTTCCCTTTCAAGTCCCTTCCTGTCACTTCAGCAACAGGGCTACCCTGCTCAGCCCCTTCCTGTTACATCAGCAACAGAGGTTCACACCTTCTGTTTCTTTAACAGAGGCTTAATTTGAAACTAGGTGCTAAGTACCTCTTACCTTTCCAATACAAAGGGATCTTCAAATTTCATTACTATTACACCATAAGAGTACCAAACATGAAACTAGGAATGATTTTGAAAAAAATATATATTTCTGCTAGGATATCTGAGATGTTTCTCTTTCATCCTTCCTGCTTATATACCTTTGCAATCATATCTCTGCATTCTGCCATATATTATGGTATACCACTGGGACTACAGAAAAATAACTCCAGGATGGGCATGTTAGCCTTCTTCTACCTCTTTCATGACTCTTGACCATTTCACTGTATGGCAACCAAAATTCTTAAACTTGACCCTGTCCCCTAGTACTCCTGAACTAGTTGGTGCTAGGTTCTCCCTCCGCTACCACCCCAACACAATTTACTGCTCATGGCCATTGCCTTTCAGTCTGATTATTTTTTACCCTCTGCTCATTTTCCCAGCCTATTATTTGACTTTTAGCTCTTTGTTAAGGTAGGACTCTGCTGACACTGCTTCCAGTGTGGAGGGTATACTGTTCCAAGTTTCAGGAGTTCTGTGCAGCTCTTTTCAGATATATTTCTAGGGACCTGTAAATTTTCAGTTCTTCCAAGGTACTGTGATCAAAGCAGAGTGTTTACTCCTCTCCTGTCCTGTGTTCTGGTCTGAGTGACCACAAGCACTCTTTTCTAGCCTTGGAAATGTGAAGAAGATTTCCTCTCTACCATTGTCACAAATGCTGATATACTAGCATTCCTCTTTCCCCTGGAACTGGAACCCCGGGACTGTGACCCAGATCCAAGCACAGGCAAAGCAAGAGAATCCTGCCTCAGTGACAGCAAAAGTGATCCTTACAATCCTGCTCTGACCAGCCGCTTGATACCCCTACTGTCTGTTGGTCAAGAACTCTGGAAACAGCCATTGACACTGCCAACCCCCATTCTGAGAATGGGTCCAGACCATGTTCCTCTCTCACCCAGGTGGAATATACCTTTCTTATTGACCTTCTAAGTTGCCTTTGCCATTTTCAGGTTGAGAACTCTGCAAACCACAACAGATACCCATTAATCTGTGCCTTAGGGCCTGCTCTAGGTTTGCTAGGACTCTATCCATGCTGGAATGGCCTTCACTGGACTATGTTCCTCTCTCAGACTAGTGCAAAAGACCTTTCCTGTCAAACTTCCAGGTTGTGCTGGGGTGCTGGGGCTGGAAATTTGTTTCACTCTGTCATTTTGTGAACTCTGTTGCTCTAGAACTTGTCTAGAGTCATTTTTACAGATATTTGGAGGGGTTTGGGGAACAGCTAGAGTACATCCTTACTTTCATTCTGCCATCTTGTCTCCACTCTGATCATTGCCTTTTACCTTTTCCTGTTCCACAGGTTTTCAAACAAATAACCAAACTTTTCAATAACCCCAAGGATGGTGAAATTTTGGACACAAGGAAACCAAGTTCTCACTTTATGTGTATAGAACTAATAAAACTTGCACCATCAACTAAAGCTGAGAAAGTTTCAAGGGGATTGCCTATGGTGTCAGAGAATAAGGAACCCTATACCTTTTGTTTCTTTATATCAAAATTTCATTTTAGAAAAAAAGTTCCTTTATCACTATAAAATATAGCAATTCAGCAAATATTTTTTCAATGGCTGGATAAATGCATGCACACATGTGCATGTGCACATGCATGCATACACACATACATTTATTTAGTACATGACAAGTACTGAGCTAACTTCTAGGGATACAAACAGAAAGTTGATCCCTCCTGCCAAAGAACTTAAATTCTAATGGAAGGAGGCAGTATATGAATTAGGGCTAAGTTGTAAGTAAAATAATAAGCCCTGGTAGTCTTTAGGGTTATTCATTAGTAATGATAGCAAGGTTCAGGAGCCATTAAGGTAAATTGGCAAGTTATATGAATTTATCCAGAAAGTATCAAGTCAGGTGAAATGATATGACCCATTAGTCCTCTTACTAGAAAGAATAAAAGTGTGAATTGCTTGTTCATCCAAGTAGGATCACTAGTCATGTGTATGAAATAGAGAGATGTGAGGGAAGAATGGAGAAACTGGAGATGTAGACCATGACTGTTGGTAAGGAGAATTTATATTCAAGGGTTGGATTGGATCAGGGACTTTAGCTTCCCCTAACCAAGCATATGAGAATAGAGTCAATCCATATACAAGCAGTAGGAAAATAAAATGAAAGGGTTCCCTGTATTACCTGCTCCTGATCAGAATAGGATTCCAACCAGTATTATAATGCAAAGTTAACAACAGACCAGCATATTTTGAACTCTCTGCTCCCTAAAACACAATTTACTATCTCAAGGCCAGTGGCTTGCCTGTTGTAGACCCAAAATTGTTTCATATTTTCTATTTGTTTTGAGTATCTGTGTTACATAGTTTTATTAACAACATCACTTATCCCATATAACCTTCCCTTCTCTATGACAGTCTTGAGTTATAAAAATATTAAAATTTCATTTTAAAAAATCTTTGCAGTTTACTTTTTAGTAAAGCAAACTGACCATCCCTTATTTAAATCAATTTATGCTTAGTATTGCAAATATGTTTATAATAAAATATGTCCTTAATGTTTCACAAATCAGATTTGAAGAGAAATTACAGATAAGTGTACCTCATAGACCTACTATTTTAATTAAATTTGTTAATCAATACAAGCTCCCTTATAAGTTTTTATAAAGTATAATTTAAAATCAAGTATCATACCATTAAAACTCTGAATGAAAACTTTTTTTTTCCTAATGAGTTTAACATAAGAAATGGGGGGAGGGGCAGAGTCAAGATGGTGGTGTAGAAACAGGACTTCGGCAGGGCTCTGGCTTCCACCTCCCCCAGTTCATCTAAAAGGGGACTCTGAACAAACTAGGGAGCTACAGAACACATAAAATGACACAATGAAGCTAAACTTCCACTGAAGATAGCAGCACAGGCCAGGAGGAATAGGCCAGGAAAGCCCTCTGGGAGCTGAGCCCAGTCCCACACTAGCCAGAGGTTTTAGCCCCAGGGAGTGCCTGACCAACCACCCACTGGAGGGACTCTAGATCACCAGCAACTGTGGCAGTTTCCAGCATTATTAACACAGAGATGCTGAGGACAAAGTGAGAGGTCAGTGCAGTGTGGACTTTGGTATCCAGTAGTTGGAAGCGCCGTCAGCCTTGGCCCCAAGGGCAAGAAGCCACTGAGGCACCGCAGCCCTGGAACAGCCGCCATAACGTGTCAGCTTCAGCTAATGGTCTGCAGAGCATAGGGGAACCAAGTGACAAGTCTGAGGGGTATTCTTTTTTGCTTTAAGCTGCTTGAATCTGGATTTTGGTCTAGGGTGGAGGCCCTGGGATGGGTGACCAGTTTGCCAGAGCATGTGGAGGCTACAGAGAGGGCACAAAGCTAATACCTTCAGCAGCTGAGAAAATCCCAGCATTTGGTACAGAGCTCCCCTGTCTGGTGGCAGAGTCCTGTGGCAAAAAGCCCAGAGGTCAAGTGATTAAGTGTTGAAATGAGCAGGCAAAGAAAGCAAAATAAACAGAGTAACCCAACATTAGACTCCTATTTTGGGGACAAAAAGGATCAAAGCAGGGAAAAGGAGGAAGACAGTGAAGTCAGAACCCCTACAAGCAGAAGCTTCCAAGAAAAAATATGAGCTGGTTACAGGCCATAGAGGACCTTAAGAAGCAAATAAGAGAAGTGGAGGAAAAAATGGGAAGAGAAATGAGAATGATGCAAGAAAATTATGAAATGAGAGTCAATAGCCTGAGGAAAATCATACCTTAAAAAAAATAGAATACTTCAAATGGCAAAAGAGGCTCAAAAAGGCAACGAGGAGAAGAATGTCTTAAAAAGCTGAATTTGCCAGATGGAAAAAGAATCTCAAAATCTCACTGAAGAGAATCATTCCTTCATAATTAGATTGGAGAAAATATAAGCTAGTGATTTTATGAGAAATCAAGATGCTGTTAAACGGATCCAAATAAATGAAAGAATAGAAGGAAATGTGAAATATCTCATGGGAAAAACCACTGACCTGGAAAATAGATCCAGGAGAGATCATTTACAAATAATTGTACTACCTGAAACCATGATCAAAGAAAGAACCTAGAAATCATCCTCCAAGAAATTCTCAAGGAAAACTACCCCGATGTTTTAGAACCACAGGGAAAAATAGAGGTTGAAAGAATGTACCAATAACCTTCTGAAAAAGATCCCAAAAAGAAAAGTCTTAGGAACATTATAGCCAGGTTCTGAAATTCCCAGATCAATGAGAGATATTACAAGCATATAGGAAAAAAAACAATTTGAATATTGTTGAAACACAATCAGCATACAACAAGATCTGGCAGCTTCTATACTAAGGGATCGAAGGATTTGGAATATGATATCCCGGAGATCAAAGGAAGTGGGATAAAAACCAAGAATCATCTACACAGCAAAACTGAGTATCATGTTTCACAGTAAAATATGGTCATTCAGTGAAATTGAGGACTTTCAAGTATTCTTCATGAAAAAACAGAGTTGAATAGAAAATTGGACCTTCAGATACAAGAAGCAAGAGAATCATGAGAAGCTAAAGAGGGGAAAGAAATCATAAGAAACTTATCAAATTTGAACTACTTATATTCCTACATGGAAAAATGATAATTGCAACTGATGAAAAACTTTTCTAGGTATGAAAATAGTTGAAGGGAATATAGACACACACACATACATACACACATATACATATACACACAAACTTATATACATATATATGTCTACATAGGAGGGCATATGGGCTTATGAATATATTATGTGAATGTGTGTATATATGTTTATAGGTATACATAGAAAGAGGGCACAGGACCAACTTTATAGGAAGGGATGATACTTAAAAGGTGAATTAAAGAAGTGAGAGAAGAATATAATGAGAGGAGATGGGGAGAGACAGAATGTGGTAAACTATCTCATATAGAAGAGGCAAGGGGAAATGGTCACAATGGAGTGGAAGAACAGGAAGGCAAAAGGGAATGGGTCAACCTTATTCTCATTGGATTTGGCTCAGGTAGGGAATTACATACACACTAAATAGGGTATCACCCTACAGTAGAGTAGGGGGAAGGGCATGAGAGGGGGGATGGTGGAAGGGAGGGCAGGATGGGGGGAAGGGAAGTTGGAAGCACCCACTTTTGAAAAGGGACAGGATCAAAGTAGAGAATAGAACCAGTGGGAGGTGGGATAGGAGGGAGGGAAATATAGTCAGTCTTTTACAATATAACTTCTGTGGTAATGTTTTGCATAGCTACACATATACAACCTATACTGAATTGCTTATCTTCCCAGTAAGGGTGGTGACAAGGGAGTAATGGAATGAATCTGGAATTCAAAGTTTTAAAATTAAATTTTTAATATATATATACATATATATATATAATTTTAAAAAATAAAAAAAATCATACTTCCATAAAGAAAAAAAATAAAGTAAGAGAAGCTTTTATTTTTATTATTTGAATGCATCATTGCTCTAAGGAGTTAACTTAAGAAACTATCAGTCTTTGTTCAAGATTTCTTTTCCTTCTGTTCCCTTGATGATCCAATGGAAGCTTGCAGTAAATTGCAAAATAATTACCAATATTTTGCTGTCTGAAAGATTTTTTTAAATCTCTAACAATAAAAAATGCTAATGTTCATTAATAATTCTTATAAAAGATGGAAATGTATATTTATACTATATATTTGTGTATATGTGTATATGTTATTTTTCAGTGATATTTCATCTTAAGGATTCACTTCTCTTTCCTCACTTTTCCTAGACTCATAGTTTATGGGTATGTAGTAAGTAAAGGGAAAATTCAGTGTCATACGCTAAAATGTCATTTTATTCTTCTAAGAACCTGATGTTCCCTCCGTCATCTCACTGACAGTATTTTCTAACCAGTTAGCTATACCCTTCAGAAAGCATTTTTACCCTACAGTTCTGTCCATAATTCAGGCATAGACAGATGATGTAATTTTTCTCTCATATATTCTAAATAAACTTATTTCATATCCCTCAAAACATTTTTCTGGGATGTACAACTCCAGTAATTCCCTCATCTCCCTCATCCCATAGCCAGTAATGTTAAAAATTTGGGTGTTCCTACACCCCCTAAAATCAATAAAACTATGCAGAGAGGGCATTTTCTTACTGAGAATAGGGTATTTCCATTTACCACTGTATATTGACACTCATTAGGATCCTGGCTGGAAATCAATTTATGTTATCACACTGTTGCCACAAATTGAAGAACAAATAAGCTATCCTTCGATTAGTGAACAAAAAGTGGAACATTTTCAGACTCAGACTGTACACTGTTAGTGGAGAATATACACTGTTCCTTTCTGGCACTATTCCAACTGCACTTTGCCTGTTTTCCGAGACATTTTGTGGGAGCACTTCATAAGAGACACATACTTTCCACTGGGGACTTATACCACAATTTATTCCATTGTAACCCACCTTTTGGAGCTCAGCCTAAACAAAGGTTTCAGAATCAGAGCAATAAGAGAGGGGGCTGTTTGTAGATTGGGTAGTCTTCTCCGCAGAATTCTCAAAGCTCCAAAGCATGTGTATATGTGCATGTGTGTGTGTGTGGGGGGGGTGGTTATAGGGAAAGTAGGGTTCAGGCTAGACCTGAGGACAAAATATCTATTGTAATCCTGACCCTGATCTTAAGAGTTTTTAACTAAGAGAAAGAGAAGCCAAGCAAAGCAAGTAAGACAAAAGATGATGAAAAACTTTGACCTTGACAGATGTGTAATGAATGCCTGAAGCTGGAGCCTGAATAGAGTCCCAACTGGAGGTGATATGCTGAACTCTGCCATCATGGGTTGAACTGAGGGCCATACATTTGCCAGTCCTCAATAATAGGACAACATTGGGAAGTCAGGGACAGAATTTCAGAAATATCAACTATCCAAGATTCAGGAATCAGATTAATGCTCTGATATTTGTTTGGCAGAGATAATATCATACTGCTGTTCTTGGTCCTTTGCTACCTATTCTCTAACCTGAACTGAATGAGGTGCTGGAGAGTGAGGAAATCAGCCACGTTAAAGAGGCCAGCTGTTCTGCTCCTACCCTTTCTTGTCTACTATTCCACCTAGTGGCAGAAAGGGGGCTATATTAAAACTTCTATGTACTTAAAAATTATATTTGCACTTTCTTGATATGTGCATGGTAATGTAATAAAATTTGGACATGCAAATCTATGTCAGTTTTAGTTACCTGAATATTAGCGATGACATTGAAACTGGGTGGAGAATTAAAACCTAGGAATAAAGTAGATTTAAAGTGTTGAGGTGTTACAAACCTATTTTCAATTTTATCAATACAAACTGACTTGGAGTTCAAGGCATATATTTAATTGATGATGTAGTGAATTATAGGGACAAAGAGGGTAATATATACAACTAGATATTCCTAGAGTACGAAAGTCAGCAGAAATCGAGGAAGCTGAGACTCAATGTAAATATAGATATTTTCTGCTTTTGCCATGAAAGTCTGCACTGGACTTGACATTGGTAACCATGCCTCCTGATGCCAGAGACTACTGGGGAAAGCCTAGCCAGAAGAAAGTATGTTAGTATAAATATGTTTAATGAATCAACAGGTTTAGTCCGCCATGAAATTTTTGGTCTAGGACTACGTCATTAAGTAGCACATCTTACTGGCATCATAGTCTAACCTATAAATCCCAAGAGGAAAAAAAATAAACCTGCTCTTTTATTGACTTCTTCAAAAGAATTATAAGAGCTTGGTTGGATATTGCTACTTGGGGGGGGCGGAGGGAATAGAGGGGTACTGATCATATATTTACAATCCCTAAGTTTTATATATTTCAGTGTAAAGAATTTCAGTATTAGGTCACCGGATATGTAAGACTACAGATTTTCACCGAGTAATGTAATTGAAATACAAGAAGCCTCTCCTCTCTTTTCCTCTATTCTCCTAGGTAATGGTGGAAAGATAATTAACAACTTAGTAAAACTGGCACACACACAAAAAAAACATGAAGAAAATAATATATATATATGCATATATAGATACATATGGAAATACATATATATTTATATGTGCATATATTCATATACACATGTATAATATACATACACGGATACACATACATTTGTTGTATATGTGTGTGTGCATGTGGATTTGTACACACACACAAACAGAATTATCTGAATGGTAAAGAAGCAGAGAAGACAGTGGATTACAGGTAGCAACTCAACCAAACTCTCCCATAATTCCCCTCCAAAGAACTTTAAAATAAAATCTTAAATAGAATTTCGGAGTGGGAGAGCCAACAAAATGTCAGAGTGATATATATATATTCAGTCTATGACTGTTTAAGTGGCTTGTAAGAGAGGTCTGTGACACCAGGATGAGAGTCAGTCCAAAGCACATGCAGTGACATCACTAATGGTAGGCTTTGGAGGTGGCCACAATAGTAGCAGCAGCAGCTCTCAGTGCAGAGATGATAAGAATGATAGTCAACTGGTCATAAAGAGATTATAGATAACTTTTCTGGCATTGGGAACATTTGGGGCTGACTGGCAATTCTATTGCCCATATACAGTTCTGAATTACAGTTCCAGGGTAGATATGAGGTCTTGTTATCAGTCACAGGGACTCAGTAACCCTGGTTGCAGTTACAGCATGAGCTAATATGAGTATGGGAGAACAATGGCAATTATCATAGTGCCAGGGTAAAGAGGAACACCAGGGCTGTGGCTGAAGAAGATCAGGGGCCCTTCCTGAATAAAGGCCAGAATAAAGATTAGGAGAGTAGTAGCAATACCTTTCTGCTGATTACAACATTTTGTAAGCATAAAAACTTTCAGACCCTCAAGAATTAGTTCTGAAAAAAAGAAGCAAATAAAGTATGAAACTTAGGACAGTGCCTACTCAACACCAGTTGAGCAGAATCCAATTTTAACACAAAGTTCAAAGTCAAGAAATACAGTGAAATGAGGAGCAACCAAACAAGTTGGGGGTAGGGGGGAGGATGAAGGAACTTGAGCAGGTACAGTTCCTAAACTCTCAGGAAAGAACAAGACACAAACTCAGAAAAAGACAATAATGCTAAAAGAATTACAGCTGAAACCTAAAATAAAAATGGTAATTCAACACAATCCCAACAAGAATTTCTGGAGAAGTTAAAGAAAGATCTAAGAGTAATAGATGAAATTTTTTTACAAAGAATGAGAGTGATGCAAGAAAATTAATAAAAGAGAATTGACAACTTGGTAAAAGAGACAAAATTAAATCCTGAGGAAAATATTTTTGAAAAAAAAAAAGTAGCATTAGCCTAATTGTGAAAGAGGCACAAAAATTTACTGAAGAAAAGAACTCCTTAAAAAGAAGAATTAGCCAAGTGGAAAAAGAGGCAAAAAAGCTCACAGAAAAAATATTTCCTGAAAAAAAATAGAATTGTGCAAAGTAGAAGCTAATGACTCCATGAGACATCAATAAACAATAAAAAAGTAAAATGAATGAAAAAAGAAGAAAATTTGAAATATCTCATCAGGAAAACAATTGCCCTGGAAAATGGATTGAGGAGAGGTAATTTAAAAATCATTGGGCTACCTAAAAATCATGATAAAAAAAATAGAGCCTGGACATCATCTTTCAAGATATAATCAAGGAAAACTGCCCTGATATTCTAAAAACAAAGGGTAAAATTGAAATTGACAGAATACCCAAATCACCTCCTGAAAGAAATCCCAACAGGGAAACTCCAAGGAATATAATAGTCAAATTCTAGAGTTTCCAGTTCAAGGAGGAAATATTGCAAACAGCCATAAATAAATCTTTCAAATATAAGGACCACATAAGATTTAGCAGTTTCCATGATTCAGGAGTATATTATATTACAAAAAGGTAAAGGACCTGAGAAAATCCAGCAAAATTTAGTATAATACTTTGGGGAGGGGGTGGGAATAAATACTTAATGTAATATAAGACTTCTTAGAATTCCTAAAGAAAAAAACAGAGCTGAAGAGAAAAGTTTACATTCAAGAATAAGATTCAAAAGAAAAATATATATGTAAACATGAAGGAGAAATTATAACAGACTCAGTAAGGTTAAACTGTTTACATTGCAGTATAGGTGATAAGAGAACGGGGGAGTAATAAAAGGTAGAGTACACAAAGTAATAAAGGGAGGCAGTGATCAGAAGCAAAACAGACTTTTGAGAAAGGATGAGAGAGAGAGAGAGAGAGAGAGAGAGAGAGAGAGAGAGAGAGAGAGCTAAACAGAAGAAAAAAATTAGCAATGATAACTGTGAATGTTAATGGGATAAATTACCCCACAAAATGCACGTGAAGAGCAGTATGAAATAGAAACCAGAATCCAACAATATACCATTTAAAAGAAACATATTTGAAGTACAGACACACATAAAGAGTTAAAATAAGGGGATGGAGCAGAATCTATTACTCTTTAGCTGAAGTTAAAAAGGGGGGAGGGCAGGTATAGTGATACTTATCTCAGAAAAAATGAAAGCCAAAATAGACCTATTTAAAAGAGACAACCAAAAAACCTATATTTTGCTAAAAGATTGCATAGACAATGGAGTGATATGAATAATAAACATATGTACAGAAAATAGCATAACATCAAAATTCTTAAATGAATAGTTAAATGAATCACAGGAGGAAATTAACTCTAAAATTCTACTTAGGGAACCCAATTTTCCCCTCTCAGAGCTAAATAAACCTAATAAAAGAAGAAAGGAGATGATTAGAGCCTTATAAAAGTTATATTTGATAGAACTCTGGATAAAAGAAGAGTATATATTTTCTTCTCAGTTTTACGTGGTACCTTCACAAAATAAGACCACGTATCAGGACATGAAAACCTCACAAACAACTGCTATAAATTAGAAATATTAAATACACCTTTTCCAAATCATAATACAATAAAAATTACCTACAATAAAGTGCCATGGAAACAAAGACTAAATAATAATAATAATTTGAAGCCAGATAAGGTAATCCTAAAGAAAGAATCAAAAAAGAAATATTAATATAAGTAATCAATAATTTTAGTAAAGACAATGACACCAATGAGATCATGTACCAAAATTTGTGGGATGCAACCAAAGCAGTACTTATTGGAAAATTTATATATTAAATGCATGCATCAATAAAATAGGGAAAGATGAATGAATCGAGAATGCAACTAAAGATCACTTTGATTTAGAGAAGTGACATTACTTACCTGAGAACTTTGTAGATAGAAAGTATTGGAGGATAGATGCAAAACTTTGTGACTCCAACTACATGTAGCAATCTAATTACAAGGCTACCCAGTTGCCTTATCAAAACACACACGCACACAGAGAAACAAAACAGAAAGGCAATTAAAACTGAAAGCCATGATATTATAATAACTAAGATGTTATACTCAAAGAAGGGATTTGCAGAAGACACCAGGATATTTTCTTTGCAAAGGTGGGGGTATTTTACAGAATGAAGAAAATAAAGTTGTAGCTTTACATGATCTGTGAGTTCTAGTAGCAAGATAATTTCCATTTCAACTTTGGTCTTTATCAGAAAAAAATTCAATTTTTCAGAAGGAAATTAACCTGTGACATACCAACACATCTACACTCAACTGCTAAACTCACACACATGTCTAGACATATGCACACACTTAAAGTTCTACTAAATTTATTCTAATCCCAGTTCATTTTTCAACATGACTTAGTTATTTAGTGGTTATGGAACATTGCATAGCATTTCAAAATTTTTAATATATTGGTTTTGCTGAATATTTTTGGTTTTGTTTTATCTTTTATTCTTTTTTTATAGTTAACGGTTCTCTGGGAGGGGGAGGACCACATTGAAGAATGTGGCTGGATGACTCAAAAACAAAAGATATCAACTTTTTAAATAAAGAAAGGCATCCTTCTGGCTCTTAAAAATTTAATAACCTTGAGTTGTTATGCATTAATTTATCAGTCACTGATATACTCATATTAATCAGTTGGTCAAATTCTTCTTGGAAAGCTGAGGCGATAAGCAAGAATGTGGTCACTAGTCCTGAGGGACAAAGAGAAGAGGCACTGCCAAGTCAAGAGAAAAGGATTTTTAAAAATAGCACCAAAAAATTGCTGACAACATATTTCTCATAGTTCACTATTTTGGCTAGAGCTGGCCTTGCAGTCACACCTATGATGATTCATTCATAACTCTTCCAGATGCGGAGGGAAGAATTGATTTGACATTTCTGATTTTCTCTCTTAGAACATCTCCCCCATCCCAGATCTTCAATAACCCTATCTCTCTTGAAAATGTGGCTGATGATATGTAACGTAGATGCTTTAATCTACTTGAGTTGTAGGTACTATGTAATTAAGCCACAATATATTACTCTTTGATATTTGGATAATGATCCAACAAAAAGATGAACTTAAAAAGTGTTAAAATAAATGGCACGGGGCGGCCAGATAGCACAGAGAGTAAGAGCACCGGCTCCAGCGTCGGGATGACCTCGAGATCTAATCCCGGACTCAGATACTGAGCACCACACCCAGAAATAACTTGCCATGTAATCTTGAGCAAGTCAATTAACACCGATTGCTTAAAAAAAAAATAAAATAAATGGCACAAAACCTAAAAAGACAAAAATAATGCCTGGGAAGCAATGACAAGATTTTGTCAAATGGGGACCATATTTAAAAAAAATAATAAATTATGTTCTTTCATCTATATTTTTTTTTTAACTTGGCTCTTGGTCATTCTGTCCATCATGCATTTCCTCTGCAAAAAGTCATTACTTTATAATGATTTTAAAGCCTGTTTCTCTTTGGTTCAGCCTGTTGTAAAGAAAAAACAGAGAAGAAGGCATGTTCTTAAAGTGAAGAATGACCCAAGTGGTGTAATCCATCAAAGCAACCAATAACAAATGTTGTCTCTGGGTAGTCATTTACAAAAAATCTCAGCAATGGAAAAGTTTTATCAGTTAAACAAATTCACATAAGTTTCTGTTCTTTAAACTTTAATTTATAATTCCTGAGGTAGTTGTTACCTAGTCATAGATATGTGTGGAAAAAGCAAACACACACTTATAAGTACACACACACACACACACACAGACACACACACACTACATGATTTTGAAT
>NW_027187380.1:19212226-19228992 GCF_028583685.1 Petaurus breviceps papuanus | reverse complement strand
TATGTGCATATGCATATATATGGAGAGAATACATAAACAAATACATATAAACAAATGTTTATATTTACGTAAACACACGTGCACATGTATAATAGTTATACATGTATATGTGTATAAATTTCTGTTATGTATGTGCATATGTACAAACATAGATAATTTATATCTTTTTATCTATATCTATCTACTTGTTTTCTGTCATATGCAAACACATACATCCATGACCAAGTAATTCAACAATAACTAAACAATACGTATGCATGCATATACATGAATACAACACATGTATATATGTGCGTATATCATATATGTATATTTATATGTGTGGATATATATGTATACCTATACACAATATATTTATATAAATCTTCACATGCATTATCATATATTACTTGAAGATAAATAGATAGCTTGGAAAATTATGGTATATTAAATTAATAATAATTATTGCAAGGCACTTGTTTGGTGGATTCATTATTTATGATCTACTTTTAATCTAAATGAAAACTCTTAACTATTTGACAATAGCAAAAGTGTCCTTTTCTCCATATATGTGTGTTTTACATACATCTATGTATGTATGTATGTATAGTATATATAAATATAAAATCTATAAATACTGATCTTAAAATGTAAAGCTGAGTGTTAAATGCTGACAACTACTATATGTGTAGCTTTTCATTTATATCCCTATGTGTGGCAGTGTGGTCCAGAGGAAAAGGGTGTTGAGGCTGCATTTATGAGAGGGAAGATGTGGTTCTGCCTCTGACAGTTTATTAGATGGCAAATTGACCTTGGTCAGTTCACTCAATATCTCTGAACTTAATTTTTGTCAGCTGTAAAGTGAAGACAATTTGCTTCTACAGGGCCATTATAAGGAAAATGCTTTATAAATCTTAAATGGTTTGTAGAAATATGCATAATTATTATTTTCTGATTCATGCAAGAGTATTCTTTACTTCCAATCCTTTACCCTTGACTTTTTTTTTTAAAGCAATTGGGGTTAAGTAGCTTGCTCAAGGTTACACCGCCAGGTGTTTCTGGGTGGGTGCTAAGTGTCTGAGCTCATATTCTATCCCTAGGTCATCTCGACAATGGGGCCGATGCTCTTACTCGCTGTGCTACCTGGCCACCCCTAACCTTGAGTTTTAAAACACGAGCCATATTAAGCCATTTATTTTATTAAAGAAGTCTCCTGAGAGGATTCTGAGAAGATGGAAGAGTAGCTCAGAAAAGTCCAAGCTCTCAGATTTTACTGCACAAAAAAAGTTGAAACAGCGACTTTGTGCGAACGAAATGTGGGTGGAGACATATAAGAACAGGAGCATAACCATGTTCCTCCTGGAATAACTTTAGGAGATCAGAAGAAAAATCCCAGAACCCGGTTTGGGGAACCTCTGCCAACAAGGAACACCAGACCCAGTTGTGCTGTGGGGACGAGAAAGAAACCAGTACAGACCAGGTGAGTGCAGAAGCAGTAGGGGAGAAAGACCCTGGCTATGGCCACTTACAGGATATTGGAGTTTTGACTTTAATTCCAGGCTAATAGGGAGAATTGAGGAATCTGGAGCAAGAAGTACCACCCCCCGTACCCCAGGACTAGCGGTGATTACAAAAATTAAGCTATTATCACACACACACACACACACACACACACACAATGCACAGGCAAAGGAGAAAGAAATCAATCATAGAAAATTATTATGGGAATAGAGATGACCAGGGTTCATCTTCAGAGGAGGAGATTGAAGTAAAGAAACCCCTAAAGAGTAATATCAAATTGAATTCATAGGAGATCTTTAAAAGACTTTAAAATTCAATTGACAGAGATGAAGGAAAAACTGAAAAAGAGAATAAAAATAATCCAATAAAAACAAGAAGGGTATGAAAGGAGGGTCAACCAATTAGAAAAGGAGACAGAATCATAAGGAAGAAAATTACACCTTGAAACTTAGAATTGGTCAAACTGAAGTCAGCGAAACTATATAATATCAAGAAAAGGTTAAACATATCATATTTCTCATATCAAAAGATATGAGAAATTTACAAAAGGAAGATAAAGTGAAATACCTGATAAGAAAAATAAACAGATTTAGAGAATAGATCAAGAAAATAAAATATAAAAATAACTGGATTAATTGAAAATTATTATGACAAAAAGAATCTCCACACAATAATACAAGAAATAACTGAAGAAAATTGTCCTGAAGCATTAGAACAAGAGGGGAGGGAGGATTAGAAATAGAAAAAAAATCTATCCATCACCATTAAAAAGACATCCTCTGAGGAAAACTCATACAAATGACACAGTCAAATTTTGAAACCCCCAGTTCAAGGGAAAAAATATTAAGGCATCAAATTAAAACAATTTAAGTATCATGGTACCACAATTAGAATTACACAAGGCCTAGCAACGGAGACATTAAAGGACCGCTATCTTGGAACACAACATATCAAAGAGCAAAACAACTGGGACTCTGGCCCAAAATGTCATACTCTGCAAAGTTAAGTATTATCTTGAACGAAAAAAAAATAAACATTTGATAAACTCTCAGACTTTCAAGACTTTGTTTAAAAAAAAAATCCTCAACTTAATAGAAGATGCGACATAAAAGAACCAAGAGAAATGTAAGATACATAAAAAGACTGGTTATAAGGGATCCATAAAGACAAGCTGTTTACTTTTTATATATGTAAAATGTCTAAGATTGTTTAATATGTCTAAGATCCTTTTTGATAATTGGGTAGTTGGTAAGAAGATTGGGGTAAACCTGAGTATGATATGAATTTTAAAAGTAAAACCATTTAGAAATAATTTAAAAGAGGAATTGCTTCATACAAATGAGCTGCAAGAGGAAGAACTGAGAGGAATTCGACAGGGGAGGAGCGCAGGTAGTTCATCAGGAATGATTTTGAGAGGGAATAATACATATATATATATATATTTAATAGAGTATAAAAGTCTAAATTCAGAAGAAATTAAATGTTAGGGTCATAGGGATGGGTGAGAAGGAAAGGGAGGGTCCTTGCAGGGGAGGGTGAGGGAATAAGTAAAATAGGGTTATAGAAGGGTGTTTAGATTTATGAGAATGGGAGGATAGCGGAGGGATCGTTGGAGGGGGATAGGCAAGTCATAGGAGTTCAAGAGGAGGAAGGAGGGATAGGAAACAAGAGATATGCACATACCTAAAAACAAAGATCAGGAATAGAATAGATTAGGGAAAGTATATGTTTGTATATGCATGCATATATGTATATGTAGATGCATGGATCTATAGCTATAGAGAAACATATCTAAACTTTATTTTAGCCTTTCAGGGGGGAGGGGGAAAAGAGCAAAGTAAAAATGTTGACAGGTAGAGAACAAAAGAAAACTTACAAGGAAGCAAAGATGAACAATTTTCAACACATATTATTTATCATAAGGGTTTTCTTGAAATGAAAATTTATTTTGACATATTTTGAATCCTCTCTTATGTCCTGTTATGCACACACATCATGCTTTTTTTTCTTTTTAACTTTGTATTTAAGTTCCAATATTTAAGTTTATGATATTTTTTTAAATTTCTTTCTCTATTCTGTATTTGTGTTCTGGTATTTTAGTCTAAAATAAAATTTTGAAGAAAAAAAAGGTATCTACTAGGGAGAAAATGTTTTAGGAATATGATTTAAAGGAGACATCAGCACCTACCTTCACTTAACTAACTTTCCAACACACACACACACACACACACACCCCAAAATAAACAAACAAAAACATGCCAAGACATTAAGCTATAAGCTAGCAATTTGTACTCTAAGCTCCCTAAGGTTTTCTAATTACATTTGCCTGTAACTTTTTGGTCAGATACTAATAATCACTTTGTTGTGTATGATGAGGAGGAAGAAGCAAAAGAGTTGCTAGATTGAGGTGTTTCTGAAGTCAGACAGAAAACACGTACTCTTCCTGATCTGAGTACCTGAATCTTGTTCCTAGGATGAGAACTTGCTTACTAAAGTTTCTCCTGCTCATAATATCTGACTTAAGGCTTTGTATTTTGGGTTATGCAAAAGTCTGATGGTTTCTCAAGGAAACCATCAATTTCCAATTCAAATATAAACTTTACCAACTAAAACATCATTTCATTTCCATGAAATTCATCTTTAGTTACTGAAGGTGTTAATACAATTGCTTAGGTGCCATACAATAATAAAGGAGAGATCTTATTAAAGATCTTCTAAACTAAACCTATAATTTTATAGAATGAAGAAATAATTTCAATCAACATTTTAAGAACCCAAAATGGGTTTTGGATCCAAATTAACTCCCAAAGGACCTGTGGTCTAGTAGAGGAAAGTATATTTCATTTTCCAAGAGCTAATTAACCCTTGACACACCAGTATGTCCAGACATATTGCACACAAAGTTCTGACATTTTAAATAATGACAACTCATTTTTTTCTATGTGACAGTTACTTAATTGATAGAGAGACACTGGGGATCCCACCCCCAACATTTAAAAATATGAATTAATGAAAAGCACATTTAATACCTACTAGGTCCAAGCATTGTCCAAAACTTTGGAGATAAAAAGAGAAAAGCTAGTTTCTATCCTTAAGGAGTACGTGTTCTACTAAGAAATCCATACTTATTATGGAGTAGTATCCAGATAAAGCATGTTTTCAGTTTGTAAGGTCACAGAAATATTTAATGGAGACACAAGATTCATTACCATTTCCAGAAGCAATAATGGTATTGATCCAAATACTAATCGTTGTTATGTCATTTTCAATCAGGTGCAAATCTTCATAATGTCATTTGGAGTTGTCATTTCCTTCTCTGTATCATTGTACAAATGAGTAAACTGAGGCAAAGAGGGTTAAGTGATTTGCCCAGGGTTATACAGCTAGTAAGTGTCTGAGATCAGATTTGAGCTCAGGATGATGAGTCTTCCTAAAACCTGTGACACCTAGCTGCCCTCAATAACTAGTAACAGAGTAACAAATAGAAACTAGTACTGGAGGGAGGGGAAATACAAATGGCAAGGAGCTTGCCATAGATAGGATAGATAAACAGATAGGAAATGAAACACTTTCTCGGCCTGGGGGCCAGCTAGTTAGAAAAAGTCAAGTGGCATTTGTGCTTACTGACTCAACAATTAGCAAAGTAAAGCCACAAGCTGGTGGGTGCAATAATGAAGGGTATAACCTAACCAGAAGGTGTAGGGGTCTGCAAATACTTACAGCAGATTATATAAACATATGGGATATGAAATACACAAATATGACCAAACATTTTTGGAAGCACTATTGTTTTTAAATTTCATGAATTGTTTTTTTTTCTTTTCTTAGCTAAAAAGAAGGTGTTTCCAATAATCTTTTTGAATTAGAATTAATTGGAGGAATGGGAATATTTACTATGAAAAAGAGAAGAATCAGGGACACATCATAATTTCTTTGTAGTGTTTGAAGGGCAATACTGAAAAAGAGAGATGAGACTTGTTCTACTAATAAGTAAATCTATTACAAAGCTAAATGGGTCATCTTTTCAAGAAGTAGATTTCTCAACAATAACAATATTTGAGCAAAATTTTCACAACCACTTCTCAAGTATAATATATAGTGGATTCCTATTTAGGTGCAGGTGGAAATAGACTGCATCACAAAGAATTTCTTATTTTGAGATTCTGAAATTCTGATTCATGCTTTTTAAAGTCCACTTCCTGCCAGAATAGAGCCATGTATAGAACCTTAGTTTTGAGCTAAAACTATATAATGCGTAGCTAAAGCTGTCAGCCCTACAATCAGGAAGACCTGAATTCAAATCTAGTCTTAAAGACTTACTAGCTTTCTGACCCTGGGAAAGTCACTTCACCCTGTTTGCCTCTGTTTCATCATGTGTAAAATGAGCTGGAGAAGGAAATGACATCTTTGTCAAGAAAACCTCAAGTGGCATTATAAAGAGTCAGATATGGCTGGAAAATGAATAAACAACAGCAATAGGATCATTAATATGCAGTAATAAAGTTCGGATTAAGTCACTGTTCTTTATTAGTCAAGTGTCCAAACTGCACAAGTGCAGGAGGGCAGAGGATAGGGATAGTGGCAATTATGATTGGACATTGCTTTGTAAATAGAATATATATTTATATAGAAGTGCAAAATATTATAATATAGTTTCTACAGGTGAGCTCATTCTTGACTGTTCCTCCTCCCCCAACAATGACTTTATCTCATCCTTGGATCTCTCCCCCATGATGACTACTTTTCCAAGGTTTGGAGCCTTCTCACATTTTATTAAACAGAATTTTTCCCTCAAAAATTGACTTTCTCATTGGTGTCCAAATTCCAGAATTGTTACCTTTCTAATTTTAACTTTCGGTGCTTCTTTTGCCCTTAACTTTTAAATGGCTTTGCATTTCATTAGTCATTATAGCATCTAAATGTATTTGAAAAATAGAAATAAAATGAATGTGTAAATTTGTGTCTATCTTTGCTTCTTGATCCATACCCAGAATATATGTTCTTCAGAAACCACTGTTGTTTTCCCATAAGTTGTACGCCAAACTGGTCAACATATCCTCCTTTCTCAACTGATAAATCTTATTAAAACATTTAGTTATTTTCAGCATTGTCCTCTTATTCCCTTTCTGATTAGTGCTGATGGAATACCAGGAACTTGGAATGACCAATATTAGACTTACACAAAAAATTAGATGATATTTTCTAATAAATTCTACATGAATAGATGACCTGAAATCATATATCTTCTAAAGGTACAGAGAGGGGATTAATTCTCAATGAAATATGCTATAGTGGTAATTATAAATATATTATAAAATTATATTATGTATGATAATATAAATATAAAAATAATATATTCATATAATAATATATATCATCAAAAATTATAAATATAAAGGCTAAAATACTTTGTCTTGATGATATGAAATTAAAAAAAAATGTACTAACACAATTAATGCATGTAGGCTAAGTAGGAAACTGGGGGAAACAACAATGATAACAACTCTGTATCAAATACTGCTTGTTAGGGATTGATATCCAAACCATATACACAACTTACTAAAATACAGAAGATTGAAAGTCATCATCAACTAGACAAGCAGTCAAAGGATGTGAACAAACCGTTCACATAATAATTTTAAGGCATTAACCACCACATGAAGAATATTCCATTTGGGGCGGCCAGGTAGCACAGCGAGTAAGATCACCAGCTCCAGTGTCGGGATGACCTGGATCGAAGCCCGTGCTCAGATACTCAGCACCACACCCCAAAACACCTGGCCGTGTAACCTTGAGCAAGTTACTTAACCCCAATTGCTTAAAAAAAGGAATGTTCTAATTAACTAGTAACAAATGAAATATAAATCAAAACAACTCTGAGATTTACTTCACTATCAATTTCTTACTTAGGCTAGCCAACAATTAATAAATTGATGGTTGTTGGTTTCTCTCAGTAACCAAAGACCCTAAGGGAGATCTTGAAATGCCTTAACTACCTTCTGAAATGGAATTCCTTTAACAAGTGAAAATCAATCCTGATTGGTGAACATCTAATGAGGAGCTGGGTTAAAAATCTTCAGTTCCTTCTGCTGAGAATATGGCTTGATCATGAAATATGGCAGTCTCTAGCATTCTGGACAGGGCAAGCCATTTCTACCTGACCCTTTCTGGCTAGTTTTCTTTCATCCCTAAACTATAATGGAGGGGGTCAAAGACAAAGTTTGCTTTCTCTGAGAGTAAAGGATCATCCATTTTATGTATATTCTAAACAGAAATTTGGTCTTTTAGTTGAGAGGGATCCCATCCAAAATTGACAAGTGTGTTCCTTGAGCACTAGAAGCAACTTCATCAATCAGCCACGCCCTTCAGAGGTTAACTGACCTTAACAGGAGTTGGAACTTTAAAGAAAATGAAGTAAATTAAATTTTGGAACACAATCAATAATTAGTTATTATTATCTGAGCATAACATTTATTCTCTCAATACTAAATAGAGAGAATCAGTCCATATTTATGAAGTGCCTATGATGTACAAGAGACTTAGAAGAAAAAAGATTTACATGAGATGATAAAACATGAAGTAAGCAGAACCATACTAACAATATATAAAATAACTACATAACTATTAATGGAAAGAACAGCTACTAGGTATACTGAAAATAAATGTCATAAAAGTATAAAGAACAAATTTACTCATAAAGAAAATATATAATAAGATGTCTCCTTATGCCCTTTTGCATTGGGGAGGGGGGACAGGGAGGGGAGAGATCCATATCTGTGGAATATTGCATATAATTTCAGAAAGCATCAATTTTTCTGCTTTCATTTTATTTTTGCTTTTTAAATGTTTCTCTCTCTCTCTCTCTCTCTCTCTCTCTGTCTCTCTCTGTCTCTGTCTGTCTCTGTCTCTGTCTGTCTCTGTCTCTGTGTATGTCTCTCTCTCTCTATCTCTCTCTCTCCCTCTCTCTGTCTCTCTCTGCAAATGGAAGGCATATGCAAGGGGAGATAATGTAAAACCTAGGATATCAATTAAAAAAAACTATTTTTAAAAAATTTCTCCATTTTTCACCTTTTGAATTCATCCCCTTTCCCCCCAGGAAAGGTATACAATGCCATGCCAGAATTTATTGTATATTTGAGGAAGGAAGAGTAATTTATTTTTCTTGTATGTATTCCAGGATATAATTTTTCTTTAGATGCTGGGGTTAGAGAACTAGCTATGTAGAAAACTAAATTTACTCTAAATATGTACAATATTCTTGAATTAAACATGTTTCTGGAGTATTTTTCACCTTGTAATATTGAGACACACACATGTGTACATATATATATATACACATATATGCATATATCAAGAAATATATACATCTTGATATATACATACACACTATAGCATATGTGCATATTTGTATGTATGTATGTAATATATATATGCTATAGTCTTCACTTGAAATATACTTCTAGGGTTATTATCTTTAGATCTAAAAACATTTCTGTTCATTTATACTCCTTAATGGATGACAATATTTTTCTTCCTCTATCATATATAGCTGATGTCCGGATTCCCTCCTTGGGACTAGGATCCTTCATTTCAACAAACCTCTATTAACACCTCAATCTTTGCACATCAGGTAACTCCATGTACATTCACAAAGGTCAGCCTTGATCATAATGGTTCCCTCTTTTCAATTTTTACCAGATACTATCATCTCAAATTTGAGGGAAGAACATGGAAGATAATTAACATTAATTAAAATATCTGATTTGATATGTCAAAGAAATCACCTGAAAGATTCAATCAAATACCATTTTTTTTTTTTGCTATCATAGGTGATTAGGCTAGGGTGACCAACAAGCCTAAAATAACTGGAGTGAAAGAGTGAGATGTGTCCATGTTGTAGCTTCCATTTTTTCTAGTCTTTCTCCAACATTTTCCCTCTGCTATTTTTAAATGCCATTTTCTATTGCAGTCCTTCACAGGTGCTATGATTGCCTTCCATTATTTTGAATTGATAACTAATCAACATCATAGAAACTATCCTTTTTTAAATAAATCTTTGAAATGATTCTTACTGTAGGTAACCTTTTTTTTTTTTACTTCTGATTTCGCAATATATTCACATGTTCACTCTTTTGCACATACATTCTTGGGATTGTTCTTTCCCTATTTTTTACTACCTAACAATATTTCTAATTTAATTAATTGTTTTTTTTAAATAAAGTTGCTTCTTTTATTTCTTTGATTAAAATGACAAAAATATGATTTGATGTGCAAACTGTTTTACAAATATTTTCTCATTTGATCTCAAACCAAGCCTGGGAGATAGATGTTATTATTATCCCCATTTTACAATTGAGAAAAATTTTGACTTCTCTAGGGTCACAAAGTTAGCAAGTGTCTGAGGTCATATTTGAAATTAGATGTACCCGAGTCAGTAGGCCCAAATTCAACTATTAATCATTTTCATTTTGCTACTTCCTTTTCTCATAATTTTTCTATATATTCTTGTTCCTCCTTGCATAGCTATCTTTCTTGGATTTCACCTTTGTTTTCTTTTTACTAAGCAAATATAATTACCAATGTAGCCTTGCTTGTTTATTAGATATTTGACCTTGCACTGACTGCCTTGCAGTATAAGTTGTAACTCTCAATATAAGTCTGGAACCCCAGAAAGACCTTGGCCCCATCTGGTTAAAATTGTCTCCTATTGTTGCTCTTTCTCTAGCTCAACATTGAGACCCTGATTTCCATTTCAAACACAAGTATAAAATCTTAGATAATTTCAGTGGACAAATATTTTACTACTGGTAGGGGAAGTTAAGTTGTTTCACTAGGAAACCATAACCACAAGGATATTCTAGAAATAAATTTTAATGGGATCCTGGAACAAAGAAAATTTGTAAATGTTTACTCTTAGTAGATGTTCTAATCTGTTTTCTCCAAATACTATAATTTGCAGTTTTACCCCACACCAATGACAAACTTAATTAATAATGATGAAAACAGCAATTGTATTCTTTTTTTAATTAAAAAGTGAATAAAAGCCATGACATAATTATGTACAGTTATGAATCTGAATTAGGGAAGGCTTTGCATTATTGCTTTAAAATGGAAAACTTCACGGGTGGCCAGGTAGCAAAGCAAGTAAGAGTACCGGCCCAAGTCGGGATGACCTGGGGATTGAATCTGGGCTCAGACATTTAGCACCCACTCAGAAACACCTGGCAGTGTGACCTTGAGCAAGTTTCTTAACCTCGACTGCTTAAAAAATAAAAATAAAATAAAATGGAAAACTTCAATTACCTGATTACTTATTGTTTTTTTAAATATTGTTTTTGCTTAAATTTAATTGTCCAGAGAGCAGCTTATATCTACATAGTATAATGCTTTATATACATTATCTCAACTGATCCTTCCACCAACTCTTTGATAGGCAGTATATCTATATATCTATATGTATATTCATCATTTTATATCTGAGTACATTAAGGCTTAAATGAACAAACTCCATCCATCATTTCCAGGCTTGATGGGGGAAGGGTGCTGCAGGCAAAACCCATGGGAGCAAACTGAAACTACATAATTTGCATATTCCTAAAGCCTCCTGTGGCTTGCTGCAATTGGAGAACACTGAGTTCTTTTGACAACATAAAAGCAGAGGAAATCACCATGGATGTTAATTTGAAACAGAATGAGATAGCAACTCAGCAGTGCCTTCAGAAAGTACACAAAGAAAGCCTTTTCTTCTAAGTAAGGTGCTGACACTATCGGTGAGAGTCCATCCTATGCAGCAGATGTGAGGAATGTTACATCAGCACCTGGATAGAGCTTGGGAAGTGGCTAAAGTAAATAGAAGTGTTTCTCATCATGACACTCTCAAAATTCCCCAAGTTTTCTGCAGATGACTCTCTCAGGAGCTAATTTTTTTTTTAATGAACTTCTGAGTTTCCAGAAAAGCTCATATATCAGTGCAAACAAGGTTAAGCTATTTAATCAATCCTCTTTTCTCTGTTTTCTATAAAATAATATGTTCACATTATTGCTATTTCTAAAGATTCCTGTGCTATAGGTTATAACACTTAACATTATGGTCAATTGGTTCCTGGTCCCCATTATTTTTTTAAGCAATCAGGTTAAGTGACTTTCTCAAGGTTACACTGCTTAGTTATTTATTTTTATTTTTGTGTGTGTGGGTTCTGAGTATCTGAGACTGGAACCGATCCCAGGTCTCCCAAAGCTGGGGGCCAGCACTCTTACTCACTGTGCCACCTGGCCTCCCCTAGTCCCCATTAGTTTTAAGGAAGAGAGAAGCATCAGTTCAATTTTAATCTAATTGAGATTTCTTCATTTTATATTTATTTTATCCAGTAAAAAAAAATCATACTTTTTGCAATGGTAGAATCCTTTAAGAAAATTATACACAAATCATATGTAATCAAGACACAGAGGTATATGTGAATTTTAGAAGATTAATATGGAATCAGAGCTGTAGATTATCCAAAATCCAGTCATGAAGACCTTGGCTAAGATCCAAAATAACCTTGTCTGTCTAAAAATATCTCGAATTTTATCATTAATGTACTAATGATAGTGAAGGTAAATCAAGTAAAGAAACCCAGGGAGGAAAGAGTGAGACAAATGGTTGTAAAAACAATATCCCTATCCTGCCTAATATCAACATAACATCTTACTGAACATACAAGGTTGACACAAGGGAGGAAAAATTAAAAAAAAAAAGAAAGAGAAAACTATTTTGCAAATTTTAGTGATTAGTGCAATATTCTTCCTTTTAAAAAGGGTTCAGGTAGCTTCAGATATTCTACTTACATAACATGTGTCCATCACTGTGTGAAAAGAAGTGGAAATAATTACTCTCATTTTCAAAGTTCTTGCATTTTAGTTTTAAGTAATAAATGATGTGCATGCATGAAACTATGATAAAATGATACTAGATAAACAGTAAAATGTCTAGTACTAGCAACAAGTTATATAGGAATCAACAGAAAGTAATTGAGAAATTGAGATACAGTCAGCATGGTGTAGTGGGAAAGGAGAAAAGGTGCTGGATTCAAAGTCACAAAATTCAACACTTGAGCCCTAAGTGTGTAGTACTTGTATGACACTGACCATGTTGTTTCCCCTTCTTTGGAATACAATGTCCACGTCTATAAAATGACACAGGTGGACTATGTGGTCTCTAAAGTTCTTTCTAATTATAAATTTATGATTCCAACTCTATGTTATAGACTCATCAAAAGGCCTCCAGCTGAGTTAAAGTAGGGAAGGAAGTCTGATACAGGAAATATGGAACTTGGACTGACAGAGTGGATATGGGAGGAATGTTCAAAGAGTGGAGAAACACATGAGGCAAGGAAGGAAGAAGGAATAAATAAGTGTATTTTGGGAGGTTTTTAAGAACTTACCATGACTTTCTTTACACTTCTCTCAAAAACATACAGAAAAGTTGAGGACAAACAGTTGTTTCAAGCTACTCATTCCAGGAAACTATTCTCTACCAGAAAGTTAATAGGGAATAGTTATTCGTTTGAAAAAAAAAAACTCCCTTTTCCTTTTATTATAGGGAAATTTTAGTTATCAGATGTTTAAGGAAGAATAAGGCTGATGATAATAATGTCAATGAATCAATCACCTAATTAGCATACACTAGATGCTCAGATCTAAGCTAGATATACTGAGGAATGTAAAAGAAGTATGACACCAGTCTCTAGCCTCCAGAAATGCAATATTATCTTTTAAAAATATTTATATGCTTAATTTTTATGTTACCTATTTTCCAAGTTATTCCTTGCCCCTCCTCTTCCCAGAGATTCATCTCTTAAAACAAAGAATCAAAAAGGAGGGAGTAGGGAGGGAAGAGTTAAGTGAAACTATTTTTTTAAGTATGAAATTATTCACAATATTCAACCCTCATATTTTCTGATCCTTTCAAAAATAATTTAAAAGTAAGGTGTCATTTTATCTTTTCTTTGTTGCCAGACTAGGTCATTGTAATATCATAGAATCCAGTTTCTATTATTTTGTTGTGCTTTATATTTACATTGGTATAGTTACTGTGTATATTATTCTCCTGGTGATTCAGTTTATTTCACATTGTATCAGTTCAATTAAGTTCTCTCACACTTCTCCATATTAATTTTATACACATCCATATGCATGCATAAATACATGCCTATTCCTCATTTGATGGAGATCTACTCCCCCCCCATTTTTTTAGTACTATTAAACAACCCCCTTAAGTATTTTTTTTTCGCATATGAGGTATTTATCTTTGTCATTGACTTCCTTGGGTTATATGCCTGTCAATGAGATCTCTCAATCAATTGGTTTGGACATTTTAGTAACTTTATTTGTGTAACTCTAAATTGCTTTCTAGAATGGTGGAACCAATCCATAGAGAAGCATGAAATAAATTCAATTGTGTAAACAGTGATTAAAAGACTAAGACTCTGCTAGATTAAGGGTATATACATATTAAAATAATAATAATAGACAGACATTGCCTTAATCGATCTAAAATTTTATCAGGGGTACACCACCTATAAATAAAGAGGTACAAATAAATGCAAGATTGTTTCAGAAGGGGGAAAGCTAATTAGAAGGGAAATCGGAAAAGGTCTCATCAAGAAGGTAGCACCTGAGTTGAATCTTGAAGGAAGCTAGGGATTTTAATAGAGGAAGGTGAGAAGAAAACATATTCTTGATAGTGGATACTGCCTATATAAAGAAATCAAACCATTAAATGGACATAAACAGCAAGGAACAGAGAGAATAGGCAACTTTGGCAAAAACAGTGCATGTGAGAAGGAGTAATGTGAGTTGTAATAGAGTTTTGAAAGTTAGGAAGGACTGCATCTCACCTCAGATTCTAAGCAAATCACTATCTGGAACCCAGTTCCCTCATCTGCAAAATGATAGGGCTATATTCAATGACTTATAAGATGATTTCTATCTCTAAAGCTCTAATCTTATGAATTGTTGACAGACTCTGTAAGGCTTTGAAAGACAAATATAGGTATTTATATTTGGTCCTAAAGGAAAAGCAGTCACTGAAGATTCTTGGGAAAGAGAGAAGCATGTTTAAACTTGTCCTTAGAATGTTTGCTTTGGCCACAGTGTGGAAGATATATTAGAGGGGTAGAGACTGAAATTAGGAAGACAAATATGGAAACAATTGAAAAAAGCCTACATGAGGGGCAATAAGTGCTGAATTCAGAGTAGAAGTGTTTTGAGTAGAGAAAAGCATATAGATGCAAAGGGCAAATGGGGTATAAGGATCAGTAAGACTTGGAGATAAGGAGAGTCAAGGATAAATTTCTAGCAATGATGGTGACCTAAAAGATCCATTGAAACCTACCCTCTCTGAGAAACATCCTAGCAAAGATAACCCTGAGCAAACATTAAAAAATATCAAATAAATAACAATAAGCTCTTCTGTTTAGTCCAGGACTACACAACAGTATGGCTGGAAACTTCCTTCGCCAAGTGATTTTTCATGAGACACTGAGGTGAGCATAATATTAATCATATAATCTCTGAAACCAATGGGATCTTGGTCTTGATCTGTAAGAAACCCAGATTGGGATAAGGAAAGACTTCCTGCAGAATGTGAGTCTTTAGCTGAATTTGGAAGGAAGACAAAGAAAGTAATAGACAGAGAGAAGGGCCAGAGCAGTTTAGACATGGAGAACAGTCAATGAAAATACCCAAATTTGGCAGATGAAGTGAATTATTTGAGGAAAAGCAAGGAGGCTAGTGCCACTGTAATAGAGTTCATGAAGGTGAGTTAATATATTTGGAAACAGATTGGAACTGGAAATCTTAATTGAGTTTACAATGGTGGGAAGAGTTAAATATTCTTTCAGAATATCACTATTTTTGAAGAAAATAAAAGGAATAAAAGCAATTTCAAGTCTTATGTGTGTTTTCTGATTTTTGAAAGAATAAGGAAAGGAAGGAGAAAAAGGAATTTGCTATGAAAGAAATGAGGAATGAGAGGAAGGAACTTAGTATTTAACTTAATTGGTTAGGTCAGAAAATTATAGTTCCATGGAGGAAGGGATGAATGTTTGTTAGGCATCTCATAAGCCTCATTCTTATCTGAATCAGCAAGATGAGGATTGAGCACACATAGACAGGCACACAGAGAATCTGGTATAGAAATAATATTGTTCCAAAGACCTTAGTTTGGATTTAATCTAAAATCTTTAAGCTTAAAACTACACTAGGGGGCAGAGATATTATGGTGGAGCAAAAGCAGGAACTTCCTTAAACTATCCCCCCAATCACATCCAATATCTGTTTAAAAAAAGACCCTAAATACATTTTAGAGCTACAGTACCCACAAAATGACAGTGATATTAATCTCCCTCTGAACACTGCCTGGCAAGCTGACAGGAAGGGCATATTACAACAGGCTGGGAGAAGAATACAATCCCATGAGGGCCACTCCAGCACAAATCAGGCTGGAGCACACCTTAGAGAATTGAATGTCTGGCAGCTGAGGTAGTTTCCAGACCTCTCAACCCACAAATGACAAACACAAAGTAAAAGGTCAGTGGGGAAACACTGTTAAAACTGGGTTAGAGAAGAGCATTGTCAGGCTGCAGCCCCCAGGGTGTCAGATGCTCTAGCAGCAGCAGTAACAGCAGCAGCAGCAGCTGTTGGTTCAGCAGCTACAGGTAGACAAATGGTGGGAGGAACAAGTGACTGTCCAGAGGGCATTTGCAGGAATCTCTTTGCTTGTGCTGAGGTGATTCCCTTGCTTTGCCCTCTTTGTATCACTGGGTAACAATCTTGGGTGACAATACCAGGATTAGAAGCACTGGCATGGCAGAACTTGTGGCAGCTGTGAAGAGGGAGTCCTCCTCACAGTTCTGGGAAAGGTGCCTAGAAGTAGCTCTGACAACAGCTGCACAAAACCCCAGAAATTTGGGACACAGCACTCTCCACTCCAGAAGTAGAGCTCTATGATGGCAAAGAGCTCAAATGTCAAGTAATTGGCTGGTAAAATGAGCAAACAGAGGACAAGAAACCAGACTATAGAATCATTCTTTGGTGACAAATAATATCAAAACATAGAAACAGAATACAACAAAGTCAAAACTCCTGCATCAAAAGGATCCAAGAAAAAATATGAATTGGTTGCAGGCCATGGAGGAACACAAGAAGGATTTTGAAAATCAAGTAAGAGAAGCAGAGTGTAATAAGAATGTAAATTTTAAAGATCTTCCCTGCCCCTAGGCTAA
>NW_027187380.1:19211880-19212216 GCF_028583685.1 Petaurus breviceps papuanus | reverse complement strand
GAGTTGCTTTCCTTTAACAAAGCAGATCCAAGAACCTGTGGTAGCTGCAAACCCTGAGGACGCACTTGGGGTGCTTGCTGCTACACAGAGGAAAAATTTGGAAGAGAAATGAGAGTGATGAGAGAAAAAGATAAAATGAGTCAACAGCTTGCTAAAGGAGACCCCCCCCAAAAAAAAAACTGAAGAAAGTAACACTATAAAAATAGACTAATTTGGGGTGGCTAGGTGGCGCAGTGAGTAAAGCATTGGCCCCAGAGTCAGGAGGACCTGAGATCACTTCCAGCTTCAGACACACACACACACACACACACACACACACACACACACACACACACA
>NW_027187380.1:19204975-19211870 GCF_028583685.1 Petaurus breviceps papuanus | reverse complement strand
ACACACACACACACACACACACACACACACACACACACACACACACACAAACTAGCTGTGTAACCTTGGCCAACTTACTTAACCCCCACCGCCCTCCAAAAGGCAAAAAAAAAAAAAATAGACTAATTCAAATGGCAAAAGACCCCAAAAAGCCGACATGGAGAAGAATGTCTTAAAAAAGCAGATTTGGCCAGATGGAAAAGGAAATTCAAAAGCACACTGAAGGAAATAATTCATTCATAAATAAAATAGACCAAGTAGAAACTAATGACTTTATGAGAAATCAAGAAATTATAAAACAGAAGCAAAACAATGGAAAAAATAGAGGACAATTATAAATAACTCATTTGAAAAACTGCTGAAAAGGGAAATAGATCCAGTAGAGATGATTTCAAAATTAGTCGACTACCTGAAAGCCATGATCAAAAATAAAGCCTAGACATCACCTTTCAACAAATTATCAAGGAAAACTGCCCTGATATTCTAGAACCAGAGGGCAAAATAGAAATTGAAAGAATCCCCCGATTGTCTCTTGAAAAATATCTCAAAAAGAAAAGTACTAAGAATATTATGACCAAATTCCAGAATTCCCAGGTCAAATATTACAAGCACAGGAGTAGAAACAGGACCTCCATGTGGCTCAGGCTCCCACCACCTCCAATTCTGTAAAAGGGGACTCTGAACAAACTTTGGAGTGACAGAATCCACAAAATTACACAGAGAAGGTAACCTGATGTAATGGGAATGTAAATTTTGAAGATCTTCCCTGCCCTAGTCTAAGGTGCACCTGGAGCATGGGGTGGGAGGCTTGTTTTTCAGTAGATACTTTTTGATTGGCCAGTGAGTCAATAAGGTTGTTACATTCTCTGAGCCAGGAGAAGGCTATATAAGCCCTGATCTGTAGCTCTGTTTTGGGGCTCACTTTGAGAAGTGTTCTGTGATTTGATCAGATGAAACTCTGGAAAGCCATTGTCCAGAGCCCCCTGGCTTTGAAACCCAGATGTTGTTTGGTATGGATGTAATGGTTGGACAGTTTGGAAATCTGTCTACTTGATCTGTTTCTGTCTTGATAATTCTGTCTGTATACTCTGAAGTTAGGGGTGCTGACCTTTTTCCCCTGAACTAGGTAAATGATACATATCTGACTGATTAAAGTAAGCTTGTTAACCCATTTTTAGTTGCTTTCCTTTATCAAAGCATATCTAAGAACCTGTGTTGGCAGCCACCCTGAGGATGCTTGGGGTGCTTGCTGCTACACCTCACACTGAGGACAGCCCAGCAGGCCAGCAGGAATAGGTAAGTGCAGCGGTCTGAGAGCCTACCCCAGACCTGTGACAGACAGAGGTTTTAGCCCAAGGGCAGACCTGACCAACCACCAGCTGGAGGGACTCCAGATCACCAGAAGATCTGGAGGTCCAGAATTATCAAAAAATAGATGTGCAGGACAAAGTGAGAGGTCAGTGCAGTGCGGATTTTGGTATCCAGAAGTTGGGAGTGTATCAGATTTTGCCCCTGGGGCAAGAAGCCACTGAGGAGCCAAGGCTGTGCAGCTGCCCCCATGTGGCAGCTTCAGCTCCTGGCTTGCAGAGTGTAAGGTAACAAGCAACCATACTGAGGAGTAATCATTCTTGCTTTAACCTGCTTGGATCTGGGTGTGGAGGTCCTGGGGTGTGTGACCAGCTTGCCAGTGTGCTTGGAGGCTTCAGAAGGGGCACCCAACTCATACTTCTGGCACCTGAGAAAAGCCCAACATTTGGTATGAAGGTGCCCTGTCTGGTGGCAGAGTCCTACTGTGGCAAAAAGCCAAGGGGTCAAGTGACTGAGGGGCGACATGATCAGGCAAAGTAAGCAAAGAAAACAGAAGAATTCAACATTAGATTCCTAATTTGGGGACAAAAAGAATCAAAACATGGAACAGGAGGAAGACAGTGAAGTCAGAACTCCACCAAAAGCTTCCAAGAAAAATACAACCTGGTTACAGGCCACAGAGGAAGTTAAGAAGCAGATAAGAGAAGTGGAGGGAAAATTGGGAAGAGAAATGAGAAGAATGCAAGAAAATTATGAAATGAGAGTCAACAGCCTGACTCAGGAAAATAACACCTTAAAAAATAAACTGACTCAAATGGCAAAAGAGCCTCAAAAAGGCAATGAGAAGAAGAATGTCTTAAAAAGCTGAATTTGCCAGATGGAAAAAGAATCTCAAAAGCACACTGAGAAAAATCATTCCTTCAGAATTAGATCAGAGCAAGTGGAAGCTAATGACTTTATAAGAAATCAAGATGCTGTTAAACAGATCCAAACAAATGAAAGAATAGAAGGCAATGTGAAATATTTCACTGGAAAAACCATGGACGTGGAAAATCGATCCAGGAAACATCATTTAAAAATTATTGGACTGCCTGAAAGCCATGACCAAAGAAAGAACCTAGAAATCATCCTCCAAGAAATTCTCAAAGAAAACTTCCCTGAGGTTTTAGAACCAGAGGGTAAAATAGAGGTTTAAAGAATCCACCAATCACCTCCTGAAAAAAGATCCCAAAAGGAAAATTCCTAGGAATATTATAGCCAGGTTCCAAAATTACCTGATCAAAGAGAGAATATTACAAGCGGGCAGGAAGAAACAATTTGAATATTTTGGAAACATAATCAGGATAATTCAGTATCTGGCAGCTTCTACACTGAGGGATTGAAGAGCTTGGAATATGACATTCTGGAGTTCAAAGGAGCTGGGATTAAAACCAAGAGTCACATACCAAACAATACTGAGTATCATATTTCAGGGGAAAATATGGTCATTCAATAGAACAGAGGACTTTCAAACATTCTTGATGTAAAAAAAAAACAGAGATGATTAGAAAACTTGACATTCAGATACAAGAAGCAAGAGAAGCATGAGAAGGTAAACAGGGGAAAGGAGTCGTAAGGAATTTATCAAATTCGAACTATTAACAATTCTACATGGAAAAACGATAATTGTAACTGATGAAACTTTTCTCAGTATGAAAATTGTTGAAAGTAATACACACACACATGTATGTCTATATCAAAGGGTATATGGGCTTATGGATACATATGTGAAAGTGTGTATATATGTTTACAGGTATACATAGATAGAGGGCACAGGATGAATTTCATAAGAAGGGATGATACTTAAAAGATGAAATTAAGAGGTGAGAGAGGAATATGAGAGGATATGCAGAGAGACAGAATGGGGTGAACTATTTCGTATAGAAGAGGTAAAGGAAAATGTTCACAATGGAGGGGAATGATATGAAGGCTAAAGGGAATGGGTAATCCTTATTCTCATTGAATTTGGCTTGGGGAGGTGTACCACCAAACACACCAAGTGTCACCAGGGTTTGCTGCCTACACAGGTTCTTGGATCTGCTTTGATAAAGAAAAGCAACTCAAAAGGGGTTAACAAGCTTAATTAGTCAAACATGTTATCATTCACCTAGTTCAGGGGAAAAAGGTCAGTACCCCGAACTTCAGAATATACAGACAGAATTATCAAGACAGGGAAACAGATCAAGTAGACATATTTCCAAACTGTCCAACCATTACCTCCATACCTAATCAACATCTGGGTTTTTCATAGCCGAATTGTGGGCTCTCAACAACACATGGCTTCCAAGAGTTTCATCTGATCAAATCACAAATTCTCAAAGTGAGCCCCAAAAGAAAGCTACACATCAGGGCTTATATAGCCTTCTCCTGGCTCGAGAATGTAACAACCTTATTGACTCACTGAGCAATCAAGAAGTATCTACTGAAAAACAAGCCTCCCACCCCAGGTGCACTTTAGCCTAGGGGCAGGGAAGATCTTAAAAATTTACATTCCCATTACAGGAGGGAATGACATACACACTAAATAGGGTATTTCACCCTATAGTAGAGTAGGGGGGAAGGGGATGAAAGGGGAGATGATGGAAGGGAGGGCAGGCTGGGGTAGGGAGGGAAATTAATAGCACCCACTTTGGAAAAGGGACAGGATCAAAGTAGAGAATATAACAAGTGGGAGGTGGGATAGGAGGGAGGGAAATATAGTCAGTCTTTTACAATATACCTACTATGGTAATGTTTTGCATTAGCTACACACATACCACCTGTACTGAATTGCTTATCTTCACAGTAAGGGTCGGTGACAAGGGAAAAATGGAATGAATCTGGAATTCAAGGTTTTAAAATCAAATGTTTAAATATATATTATTAATACTATTTTACTTTTAATTGGGAAATGACATATACAGGCACTGGGTCATAGAGATCTGCCATGCCCTACTGGAAAACTCAAAGGGCATATGGGAGAAGATATCAGAGAGAGAAGATAGGAGAAATGGATATCCTGTCGACTCCTATTTTGAGGTCATGGGTAGGGGAAAAACAGGGGAAAAACTTGTAACTCAAAATCTGGTGGAAATTAATGATGTATATCAGAAGTTAATAAAGCATTTGAAAATATTGCAAGCACTCAGGAAAAAAACTGTTTGATTATTGTGGAAACACAATCAGGATGACACAAGATCTAACAACTTCTACATTAAGGGATCAAAGGGTTTAGAATATTATCTTCTGGAGGTCAAAGGAGCTAGGATTAAAATCAAGAATCACCTACCCAGCAAAACTGAGTTCAAATACTTCAGGCAAAAAAGTGGACATTCAGTGAAATAGAAGACTTTCAAGTATTCTTGATGAAAAGACCAGAGCTGAACAGAAAATTTAACTTTCAAATACAAGAATCAAGAGAAGCATGAAAAGGCAAACAGAAAAGAGAAATCATTAGGAACTTATTAACGTTGAAATGTTTACATTCCTACATGGAAAGACTATAGTTTTAACTCATGAGATTATTCTCAGTATTGGGATAGTTGAAGGAAATATATATATATATATACACACACATACACATGCATACATGCTTGTTTATGTATGTATATGCATTTATACATACATATATATTTTATATATGTATGTATGAATAGGTATGTATGTGTGTATGTGTATGTGTGTGCCTAAGTATATGAAGACAGGCAGCGCAGGTTGAGCTGAATATGAAGCTGAATATGAATATCTAAAAAATAAAATTAAGAGTTTGGAGAGGAATATATTGGGAGAAGGAGAAAGGGAAAGATAGAAGAGGGTAAATTATCTCACAAAAAAGAGGCAAAAGAAACCTGTTATAATGGAGGGGAAGAGAAGGGAGGTGAAAGGGAGTGAGTTGATCTTGCTCTCATTGGATTTGGTTTAAGGAGAGAATAACATACACACTCAACTGGGTATCTTACTCTATAGGAAAGTAGCGGGAAAGGTAATAAGAGGGGGCAGGTTAAAGGGAGAGAAGTTTGGGGGTGGGGGTAGTCAGAAGCAAACTTGTTTTTTAAAGGGACGGGGTCAAAGAGAAAATAGGGAAAATGGGGGGCAGCATAGGATGGAGGGAAATACAGTCTTTTACAATTGGACTACAATGGAAATGTTTTGCATAACTATACGTATGTAAGCTATGTTGAATTGCTTGTTTTCTCAGTGGAACTGGGTGAGTAAGGAAGAGGGGAGAAAATCTGAAACTAAAAGTTTTGAAAACAAATCCTAAAGAAAAGTTTTTACATGTAACTAGGAAATAAGGTACACAAGCAATGGCCTACAGAAATCCATCTTACCTTATAAGAAAGTAAGGGGAAAGGAGGGAAGGAGAGGATGGGAACAATAGAAGAGAGAGCAGACTGGGGGAAGCGGTAATGAGTATGTATGCCATCTTGGGGCGGGGAGTAAGGGAGAGATATGAAAAATTTTGGAACTCAAAATCTTGTGCAAGCCAATGTTGAAAACTAAAAATAAATAAACTCAAAATTCTTTAAAAAAAATCTAAGCTAAGCCTTTTAGAACACTTGCATATAAAATTTGTTGGGGGGAAAAAGCCCTAAAGAGGTGAAAGGATAGGATCCATAAATATAACAATATTTATACTAGATTTTTTATTTTGTTTTGTTTTTTGCAGCAAAGAAATAGAAATGAAGTGTGTCTCTATAAATTAGGGAAAGGCTGAATGACATGTAGAATAAGAATATAGGAATAAAGGACTATATTAAATAATGAATGCTATGGATTCAGAGAAAAATTCAAAGACATGAACCAGTGAAGAAAGGGGTAAACAGAACCAGGAAAAGAATTTATGCAATTGTGCTAATTAATGTCTTGCTGTTATTGTCATTTTTTTTCAGTTCTATTGGACTCTCTGTGACCCAAAATGGGGTTTTCTTTAAAAATATACTGAAGTGATTGGTTATTTCCTTATCTAGCTCATTGTATAGTTAAAGAAACTGAGTCAAAGAGGGTTAAGTGACTTGCCCAGCAACACTCAGTGAGGAAGCACCTGAAACTGGATTTCTACTCAAGAACACGAGTCTTCCTGACTCCAGATTGGGTACTCTACCCTCTGTGTCACCTAGCAGCTAATTTATGTGAATGATAACAACTGTCAAAAAGTTAAGTATTATAATTAATGCAATGACAAATCAGTACTTCTACAGACTGACAAAGAGCAAGGGCTCTTTCTAACTTGTGGCAAAGAGGTGATAGAATAAATACAGAAAAAGACACATATATTCAGAAAAAAAGCAGAGGTGGGGAAAATGAAGCCAACTTGTGGGAATCTATAAACATGTAGAATAAACAAAAACCTTAGAATAGCCCATAAGCTCTTCTTAGAAGATAAATTAATACATTATCAACATTCCACAGAGACTTGGTGTAGGCCTATTCTTTATCACTCAATGAACACGGCTTCCTTTAAGTCCCAACTAAAATCCTACCTTCTACATATACACTTCTCCAGGAGACCTTCCCCAGCCCTTCTTCTTCTTCTTCTTCTTCTTCTTCTTCTTCTTCTTCTTCTTCT
>NW_027187380.1:19095848-19204965 GCF_028583685.1 Petaurus breviceps papuanus | reverse complement strand
TTCTTCTTCTTCTTCTTCTTCTTCTTCTTCTTCTTCTTCTTCTTCTTATTCTTCTTCTTCTTCTTCTTCTTCTTCTTCTTCCTTTCTTTCTTTATTTTTTGCTTTTTTGAAAGGTAAAAGGAAGGGGAATTGGGGTTAAGTGACTTGCCGAAGGTCACACGGCTAGTAAGTGTTATGTGTCTGGGGCTGAATTTGAACTCAGGTCCTCCTGACTCCAAGGTCAGTGTTCTATTCACTCATCCACCTAGCTGCCCCTCCCAATCCTTCTGAATTTCGGTGCCTTGTATTATAAGTATAATTATATAATTATAATTGTTTTATTAATTACATAATGTTATATCATATTCCTATGTAATATTTTAGTATAATCATTAGGATTATATATTCATGTGTATATATATATATAATTTCTATCTTGTCTCCCCCATGAAATTGTAAGTTTCTTGAAGATGGGGACTCTTTTTTGCCTCCTTTTGTAATCCCCACACTTAATAGATATCTGGCATATAATAAGTGCTTAATTAAGATCAATTTATTTGTACCTAGTATCGATTTGTATCTAGAGAAGCTGTGCTCCTACAATGACCTAGACACTTTTCTAATTTGCCCTTTGGTAATGAGAAAAACATAGATTCATTTAAAGCCTCTGGATGTTTTCACAGGGTAAATAGATCTTGATTTTGTGTTTCTCAAGGAGACAGGACCCTTAAGGAAGGTATGCCACGATTACTCTATTTCCATATCTGGATAGAACAATGACTTTTGTGAATGTTGAAATTGACAGGCACTCATCTGAATTGGTCCCAAATTAAAATAAATTCTTATCTCAAAATACATCTCTGTGATTTAATGTGTATCAAATATGAAATAAAAAATACCTAAGGAAAAAGATAATGAAATCTTGGATCCTAAGAATAATGATACTAAATACTTTAAAACAATCATTTCAGGTAACAGGAACAGAAATATTAAAAGGAAAATAAAGAGTGTTGTTAATTTTCCTTTCTTTCAAAACAGAATCCCTCTACTTTATAATTCAAAGTTAAGCTGTATTTTTTCTAAAACAAACGAAGACAATTGTATCTAATAATATAATTAAAGACAAAAAAGAAACAATAACAACTGTGTTCCAATATAGGAAAAGAAAACTTCCAAAAATGTGAATGATGTTAGAAAATCTTAGGTTGTCTGAATGTCTTCTATGAACTCCAAAAGTTTTCAAAACGTTTAAATGGTGAGGAAAGTAGCTTTAATGTTTATCAGTAGATGACATAAAACTAGAATTAATTATAATTGCTTAAGTAATTAAATGAAAGGGGATCATTGGGACTAAGCTTTATTGGAAACTGTCAGGATAATGGAATTTTAATCAGTCTGTTTATTTTAGGAAGGATTAAATTGTATGTCACATTCCATAAAATATGATAACACACCTTGAAACTGCCTCATAAATTTTATTAAAGGGAAGCAGTTTTATCTTAATTTCTTTAAACAACTTTACACAGTCATTGGTTTTATTAGGATGCTTTAATGTATGTTATATTGGCTGAAATTAAACAAACGTTATGGGATCTTCCTTACAACCTCAACTTCTGTCATTTTCAATGGTCCCTCCTATCCTTCCACATTCTCTCCTTACCTCTTCTCCTGGAATTTTTTCTTTCCATTTTCATTGGAGTAACTCATTATTTATGGATTCATTTTAAATTATGAAGTGATGAGTGATGTCTCAGTTAACTACATGGCCCTGCGAAGTTTCAAAGATTGGTAGAAGAGTCTTGTATTTGCCAATTGATTTTAACCTTCCTTGAGGGTGGTAGTGGTGGGGGTGGGGAGCAATGACCAAAAGCAACATATTTTCATGCAACGTTTGAAAACAGCTTGCTTTTTAGCCCATAGCCTAATTGAGAAAACTGCCACTGTGAAAAGTGACCATCTTTCAGGATTCTGCAACACAAAATTCTGCTATTAACTGTTTGTCCCCAAGAGAGCTATAGTAGTCCTGTACAATAAATTAGGACACCCAGTGCTCTTGAATTTCAAGCCATATGATTTCCAGATTAATTACCAGCTGGTGCACACATTTTACATTATACAGGTATAATTTCCTTTGCTACTGTAATACAGTCATGTCAGGAGTGACACATGACATTTGTTTAACAACTAGCCTACAATTCATTGTAAGTAACCATGAAGTGAGAATAAGATAGGAAAAATGACCCATAATCCACTAAAGCTGAAATCCAGACAGGCTTAAAGCAATCCTTCAAACTGAAATGTAGGCAGTTAATCAGCAGGTATTTCTTGAAGGCCTCCCATGCACTCAGCACTGCATTAGGGAGTATCTTGGCCAAATACCCAGACTTCTTAGAAAGAGATGAAAATAAGTTCACAAAACTCTTTTCAGTCCATCTGTCCAAGGAGTAGTGTATTATTTTCTCAGACACAAAAATAAATATCTGCTCAAGGTTGAAAGGGATTATAGAACAGAGAATATATACCTGAGTTTTAAAGTTTGAGCAGGATTTAAATAGAAACCATGGAATAGTATTCCAGGTTTAGGAAATATTATAAGGCTAAGACAGAGGAAGAGTGTATACGGATAAGTAAAAAGCAGTCATATGCAATATTTTATACAATATATTATCTATAGGTAAGTTCAGCAAATATTTATAAAGTATCCTATAGTTAAATTTTGTAATTTGACAGAGACTGTATCTTAAACTTTAACAAGACAGGTTAGGCTTTGAATTAATCATGAGGAAGAAAGGGGGCTAAAATGCCTTAAGAAAATGCCAAAGATTTTATAATGACACCAAGATTCTCTTAGAAACAAAAGTCTACCTTTCTCTTTCTCTGACAACATTTTAACGTTTTATATAACTATAAAACATTGGAGACAATACTCTCTGAAGAAGTGAAAATTAATGGAATTTCTGAATGATGTGATGAACATGATGGGATGATTAGACATTTTCTTTGATCTACGTGATGCCTCAAACCTCTCCAAAACAGATGTTATGCGCCAAAGATAAGGAAATTTCAGCTCCCTCTGTAATCTAGGATACCAAGAACCTGAAAATTCTATGAACCAACATGTAACTCAGACTCATTCAGCATCCCTTCTCCCACTAGTTAGTCAATAAACATTTATGAATTGCTAACTATGTACTAAGTATTGTGTGGAGTGCTAGGAATATTAAAAAAAAGAGGCAAAAGATAGTTTCTGCCCTCAAAGAACTCAATAATTTAATGGAGGAGATGACAAGAAAAAAAATATGTATGAACTAACAAGTTAAATGCAGGATATATATGTGGGAAATTAAACGGGAGAAGGCACTAGAATTAAGAGGGAGTAAAAAAGAAAGTTTCCTGTAGAAGATGGATTTTATTTAGGACTTAAAGGAAGTCAGGGAAGCCAGCAGGTGCAGAAGAGGAAGGAGAACATTCCAAGCATGGGAGATCACTAGAGAAAATGCCGGCAGCTAAGAGACAAGGTGTCTTGTTCGTGGAATAGCAAGGAGGTTATTGTTATGAGTACACCTCAAAGAGGACCATGACATCAGGAAGATGATGTCATGACTTGCAAGTCAATTGGATTTAAGAGAGGCAGAGTTTTACAAAGTCCCCAGCCTCACTTTCCCATCTAGAGCAATCTGGGTCCAGTGGCAAGATATATAGATCACAACAACTAGAGAGACTAACTCTCTACCACCTTCCCCTGTCCATGCAGTTAGAGACCCTGGTCTTTTTAAGTCAACTCTTTCCCAGGTGTCTGTTTAACGGAGCAAATGCCCATTCAGTGATTAAGGCTAGGTAAAAATGAGGCAAATAATGGCCTCTTTTACCTATTCAAAAAAAATCAATCTGGGAAGAGAAGACACTTAAGGTTTCTGGCCAAATTAGAAAAAAAATTGCTATTTATATTCACTCCAAGTCATCAGGGTCCAAACAATGATCAAATAAGGCTTGGGCTAGCATACTGTAGGCTAAACCAGAGTTTTGTGGGTGTAAGGCATGATCTTTAAGAAAGAAATCTAGCTCTTAAAACCCCAAGATATTTGGGGATGTTTCAATGATTAAAATTATATTCTTTTGGGCAGAGTGCCCACAGTTAAGGGTATGATTCCCTATGTAGACAGAAGAGGAGGGAAGGAAGGAAGGAAGGAAAGAAGGAAGGAAGGAAGGAAGGAAGGAAGGAAGGAAGGAAGGAAGGAAGGAAGGAAGGAAGGAAGGAAGGAAGGAAGGAAGGAAGGAAGGAAAGAAGGAAGGAAGGAAGGTATTGTCCAACTGGAATTGGCCAGTTGGGTCCCGAGTGGGTCAGCTACTACTCCTCACATGTTGTTGTTTGTCCTTTGTTTTCAAGTGGACCATGACATCAGGAAGATGATGTTATGACTAGCAAGTCAATAGGATTTAAGTGAGGGAGAGGTGTAAAAAGTCACCAACCTCACTGTCCTCAAGTCATCTGGGTCCATTAGCAAGATATAGATCAGGATGACTGGAGATGACCCCCAACGTAGTGGGAGACCTTGGTCTTTTTGATTTAGGATGGCAGAAAGTAAGAAGACTGGAAAGATAAGAATGAACTAGATTATAAAGGATTGTAAGAATCAAACAGGTGAGTGTCTGAGACTGGATTTGAACTAGTGGGTAGAAAATTCTACATTCGCTCAATGTAGAAAATAAACATAACATGCTTTTACACGTGTTATTTTTTTTTAAATTGCTATGTTTGCCAAGATATGTTCTGCGTGTATACACATGATGTAAATTAAGTATTGTATATGGGCAATTACCCAATAAATTTAACCAGTCTTTCTTACTAGGTCTAGCAATATATCCACTGTATCACATACACTGATCAACTTAATCATTATTTAAGCTGTTTTTTCACCTGTTCTGGAAGAAACGGAGGAATGAATAGATGGAGGAAACTTTTATTTCCAGAAACTATGCCAAACTTATGCCCCCGAGATTATATTAGTGTTTTTTAGTTGTTGTATCACAATTTACACATATTGTGCTTGCTCACTAAAACATCCAAGTCTTTTTCAGCACTCTTTTTAACCATGGATTTCCTATCTAATACTTGTGAAACTGATTTTTCATTTGCTCAAGTGCAAGATTTTACATTCATTCCTATTGAATTTCATATTATTATCTTCATCCCAGAACTCGAACTTAGGCTATCAATATTAATTTAGATTTCCACTCTGTCATCCACTGTCAACTATACTTCCCAACTTTGAATCATCTGAAAATCTGACGAACATAATGTTTAGGCTTTAATTCAAGTCATTGAAAAAAGTGTTAAATAGAGGTGGGAGACCTTATGGCCACATATAGCCTAGACATGTCATTAAGCATGACATTTTGCCTGAATCAAAAATTTACAGAACAAAGGTCTAAATTTTACAGATGATTAAAATTTGGATTCAGTCAAAAGTCCCCACTTAAGGATTTAGAAGATTCCATGTGTCCTCAAGGCTGCGGGATCCCCAATAATTCCCTAAAATATTCCACTGAAGACATACTACCACACTGACATTCAACCATTAACAACCCATTTTGGAGTTTAGCCATCCAATCAGTTTTGAAGTGAATCTTTCTAGCATTTCTGTCAGTAACTGTAATTCAATAACTACCTCAATGTAGGAAAAAAGCATAACATGTTTTTACACAAGTGTTATTTTTTTTTAAATTGCTACATTTGCCAAGATATATTTTGTGTGTATAGACATAATGTAAATTAAGTATCATATATGGGCAATTACTCAATACATTTAATACAAAAGCAAAAATACAACTCCTCAAAGAAAAGTATAAATGAGATGTTCCTTCAAATATCTGGAATATTGGTATGAAACTGTTTAGGTTTCTGTCCTGTACCCTCTAAGTAGGTTTTTGACCTAAATTCCTCAGACTGAATTGCTATGTATAGATAGTCAGAATCATGGAAAATGACTTAGTCGGTCTTAGGAAGTTCTCACAAAAATTTTGGTGAGTTAGAAATAATTGAATCAGAATTGCACATGTTAAATTCTAGTAGCAAAAATGAAAGAGGAATGTATTGGGAATGATGCACCCTTCATGGTTCCAAATTAGAAATATTTTGCCAGGCTTTTTTGCTAAACCCCCAATACCACAGAGTCCCTTAACTCTCCTAAAAATGGATCACAGCTGCAGCCACTCAAATGCCACAGACATATTTTGTGGACAATTTCTGGGGGCAGTTTGAAACAGGCAGCATTCCTCACTGCCCAGGCAAATATGGCAGGGAAAGGTGTTTGGGGTTCAGTGTAACCATCTCAAGATACTACATTTGGCTTCTTGCTTCCCCACACTTGCCTCAGAAAGACCAAATGCTAGAAGCCTAGAGACAAATGTCTCTAGGCTAAATCAACAATTGAATTTTCAAAGAATAAGTGGAAAATGAGATTTCTGGTAAATCTTTCTGCAGGTAGCCGTTTTCCCCATTCATTTGAAAATATGGATACTAAAAGCAGGAAAACTTAACAGAACAACAATTTTAAATCCAAGATTATTGGTGTTTAGCAGGGTTATACAATTGACATTTTGATGAAATAGTTGTTTTCTACATACTAGTCCCACCTAAAACAAATAAAAACAACAACCAACATTAAAAGATAGCATATATGTGAGATATCAGTAGTAATTAAAGGCAAATTCACAAAATAAACCACGAGACTACAAAGCCTCATTAAACTAAATTTGGAAAACTAACATTTTTCAAGGTCTAGTTACATGTACCTATTGCTAGCCTATATCCTACCTGATAAAAACAATGCCAGCAAACTTCTAAATTTGCGCTTCAGCCTCTAGCTATGTAAGGCCTAACCTGGTTCTCCAAAAGCTGAACTTGAATGTGAAGAATTCTCCCTCTTACCACAATATACATCAACAAGGTATGGAAAACATCAATCTGCTCAATCATTGTAAGAAACCAAGAGTGTGAATGAAACAGGGGTGATGGAGGATGAATATGATACCCAAGGAATGAAATAGAATATTTCAAAAACAAATAACCAAACCAAATCAATCTATTATCTGAAATAACATATTCTATAAACAAAGCCAAACCACCAGTAGAAAAAGATAGGCCCTTAAAAAATACTTTTGAGACATTCCTGAAAAATGAAACAAATTAAAAGAACAACAAGAGTGAAAAGAGTGGTAACTTGCAAACATACTGACAAGAAAAAACTCAAGGAATGTAAATATGTATAATTATCAAGAAAAGAAAATTAATTGTGCACAGTAACAAGCACATTGTGCAATAATTGTCCTTAATATAATAAGCCTTTCTCAGCAATTCAAGGATCTAAGACAACTTCAAAAGACTCAGGATAGAAAATGCTATGCACATCCAGAGAAAGAACTTTTGAGTATGAATGCAGACGAAAGTATACAATTTTCTCTCCTTTGCTTTTGTTGTTTTTTGGTTTTTTAAAAACAAGACAAAAAATTCACCAGAACAGGCAAAATATAAAAAAGGATCAAAAGACAAAAAATATTTTAGGAACTAAAGATTTAAAAGCATCCTAAAGAATCAGGACAAAGGAAAGAGGAAGAGTTGAATTGCCAATTACATAGCCCCCATAAATGAGTATGTATCTGTATGTGTGTGCATATGTCTATGTGTGTGTACATATATACATGCATGCATATACACATATGTATTCATGCATGTGTGGACTGTATTGTGTGCACACATCCACCTATACAAACACTTATGTATGAGTGTATGTGTATATATGCATGCATATATTGAAATATATGTGAATATAAATCATATATAATATAAATGCGATATAAACATATAAAAGAATGTATATACAGACATATACATGCATATATGCATATACCTATATATGCTAACACAAAGGGAAGTTTCTTTTGCAGTTACACAGCAGACAAAAGGAGACCTGAACTTGTACCCAGTCAACAATCAAGGAGATAATCAAATATTTAGCCTCTCAACAAGAGAGGGTATGGGAAGGTTGGACAGAAACAATAATGAATGGCGAAAGGGATGGAGGGTTAGCAGGTAGAACTCATTATAAATTGGAAATGAACAAATGCATAGAGAAGAGGGAGAATGTATCTCTTGAATAAAAGTCAGCCCCTTTATTGTTGCTTTTATCTAGAGAGATGAGCACAATAAGCCACCACATAATTTGAGAAAATTTAATATTTTCTAGGATTGCATCTCAGCATAGGGGTACAGTCATGGGAGGAACATAGAAGCAAATCTAAACAATAAGAGTTGTGAGGGATAATGACAAGGACAGGGTTACAACTCAAGATAAAGAATGAATCCTATTACTTGGCATTGCTTCCTTCATGGTTTGGTTTTTCTTAGGAATAAGCCATGTTGTTTTCTAACATTAGAAAATATACATATGGTTCCACATCATATGGTACTTTTATGAAAATAGCCCATGTGATAGAGAATGGAAAAGTATAAATGAATGTAAAAAGTTCAGGAATATGAAACAGAGTCTTTACAGAACACAATAATGTAAACAATAATTAACAATGTGAAGACATATAGATGATACAAACCTACAATAAATGTAGACTTAATAATGACATCCTGAAAGATTAATGGGTCAAAGAAATTGTTATATAAAAATTTATAAGTATGTGAAAGAGAAATATAATGATGAGGAAATATAACACGATTTTTGAGGTAGTACCCAAAACAATCCTTACAGAAAAAAGAATTATATATCTGAAAAAAACACTTTAGCAAAATAGAAAAAAAAGAACTATTGAAATTAGAAAGCAATCTAAGAAACTAGAGAATCAAAAAATTAGCAAATAAAATAATCACAACATCCAGAATTTTAGAGGAAAATAGAAAAAAAGAGTTTAAAAAAACTATAAAAAATTATAAAATAAACCTAAAGTCTAGTTCTTTGAAAAAGATCAATTGTTAAATAATCTAATAAAAAAGAAAGAGGGATATCAAATTACCAAAAAATAATAGTGAATTCCCAACCAAGAAAATAAGAATTAGTAGACCCTAATATATGCAATTAATTGATTAAAAAATCTGATAGCTTAAAGGAAATGGATGATCATTTACAAAAATTCCAAAGGTTTAATTTAACATGAAACTAGGATCTTGAGCAATCCAGCTTTGTAAACTAATATTTAAAAGTAATAAAGGCACTCTCAAAAATAATATAATAAAACTATGTTCACAAAGAATTATGTGTGAATTTTACCAAATTAAATAAGAAAATAATAAGGTATACAAATTATTTATCCAACGGACAAAGAAAGCATTCTATAGACTTGCCTTTATGGAACATAATACTTAAACTTATAAAGTGAATGGATAAAGCACAAAGAGATTAAAACTAAGTATCTCTACTAGATAGCATTTATATTTAAGCTTTGCAAAATGCTTGAACAAATATCATTTCACGTGATCCTTGCAACAACTTTATGATATTGATGCTATTATTATCCCATTTTACAAATGAAAACTGTGGCTGAAAAAAGTTTAAGCAAACTTCCCAAAGTCACAATGATAATAGGATCTAAGGCAGAATGTGAACACATATTTCTAATTCACTCTATACATTATACTATGTAGCTGTCCAAATATTCAGAGGGGAAAAACAAACAAACAAACAAAATAAGTATAGATGCAGAAACATTAACTAAAATCACAGGGGAGGAAAGAGCTAAACAATACATATCAAAAAATATATATCTATTATCATTAAATTAGTTTCATACCAGGGATGCACGGAGGGCTCAACACTGGACAAACAATTAACACTTTCAATCACAAAAGAATAAAAATAACCAAAAGAATATTAGATAAATAAAGACTTCAAAAGTGTTTAGGAAGGCAGGCCCATAAGGCTTGGGCAGCAGAGGCAGAGACAGGCCCAGAAGCCATAGCCGGCAGAGGCAGAGGCAGGCCCGGAAGGGGCCTGATCAATTCACAGGGCAAGCCCTCCCACCAACCACAAGGGCCACTACCAGGACTAACACCAAAGGGCTGGGACTGGGAAGAGTAAGGTAAGAACCAAATACAGGGGCCACTGTCCCAGACAGCATATACTCCGGGGGCTACCACTTCATAACCCAGAAATAAAAAAAAAAAAGCCCCTATCAGGACCTCCAAAGACTAGCATTACAGAGTGAACCTCACCTGCTCCAACCTCCCCCCCCCAAAAAAAAAAAACATAGTAACTATTGCCCCAGGGCAAAACCCTCTACAGTAAAGGATTGGGATACCTAGAGGAAGGGCACGGCTAGGGCCCTGCCTCAAAATGGGTAGAAAGCAGACTACAAAGGTAAAGACTCTGAAGTCCTACTATCCTCAGAGGGAAAAACTAAAATCAGAGGGAGACAATGAGGACTCCACACCCACAGCTGAAACATCAGCAGGGAATGGGTCCCAAGAACAGAAAGCTCTTCTAGATGAGATCAAAATGAACTTCGAAAATAGAATGAGAGAGATAGTAGACAAAATGAATAATTTTCTTAAAACCATAATAGAAGAATTAGAAAAACATTATAATGACGAAAACATCTCTCTAAAAAGAAAAGTGTATGATATGGAAAAGGAGCTCCAAAAATTAAACAAGGAAAATAATTTCCTAAAAACTGGAATCAACCAAATTGAAACAAACAACTCTATGAGGAACCAAGAATTAGTCAAACAAAACAACAAGAATGAAAAATTAGAAAAAGAGGTAAAATACCTCCAAGAAAAATTAACTGACCTGGAAAACAGATTGAGGAGACATAATCTGAGAATCATAGGCCTACCAGAAAATCATGATGAGAAAAATGAGCCTGGACAACATTCTCCAAGAGCTCATTAAGAAAAACTTCCCTAAGATACTAGAACCTGAGGGTAAAATAGAAATAGAGAGAATCCACCAGATACCTGCTGGAAGAGATCCCAAACTGAAAAGTCCTCAAAATGTTTGGGCCAGCTCCAGAACTACCAGATAAATGAGAAAATACTTAAAGCAGCCAGAAAGAAACAATTTAAATATTGAGGGTCCACAGTGAGGATCACACGGGATTTGGCAGCCTCTAAACTGAAGGATCAGAGGCACTGGAATACAATTTTCCGGAAGGCAAAAGAGCTCTGGTTACAACCAAGGATCACATACCCAGAGAGACTGAGCATATTCTTCCATGCAAAGAGATTGTCATTCAACGATATAACAGAGTACCAGACCTTCCTGATAAAAAAGCCAGAACTCAATGGAAAATTCAACCTCCAATTACGAGATGCAACAGTGACAAAGAAAGGTAAAAAAGGAACACACACAGAAACACACATACCCTGCTATTTGATAAGAGCAAACTGTTTATAGATAAGTAGAGGGTATGTGTATGAAATACACAAAATGACAATTTAAAAAATCTTATTAAGGCCTACAAAGGGACTGCAATGGAAGAAAGGGTATAAAAGAAGAGGAAATGTGTAAATTATGCCACACAAAGAGGCATAAAAGCAGTATAGCAGAGGAAAAGGAGGGAGGGAGATGAGAATCACATGATCTTTTCCCTCATTGTTTCTGGTGCAAGCAGGGAATAACAGCCAGTTAAGCATAGGACTCTATGGAGAAGAAATGCAAAAAGTATCATTTTAAAGGGAAAGAGGGGAGGGAGAGGAGCTTTGCATGAGATTTGTTCCTGTCACTCTTGGTGTGAAGAAGAAATAACATACTTCATAAAGTATAAAAATATCCTACAGGCAGTAGGAGGGGGAAAGGGCTATGAAAGGTGGGGGGGGGGTTAGTAGGGAGGGAAGAAGTAAGGGGAAAAAGGAGGAAAAGGGAGGGGGGCTGATAAAGGAATACTAAGGGAGGTGGTGGTCAAAAGGACAACTATTAAGGGGAGGAGGGAGAAGGAGGGGAAAATATGAGCATTTACAGGGTCAGGAATAGGATGGAGGGAAAGAAATAGATAACAATCCTAACTGTAAATGTGAATGGAATGAACTTTCCCATAAAACAGAGATGGAGAGCAGAATGGATTAGAAGTCATAATCCTACAATATGCTGTTTACAAGAAACACATCTGAAACAGAGGGATACACACAGGGTAAAGGTAAAAGGCTGCAGTAAAATATATCATGCCTCAGCTAAAGTAAAAAAGCTGGGGTAGGAATCCGTGTCTCAGATAAAGCAAAAGCAAAAATTGACCTAATTAAATGAGATAAGGAAGGATACTCTATCCTGTTAAAAGGCACCATGGAGAATGAAGCAATATCATTACTTAACATATATGCACCGAGTGGTATAGCATCCAAATTCCTAGAGGAGAAGGTAAAGGAATTACAGGAAGAAATAGATAGCAAAACTATACTACTGGGAGACCTTAATCTCACCCTCTCTGAACTTGATAAAACTAACCTCAAAATATACAAGAAAGAAGTTAAGGAGGTGAACAGGTTTTTAGAGAGGGTAGGTATGATAGATCTCTGGAGAAAACTGGATGGGGATAGAAAGGAATATACTATCTTCTCAGCAGTTCATGGCACATACTCAAAAATTAACAATGTTCTGGCACATAAAAACCTCACCGTTCTATGCAGTAAGGCAAAAATATTAAATGCATGCATTTCAGATCATGATGCCATAAAAATTATATGCAATAAAGGGTCATGGAAAGACAGACTAAAAACTAATTGGAAATTAAAGTTTAATCTTAAAAAAATGAGTGGGTCAAACAACAAATTATAGAAATAATCAATAATTTCATTCAAGAAAATGATAATAATGACAGGACATAGCAAAATGTGTGGGATGCATTAAAGGCAGTTCTTAGGGGAAGTTTTATATCCCTGAGTGCATACATGATTAAATTAGAGAAAAGTGAGGTCAATGAATTGGGCATGCAATTGAAAAACCTAGAAAAAGAACAAATTCAAAATCCCCAATTAAATACTAAATTAGAAATATTGAAAACCAAATGAGAGATTACTAAAATTGAAATTAAGGAAACTATTGAATTAATAAATAAAATTAAGAGCTGGTTTTATGAAAAAAAATCAATAAAATTGATAGACCCTTAGTCAATATGATAAAAAAAGAAAGAAGAACACCAAATTATGAGTATCAAAAATGAAAAGGGTGAATCCACCTCCGATGAAGAGGAAATCAAAACAATAAACAGGAATTATTTTTCCCAATTGTATGAACATAAATTTGACAATCTTAGGGAAATGGATGGATATTTACAAAAATACAAGTTGCCCAGATTAACTGAAGAAGAAATAAATTACTTAAATAACCCCATCTCAGAAAAATAAATTGACGAAGCCATAAATCACCTCCCTAGGAAAAAATATCCAGTTGCAGATTGATTTACTAGTGAATTCTATCAAACATTTAAAGAACAATTGATTCCAATACTCTACAAACTATTTGGGAAAATTAGTGAAGAAGGTGTCCAACCAAATTATTTTTATGACACAAATATGTATTGATACCTAAATCAGGAAGAGATAAAACAGAGAAAGAAAATTATAGACCAATCTTCCTCATGACTATAGATGTAAAAATTCTAAATAAAATACTAGCAGAAACACTAAAGCAACCTATCTCAAGAATAATACACTTTAATCAGGTAGGATTTATTCCAGGAATGGAAGGATGGTTTAATATCAGGAAAACCATCAGTATAATTGATCATATCAACAATAAAACTAGCAGAAAACACATGATAATCTCAATAGATACAGAAAAGTCTTTTGACAAAATACAACATCCTTTCCTGTTATAATCATTAGAAAGTATAGGAATAAATGGAGCCTTCCTTAAAACAATAGGAAGCATCTATTTAAAGCCATCAAAAAGTATTATATGTAATTGGAAGAAGCTAGAAGCATTTCCCATAAGATTAGGGGTGAAACAAGGGTGTCCACTATCACCCCTCTTTCTCAATCTGGTACTAGAAATGTTAGCAGTAGCAATTAGATAAGAAAAAGAAATCAAAGGAATCAAATTAGGCAAATAAGAGCCCAAGCTATCTTTTCAGATGATATGATTATATACTTAGAGATATAGGTATACCAGATTTCAATCTGTATTATAATGCAGCAGTAATCAAAACTACTTGGTACTGGCTGAGGAATAGAAGAGTGGATCAATGGAATAGTTAATTCACATGAGATTCAGAAGTCAATGACTATAGTACTCTATTGTTTAATAAACCCCAAAACCCTAGTTTTGGCGATAAGAACTCACTATTTGACAAAAACTGCTGGGAAAACTGTAATATAGTGTGGCAGAAACTGGGCATAGACAATTATGTAACACCATATACAAAAATCAAGTCTAAATGACTACATGATCTAGTTATAAAGGTTGATACTGTAAGCAGTCTCAGAAAACAAGGAATAGTTTACTTGTCAGATTTTTAGGGAGGGAAAGACTTTATGACTAAACAAGTATTAGACAACATTATAAAATGTAAAATGGATAATTTTGACTACATGAAATTGAAAAGCTTCTGTACAAACAAAGCCAATGTAACCAAGACTAAGAGGTAGGTGGGAAATTGAGAAAGATTCTTTACAACCTATTCTCACACAGGAATCATTTCTAAAACATACAGAGACTTGAGTCAAATTTATAAGAATGTAAGTCATTCCCCAATTGATAAATGATCAAAATATATGAACAGGCAATTTTCAGAGAAAGAAATTAAAGATATCTATAAGCACATGAAGAAATGCGCTAAATCACTATTAATTAGAGAAATGCAATTCAAAACAGCTCTGAGGTACCACATCTCACCAGTCAGATTGACTAAGATGACAAAACAGGAAAATGAGAAATGCTGGAGAGGATGTGGGCAAATTGGCACACTAATGCATTGCTGGTGGAGTTGTGAACTGATCCAGCCTTTCTGGAGAGCAATTTGGAATTATGCCCTAGGGCTATAAATACTTTCATATCCTTTGACCCAGAAATACCACTCCTAAAGTTATATCCCAAAGAGATCATAGAAGTGAGAGGAAGACCCATATGTAAAAAAAAAAAATGTTTATAGCAGCTCTTTTTGTGGTGGCAAAGAATTGGAAATTAAGGGGGTTCCCATCAATTGGGGAATGGCTGAACAAGTTGTGGTATATGCATGTTATGGAATACTATTGTGCTATAAGAAATGAGGAGCAGAAGGACTTCATATTTACTTGAAGAAGCTTATATGAATTGATGCTAAGTGAGAAGAGTAGAGCCAGTAGAAATTTGTACACAATTACAGACACAACATATGTGTGATGACCAGCTTTTATAGGCTGAACTCTTCTCAGCAATGCAGTGATATAAGTCACTGCCAAAAGACTCATGATGGAGAGAAATGCATGCATCCAGAGAAAGAACTAGAAAGAACTGAATCTATATCTGGATGGAAGCAAAATACCTCATCTTTTTTCATTTTCTTTTTGGTTTTATGTACTCTTTACCATTTTTCATTCCTTCTGATACAATCCATCTTCATAACATGTCTAATATACAATGTGAAAATATTTACAGATCCTATATTTGACTATATGCTGCCATGGAAGGGAGAGGAGTGAGGGGGACAAAATGTGAAACTCAAGGAATTGTGGAATTGAATCATGTAAAATAAAAGTAAACCAACAAATTAAATTAAAAAAAATAAAAATAAAGTGTTTAGGAAAATACCACTCCCAATTTCTTCTTTTTTCTTTTGCTTTTTGAAGGGGAGAGGGCAGGGCAATTGGGATAAAGTGAGTTGCCCAAGGTCAAACAGTGAGTAAATGCTAAGAGTCTGAGTCCAGATTTGACTTCAGGTCACCTATACTCGAGAGCCAGTATTCTATTCTCTGCGCTACCTAGCCACCCCACTCAGTTTCATTTTTAAACACACACACACACACACACACACACACACACACACACATCCTATATGTGTGTGTGTATGTGTGTATAAAGATCGAAGGCGTATTTTTCTTTATGATACAAAGCATATTCCTAAAATCAAAATGTATTATTATTTATAATTAAGAAATACTAAGAAGTTTCCTAATAGATATTGGAGGGCAACCAAGAATTCTACCTCTTAACTTCATTATTTGACATGATTCCAAAATTTCTAGTGATAATAGTTATGGGTGGGGGATGGAAAAAAGCATAAAAGATATAAACAAAGACAAAAAAGATATTAAAACATCTCATTGATAGAGAAAATACAAATTTACCCAGAAATGCCAGAGAATCCACAAATAAATCCTTTAAATACATTAATACTGTCAGGAATTAGTAGAACACAAACAAAAAAGATCCACAGAAATCTATATGATGCTATAAAGTAATAAGCAAAACTGTGGAGAAATAATAGGGAGATGTTTTAAATAATTTAAAATAAGCATTTTATCTGGCATCAAATCTACCAGAAGACATTCAAGACATATACCTTTATGTAATTATGTATATCTGCACATAAATATGTATTAATATAGATTTATTATTACAAAAAAAACCCAAACCAATGTAGTCTAAGAAGAGAAACTGTCAATTTGTATGTGGGTGGGGGATCTTTAATCAAATGCTTCTGTTAAAATTCCAGTAGAAATATCTGGGGACTTACAATTAAAAGCCCAATGGCCACTCCCCAAAAGATAGTTTTTTTTTTAAAGGAACAAAGGATACTCAAAGGAATGACAAAATGTTTAATAGCAATATGAAATTTTACAACAAATCACTAACCAATAAAAGAAATGAAAATCCAAACAAGATTAAGCATTCATCTCAGAAATAACAAATAGACAAACTTCAGAAAGGAAAAAAAATATGGAAATAATTTATGTTAAATGGGTTATGGGAAGACAGTCGTGCTAATTCAGTGTTTGTAGAATCTTGAATTCTTCCAACTATCCTGGAAATTAATTGGGAATTATACAAAAAGAATTATGAAAATGCCCACATAATGCGACCTAGAAATCCCAACTCCAGATATTTTTCCCACAAAGAAGTCAAAGTTACAAAGAAAAGTAATATATATACCACAATGTTCATAGTAGATTGTTGTTGTTCTTGCTAATAACAAAGTAGAAGCAAAGTGGATGTCCACCTATTGGGGAATGGCTAAATAAATTGTGGTTGGTGAATGTAATAAGATATCATTGCTCTGTAAAAAATAACGATTATGAGGAATTCAGAGAAACATGGGATGAGAAACAAACTTTTGCATAATGAAGTAAACAAAATTTCAAAGCCAAATACATAATGACTACATTATAAACTAATAACTTTCTTCTGTTGATCTACTTTGAGATCAACGTATATTGGCCTTCAAGTCTAAGCTAAAGTCTCTATTTCTGCAGGACTTTCCCAGTCCTTTAAGTCCTTTAAACTTTATATACATATACCTATATATAAATATGCATGTATCTAGCTAACTATACATAGTTGTTTTTATGTTATCTCTCCAATTTGATTATGAGCACCTTGAGATTAAGTATTTTTTGCTGTTGTTATTTTTCCTTTTTCATTTATTTTGTCTTTTTCCTGTCTTTGTATCATCAGCACATAGTATAGGGCCTGGCAGATATGTGTTTCACAAATGCCTGTTGACCTGACTTGTTGGGATAAGAAGAAACTGATTGCTACATAAAAAGATAAGAAAATTCATTTCTTGAGGCAGAGCAAAAATGGAGGAGAAAAAGCAGAAATTTGCTTGACCTTGCCCCCCAATCACCTCCAAATACCTGTAAAAAATGACTCTAAAAATTTTAGAACTACAGAACCCAAAAATTGACAGAGTGAAATACATCTCCAGCAGAAGACAGCCTGGTAAACTAAAAGGAAGGGTCTATCCCACCAGACTGGGAGCAGAACAGTGCACCATGGGCTGCATTGGCACAGACAAGTGGCACAAACAGGACTGCAGCAGACCTCAGAGGAATGAATCACTGACAGATGTGATGGTTTTCAGACTTCTCAATCTACAAATGCCAAAGAGAAAGTAAAAGGTCAGTGGAGAAACTGTTAGAACTGGATGAAAGAAGATTGTGGAGTGTGGTGGAGGGGTCAACAGTGATGGCAGCAATAGCAGTAGCTGCTTCTAGGCCTCTAGGGTCACATATCATGGTGGAACAAAGCAAATGTCCAGAGGAAAATTGCAAAGATCTCATTCCTGGCTCTGAAGCAGGATTTTCTTGTTTTACCTGCTTGGATCTGGATCATAATCTTGGGTGGGAGTTCTAGGATGAGGAGAAGCACTGGCATGGTAGAACTTGTGGTGGCTATGAAGAGGCAGTCCTCCTCACACTACTGAGGCAGGTTCCTAGAAGTAGCTCTGACAACAGTTGCACAAACCCCATAAATTTGGAACACAGCATCTCCACTCTGGAAGCAGAGCTCTACCATGGTAAAGAGCTCAAAATTCAGGAATAAGCAAACGGGAAGAGAAGCCAGACTATACAATCTTTCTTTGGTGACAAAGCAGATCAAAAGAGAACTAGAAGAAGACAACAAAGTGAAAATTCCTGCATCAAAAGCCTCCAAGAAAAAGATGAATTATTTGCAGGCCCTGAAGGAGCTCAAAAAGGAGTTTGAAAATCAAGTAAGAGAAGTAAAGGAAAAATTGAGAAGATATAATTAATCTTCTGATTCTGAATCTTCCCTGCCCCTTGGCCCCTTGATAGGCTTAAGTGACTATGAGAACCTTCCCTGATTTGAAAATATACACTTCCCCCTAATAGGCTGAATGTGGTCACATGGAGCCTGTGGCCGGAGGCTTGTTCTTCAGGAACACTCACACCTTGTTACTTTGAGATTGGGCAGTGGATCAAGAGGGTTGTGACATTCTCTGACCCAAGAGAAGGCTATATATACCCTGCTGTGAAGTTTTGCTTTAGGGCTCACTTTGGGAAGTGTTGTGTGATTTGGCCAGATGCAACTCTGGGCAGCCGTTGTGAACCCAGTTTGAAAACCCAGATGTTGGTGCTTCCCTCTCTGGTAACTAACTAGGTATGTATGTAATGGTCAGAGAGCTGGAAGCTGTCTGCTGAATTGTGTTATTTTCTTTTGTAACTTCTGTTTATATTCTCTGAAGTTCAGGGTGCTGACGTTTTCCCCTGAACTAAGTAAATGATTAAAGCAGGGTTGTTAACCCATTTTGAGTTGCTTTCCTTTAGAAAAGCAGATCTAAGAACCTGTGCTAGCAGCCTTCTTGAGTATGCTAGGGTGCTTTCATTGTGCTATGCACAAATGGGTTTGAATCCCATCCTCATTGCCAAATGTATCAATAATGCAGCATTTACAATACCAATGGTAACTATAAATAAGTTGATACGGTTATTACTCACAAAATGTGACAGGCTCTCTACATGGGGGGCATGGCTAGAACATTTATTCAAATACCAGAAAACTGAGTCCCCAAACCAGAAAGTCAAAGCCATCACAATAGCCACAGATTTGGCACACATATTTAACACCCACCTTCTCAAGCCTTCAAAACAAAACAGGCTTCCTCAGCCAAAAGATCCTCCTCTCCTTATTCACAGCAACTTCTCAGCCTCCATACAGCTTGCTCCCAGCAGCTTTAGTCCCCTGCAGTTCTTATCCCTCGCAGTCCTTAGCAGAAGTCCTTAACAGAAGTTCCGGCTGGCTCAAAAAAAAAAAAAAGTTGCACCACTGCTGCCACTTTTAGTCACCATGCTGGCTCTAGCCTGGCTCCTACTCAGCTTTGGCTCCTTCCTGATCCACACTTTCCTGCTCCATCAGCAATTTCAAGGGGCATGGAAAAGATTCAAATCCCATTACCATTACAGAAGAGAAATGAGAGTGATGCAAGAAAATCATGAAAAATGAGTCAATAGCTTGCTAAAGAAGACCCAAAAATACTGAAGAAAATAACACCTTAAAAATAGATCAACTCAAATGGCAAAACAGGTCCAAAAAGCCAATGAGGAGAAGCATGCCTTAAAAATCATAATTAGCCAGATGGAAAAGGAAGTCCAAAAGGTGACTGAAGAAAATAATTCCTTCAGAATTAGAATGGAACAAATGGAAGCTAAAGACTTCATGAGAAATCAAGATATTATAAAACAGATCCAAAAGAATGAAAAAAATAGAAGACATTGTAAAATATTTCATTGGAAAAACCACTCACATGGAAAATAGAATCATGACAGATAATTTTAAAATTACTGCACTACCTGAAAGCCATGATAAAAAAAAGTAGCCTAGACATCATCTTTCAAGATATCATCAAGGAAAATTGCGCTGATATTCTAAAACCAGAGAGTAAAATAGAAATTAAAAGAATCTTTTTGTTGCCTCTTGGAAAGGATCACAAAAAGAAAGCCACTGGAAATGTTATGGCCAAATTCCATAGTTGTCAGGTTAAGAAGAAAATGGTACAAGCTGGATACACAACCAGGATAACACAAGATCTGGCAGCTTCTACATTAAGGGATCAATGGGCTTATCAAAGGGAATATGATCTTCTGGAGGTCAAAGGAGCTAGGATTAAAATCAAGAATCACCTGCCCAGCAAAAGTGAGTATATTACTTCGGGGGGAAATATGGACATTCAATGAAATAGAGGATTTTCAAGCATTCTTGATGAAAAGACCAGAGCTTAACAGAAAATTTGCCTTTCAAATTCAAGATTCAAGAGAAGCATGAAAAGGTAAACAGGAAAGAGAAATAATGAAGAACTTATCAAAGTTGAACTATTTGCATTTCTACATGGAAAAATGATATTTGTAACTTTAGCCTTTTCTCAATATTAGCATAGGTGATGGGAACATACACACACACTCATTATATATGTGTGTATATATGTATGTATATATGTGTGTGAATATATACATGTATATATCTGTATGTGTGTATGTATGTATGTGTCTATATGTATTCAGAGATAGAGGTCACAGGATGAGTTGAATATAAAGGTATGATATCTAAAAATAAAATTAAGAAATGAGAGAGGAATATATTGGGAGGAGAAAGGGAGAGGTAAAATAGGGAAAATTATCTAATAGAAAAGAGGCAAGAGAAAGATATTACAATGGAGGGTAAGAGCAGGGAGGTGAAATGGAATAAATCAAACTTACCCTCATTAGATTTGGCTTAAGGAGGGAATAACATACACACTTAATCGGGTATCTTACAGTACAGGAAAGTGGGGCGGGGGGGAGGCGATAAGAGGGGAGATGATAGAAAGGAGGGCAGATGGGGGAAAGGGGTTGTCAGAAGCAAACACTTTAGAAAAGGACAGCGTCAAACAGAAAATAGAATAAATGCCATATGGGATAGGATGGAGGGAAATACAGTTTTTCACAATATGACTACTATGGAAATGTTTTGCATAACTGCCCATGTATAACCTTTATTTAATTGCTTGCCTTCTCAACAGGGGTGGGTGAGGAGGGAAGAAGGGAGAGAATCCAGAACTCAAAATGTTAAAAACAAATGTAAAAAAAAAGTTGTTGCTACATGCAACTGGGAAGTATGATGTACAGGCAATAGGGTGTAAAAATCCATCTTGCCATACAAGAAAGTAACAACAGAGTAAGGGGAGGGGGAAAGGGGATGGGTTAAAGTGAGGGCAGAAGAGAGGGAAGACTTGGGGAAGAGGTAATTAGTATACTTGCCATCTTGGAGTGGGGGGTAGGGTAGAGATGGGTAGAAAATTTTTAACTCAAAATCTTATGGAAACTAATATTGAAAACTATTAATAAATACATACATACAATAAAAGAAAATTCATTTCTCTTCTCTCTAAATAGGTAAAATATTTACATTTATAGGTTTTGAACATTACATATAATTTAAAACACATTTGGTTGATTTTGTGGTGTGTGTGTCTTTGCTAAAAAGGAAAGTTTACTGATTAGGGGGAGCGATATATAGGGAAGGGATGTGTGTGTATACACACACAAACAAATACGTAAGTATATATCCATTGGAGAAATTCTAGGTTTCAAATAAAAAGGAACCTGTCATCAATAGTTGCTGGAATCAAAACAAAGCAATGAGTTCTTCTTTGACTATTTCCTTCTACAGGGAAAACAAAGAAACTGGCATTCTTGATTTTAGCCTAATTCCAACTGTATACTTTAAAAGTAGAAATGGATGATCTTACGAAGATGTTATAACCTCTTCACTAAATTATTAAATATCATGTATTCAGAATTTAAAATGAAGAGAATTTGTGAGATTGAGAGAAAAATTTCTTTAGAAAACAAAGAGATCAAAGTTCTTTGCATGTAGAGATGACTACAAGAGAATAGGGGATTATATAAAGAGTCTAAGATGTGTGTACAAAAGAGGTAGGGGGCAACACAGGACCAGAAAGTTTTAAAGTTGGTCTTTAAAAAATTCTGGAAAGCTAAACTTATTTCCTTAACATTTCTTCAGCTATGCAATAAACATCAATTAAGTCCTTATATAAGGGACTATATGGCATTTTGTTGCTGTTTTCCATTTGTTTGTCATGTTGTAAAGTAGTTATTAATAGTAACTATTTATAAATTTTTATTATATGGTGGGCACTGTGCTAAGCACTTTACAATTATTATCTCATTTAATCCTCACATTCATGCTGGGAGAAAGGACCTATTAGTTTCCTCACTTAACAGATAACAAAACTGAAACAAACGAAAGTTAAGTTACTTGCCCAGGGTCACACTGCTACTAAGTGTCTTAGGGTTGATTTTAACTCAAGCCTTTCTGTCTCCAGGCCCAGTGCTCTAATCTTGGACTTGAAGTCAGGAAAAACTAGATTTATATCCTGCCTATGACATCTAATACATATGTTACCACTGGCAAGTCATTTAATCAGAATTTCAAGTAATTCTCTAATTTTATACAACAATAGTGCTTAAGACATATTGTCACTTTGGGCAGATCATTTCATGTCCTGAAGCTCAGTTTCTTCATTTATAAAATCAAGGATTTGGACTAGAGAAAGACTAAATGGTTGGGGTTTAGTTTTGTTGTGTTTTTTTTTTCAATTCAAAATATATGATCCTTACGAAAAGAAAAAATGTGACTTCATAAATCGTAAGCACTTGATACATTAATGCACATGTTACTGAAAAAGGGCTAAGGAGAATATGAAGATGAAAAAAATACAGTCCTGCCAAGAATGAGATTACATCCAAATAGAGGAGAAAAACAGACAGAAATAACTATTATCAAATTGAGACATAAGGGTATAGCAAATAGGCAGTCTCAAAGGCAAGAAGGTCTGTATTAATGTCTGAACTCTTATATATACCTGTTAATAACCCCCAGACATGTCAATGAACTTCTCAGTGCTCTAGACTCATTTTTGAAACTGCAAATGGGAGTGAAGTTACTAACATGCATTGTTAAAGGAAATTCTCTTTATTTTCTTTTTTTATCTTTTCTTTTATTAATTTGTTTGCTTCCTTTTAGTTTCCAGGATTCAATTCCACAATTCCTTGAGTTTCACATTTTGTCCCCCTCCCTCCCTTCCCCCCCATGGTGGATTATAGTCAAGTATAGGATCTGTAAATACTTTCACGTTATACATTAGTCAGGTTATAAGGACAGATTGTACCAGCTGGAATGAAAAATGGTAAAGAGGACATAAAACCAAATAAGAGAAGGAAAAAGATCAGGTATTTTGCTTCCACCTGGATATAAACTTCGTTCTTTCTAGTCCTTTCTCTGGATGCACATATTTCTCTCCATCATGAGTCTTTTGGGATTGACTTTATCACTGCATTGCTGAGAAGAGTCCAGTCTATCAAAGTTGGTCATCACACATACATTGTGTCTGTAATTGTGTACAAATTTCTCCTGGTTCTACTCTTCTCACTCACTCAGCATCAGTTTTTTTAAGTCTCTCCAGGTAAATATGAAGACCGTCTGCTCCTAATTTCTTATAGCACAATAGTATTCCATAACATGCATATACCACAACTTGTTCAGCCATTCCCCAATTGATGGGCACCCCCTTAATTTCCAATTCTTTGCCACCACAAAAAGAGCTGCTATAAACATTTTTGTACACATGGATCTTTCTCTCATTTCTATAATCTCTTTGGGATATAACCCTAGGAGTGGTATTGCTGGATCAAAGGGTGTGAAAGTATTTATAGCCTTTGGGCATAATTCCAGATTGCTCTCCAGAAAGGCTGGATCAGTTCATAACTCCACCAGCAATACATTAATATTCCAATTTGCCCACATCCTCTCCAGCATTTATCATTTTCCTGTTTTGTCATCTTAGCCAATCTGACTGGTGAGGTGTGGTACCTCAGAGTTGTTTTGAATTGCATTAATCTAATCAATAGTGAATTAGAGCATTTCTTCATGTGCTTATAGATAGCTTTAATTTCTTTCTCTGAAAACTGCCTGTTCATATCTTTGCCCATTTATCAATTGGGGAATGACTTGTATTCTTATAAATTTGACTCAATTCTCTGTATATTTTAGAAATGAGTCCTTTGTTAGAGACATAGGTTGTAAAGATTCTTTCCCAATTTCCCACCTCCCTCTTAATCTTGGTTACATTGGCTTTGTTTGTACAGTACCGATTCTTATATATGAGATATATATCCTTATATTAAGTATCTAAGAGACATCTAAATAAATTGCAAAAGAAAGTCTCTTGGAAGGTGGGTAGGGGTTGAGGAGCAGAAACCTGAAAGGCACTTTCTGATATTTTAAAATTGATAGATCTTTCTACAACATCAATCACATTAAGGGGAAAAAAATCAAAACAACAGTCTAATCACATGTAGTTGCCAGTTGAAGTTTCTCTAACCTTTCTAACAAGGCTTTGTTTTAAATAATAGTAAATTCTAACTAAATATAGTAATTTTTGCCTGAAAAAAATTAGACAAGCTAGGGATGGGAAGATAGGGCTACATTTGACTTTCATACACATGGATGGCTTATGTGTGTCTCTCTTCATATTCTCAAACATATATGCCTCGTATATTAAGTTAATCTGTTTTCAACAATTGACTAATGACTAACATTCCCCTGAGTCCAGTGGTTGAAAGGGAATAGGTTGCTAGTGCCCAGTGACATTTGGAGCAGTGGACAGGAGATGTTAAACATTCCCCTGATACGTAATCTGTGGTTTTCTTTCATTGGATGGTGTCCACAGTGTGGCAGTTACCTGCAGAAACAGCCAGGCACCACTCTGAGTACAAGACTGTCTCCCCAAGTCTCTACATAGCCAAGTGGAGCCAGAGGGTTGATCCCCTGGCCCTCATACACTGCTTTCCTTTCACCACCTTCAGTTTATACAAAGACTGGATTATCTGAGTTGTTTTTTTTTTTTCCTGTAGCCTTTGCAATGAAAACTCTCCATGAAAAGCCTAATAAAGTCATATGCCTGCTCTCTCCCTGCCTCCCCCATCCCAAATATCCCTGCCAAAAATAAGAACAAGTGGGGGAGGGGGAAAGGGAGAGATTTTTAAGCCTGGAACTCATTTAGCTAAAAGGACCTTAGTTAACAAGAAAGTTACCCATCATGAACTGCAGGTAACACCTCCAGTGATCCTAAATCCATTAAGAAGAGACTTTGCCTGGACTGAGTTTGATTTTATGAACTGTGAGGCTGCTATGTTGAGAGTCTGCAAATTGGACATAAATTGGACTGCAAAAGACTAGGGGGGCCAAATTGTTTTCCTTCTAATGATGTAACAGGCTTTGACTTTTCCCAAAGAGTCACATAATCTTGAAGGGAGGCTAGGGATGAGTGTGTGTCTATGTCTCTTTTAATCTACTATTTCCCCAATTCTGACAGTTATGTTTCTGCCTCAGAAGCAGCTAAAATATAAGATAAAATCTAAGATTACCAGTGGGATTTGCCATGCTTATATTAAAGTGCTCTCTCGATGCACTCAAATCAGCTTGACAAAATTCAGCAAAAGGACCAGCTTCGTCTGAATTCTCTTTTCAACTGGCTGTTATGAAATTGTATAGACACAATCTAACAACACATGTTTAAATCCTAAACTACTAGGGAGATTAAGAATAAGTGATAATCTGGAGCTCAGATGGCTTAGACTTGATGGGAAATTATCTACATGATGCCTTTCCCAACCCCTATAAAATTCTAGTGTCTTTTCTCTTTTTAATTTATCCTGTATACAGTTTTTATTTATTTTTTTGCTTGTTTCCTCCCTCACCACATAGAGAACATCTTGAGGGCAGAGATTGTCTTGTGCCTATTTTAGGTTTTCCCAGCACTTGGCACATTTCCTGGCACTGAATAGGGGCTTAATAAATGATCATTGACTGATTGACTGATTAGAGTCAAGGGTGTGCTGGAAAATGTTTAACAACTGACTTTCCAGGGGGATAAAGAAAACATATAATGTACACATCTGCCATATATATATATATATATATATATACATATATAATAGATGTACATATATGCATTAGAAACATATATAATAGTACATGTGTATATGTGTGTACATATATACGTACACATACATAAATGTATATATATATGTGTGTGTGTAGATAGGTAGATAGATATAGAAATATAGATAAAGATATAGATAGATATAGATATAGGTATGGCACACATATGGAGTAGAATTCCCCCACAATCTGTGGGCCTGGAGTACCAGAGACAGACACCGCCCTTGTCACCATTGTTGCTGTCCACACTCTTCCCTCTCCCAGTTCCAACAGATTTTTCCCACTGACTTTTTACTTTCCTTTTGGCATTTATGTGTTGAGAAGTTTCAAAACTGCCACAGCTGCCAGTGATTCAGGCCCCTGAAGTCTGCTCTAACTGGACTGTAATGCAAGTCTGCACCAGCATGGCCCATGTGGGCCTGTGCTCCACTCTGAGTCTGGCGTAATAGACCCTTCTCATTGGTTTGCCACACTGTCCTCAGCTGGAGACATATTTCACTCTATCATATTGTAGCTCTAAAATTTGGTTAGAGTAATTTTTATAGGTATTTGATTTAACTGGGGACAAGCTCAAGTAAGTTATTGCATTTACTCCTCCATTGTGAACTCTACCACAGGTCATTTTTTTTATATATTCCATGTACTTTTGAGCAAAATGTATATTCCCTCTTATCCCCATTCAATTTTCTCCAGAGGTTTACCATATCTAACATTTCTAAAATTCTATTTACCTCCTTAACTTTTTTCTTGTTTATTTTGTTGTTTGATTTATCTAGTTCAGAGAGGGGGAGTTTGAGGTCCCCCACAAGTATAATTTTGCTGTCTATTTCTTCTTGTAACTCTCTTATCTTTTCCTCTAAGAATCTGGTGCATGTATGTTTAGTAATTATATTCCTTCATTGTCTGTGGTGCTTTTTAGCAGGATATAGTTTCCTTCTTTATCTCTTTTAATTAGATCTATTTTTTTTGTTTTTGCTTTGTCTGAGAATAGGATGGCTACCTCTGCTTTTATTTTTTTTTTACTCAGCTGAGGGATAATATATTCTACTACAGCCTTTTATTTTTACCCTGTGTGTATTCCTCTGTTTCAAATGTGTTTCTTATAAAGAACATATTGTAAGATTTTGATTTTTAATCCATTCTGCTATCCACTCCAAGAAGGCTTTTTGGGTTTCAGATGAGTTCATATTCCTCTTAGAGGTTTCAGATGTAAGTATATTGACAATGCAGTTCTATCCTGAATTTATGTTTTGATTTCCTTGTCATCAAGATACTTCTCTATGGTCATTGTTTTTCTTTGTTACTTTTTGCTCATGTTGTTTACCTTTATTTTTTTGTCTTTTAAAGTTTATCTCTGCTTCTGGGGACTAGGTGGCACTGACCCATACTTCTTGTGCTAGGGACTAGGGGCCTGGTAACTAATTTTATGTTCTGGGGCCTCAGGCACTGGCAGTTGGAGGTTCTAATTGTCTGGCAGTTTACCTGGGGGTGAGCTGGAGCTGGTGGTGGTGGCTGGTGTGTGTATGGTGTTGGTGCTTTCATTCTCCTCCACCCTGGGGCTCAGGATCTTCCACTGCCCCACTTAGGTGGGGCTTGTTGCTGGCTTGCTGTTATATCTCCAGTCTTGTACTAGTCCCCTTCAGTCAAAGAAAGAGCAGACTTTCCCATTAATCCTGCTAGCTTCCTGAGCTAAAAGACAGCTGTACCCTATCTTTCTGCTGACTCCATTATTCCAGGATTTTCCCTATAGCAATGTAGTGTAATGGCAATAGGAATTTGAAGATCTTCCCTGCCCCTTACTAGGCTTAGGCAAATTTGAGACTTTTCCTGATTTGAAAATATACTCTACCCCCTAATAGGCTTCATGTGGTCACATGGAGCTTGTGGTGGGAGGCTTGTTTTTGAGGGAAGTACAACTTTTGTTACTTTATAGTCAAGTTGTCCATGAGGGTTGTGATTTTCTCTTACCCTAGAGAAGAATCTGAAGTGAGGTTTTGCCGTGGGGCTCACTTTGGGAAGAGTTGTGTGATTTGGCTAGATGAGACAACGGGCAGCTATTGACCTGCCCCCCACAGCTTTGAAAACCCTTATGTTGGCGTTTCTGTCTTTGGTGACTAATTGTATGTATATGATGGTCAGAGAGATAGAAACCCTGTCTGTTTATCTGCTGAATTGTATTTTCTCTGTTTGTAGTTTTGTCTGCTTGTAACTTCTGTTTGTAATCTCTGAAGTTCAGCGTGCTGACTTTTTCCCCTGAACTAGGTAAATAACACATGTTTCATTAAAGTAAGATTATTAACCCTTTTTGAGTTTCTTTCCTTTGGAAAAGCAGATCAAGGGGCAACTAGGTGGCATAGTGAATAGAGCACTGGCCCTGGAGTCAGGAGGACCTGAATTCAAATCCGACCTAAGACACTTACTGGTTGTGGACTTGGGCAAGTCACTGAACCCCAACTGCCCAGCCCTCCCCCCTCCAAAAAGACAAAGAAAAAGGAGATTAAAGAACCTGTGGTAGCAGTCCATCCTGTGTGTGCTAGTATGTTTTGATCTCCTTTACTAAAGGAGAGCAACTTTTAACTTGTCAACAATCTACTTTAATTACATTCACTAGTTCAGGGGAAAAGTTAGCACCCTGAATGTGAAGAAAACACAAACAGAAAAAATACAAGGAGAGAAATTAGCACAAAGATCAATAGACAGGGCCCCAGCTGTCTGACATAGCAATACTGCTAACCACTTTACATGCATCAATGGATCAAGGGAGCACAGACATCTAAGCATTTGGGGGGCTCTGAACATAAGGCTACTCAGAGTCTTAACCAGGAAATCAAAAGATCCTTCTGTTGAGTGAACCCTTGAAGCAAAATGCCAACCTCCCAGAATATATAACAAAGACCAGCCCCCTGATTGGCTAAGATCCTGTAGGCATGAAACCTACATTCACAGTTGTGAATTATCAGGGTTCAAAGGAGATGAATCCTTCCAATGTTCACAATTTATCATGAGCCTGGGAAACTGAACTACAAAAAGAAAACAACAAAAAGATCCCACCTTGCATGTGCTCACAGGTGATATTCTCTGGGTTTTTCAAGCTTAATAAGTGAGGGTGAGAGCAACTTACTGCTTACTCCATCATCTGTGTCTGACCCTTTATGTCCCTATTTGTCGTTTTCTTGACAAAGGCACTGGAGCAGTTTTTGCAATTTCCTTCTCAAGATCTTCTTTGAGGTGAGGAGACTGAGGCAAACAGGGTTAAATGACAACTAGGGTCACACAGCTAGTAAATATCTAAGGCAAGAATGGTACTCAAGCAGATAAGTCTTTCTGACTCCAGGTTTGGCACTCTATTCATTATTCCACCTACGTGCCTTATTCTTACTACCTGTTTGAATTTGGGCAAATTGTTTTAGTATTCTGGGCCTCAGTTCCTTCAGAGATTTTGAATAGACTATTTCTTTCATTTAATCAAAATATATTTCTTTTTTCTCTTTCCACCTTCTAGCATTGGGCAGGGGAGGGAACACACTTATAATAAATATGCAACAGCAAGCAACAGGAATTTCTCAGTTGACTATCTCTAAAAATATATTTCTCATTTTGTGCCCTGGGTCCCTCACTTCTCTGTCATAAGGTGGGTAGTAAGTTTTATCATAGGTCTTTAGGGTTGATGTATTGTCATTGTGTTGTTGGAAGAAGTAGATCATATAAAATCCTTTCTACTTGTATTTATTATGGTAATCTGGCCTCAAGATACTCATTTTTTTCTCACTTTGGTTTATATGTACTGATCTCTTAGAATATGTATAGTAAAGCTACAAGGATACCAAAAATACATTTCTTGCCCAGACTGGAAAAACAAACAAACAAAAAACCATTTGCTAGTAGGATGTAAATTCCTTGAGGAAAGGAATTAATTTTTGTTTTGTTTTGCCTCATGGGAGCAGAAAGATGGTATATTAGTTATTTTCTGCAAATGTCTTCTTCTACCCTTTAACCTTAAAACAAAAGAATTATGCACCAGATGGAGACTAATTGGAACCAAATTTATAAGATAATGTAACAGAAATTGTATAGAACATTCAAATTTATTCCCTGTTAGCTTCAGCTAATTACATGTATGAATCAGCACTTGGGTCCTTGGGGTATGATAAATGTCTTGGCTACTTTTGGTATGTGATGGGCTTCTGGTCATGTTGTGGCTAAACAATGAAGGGTGTGAGTACTTTGAAATGATAAAACAGTCCCCTGTTGGCTGTTGAACCAGGAAAACCAAAGACTAATTGGAGAGAGAGACAGAGATAGAGACAGAGAGACAGAGAGAGACAGAGACAGAGAGAGAGACAGAGAGAGACAGAGAGACAGAGAGAGACAGAGACAGAGACAGAGACAGAGAGACAGAGAGAGAGCGGGGGGGGGGGGGGGGGAGAGGGGAAGGAGGGGATGGGGAGGAGAGAACATAAAACAAAATGGATATCCTTCAATTGGTGAATGATCAAGGGTATAGTGTATGAATGAAACAGAATGTTATTGTACAAGCCAGGGTTCGAGCTTCTTCATGGAACCATCAATAAGGCCTTCGAGTTTCGGCATGGCATAATTGTTGCCATGGACTCACTGGCCACAGCTGGCACTTATATTGCTTCCCAGACAGTGAGGAAGGTGATTGAGATCAACCCTTACCTGCCAGGCACCACGGCTTGGGAGAGCTGCAGACTGCAACTTCTGGGAATGCGGCCGGGCAGTGCCAGATCTACAGGCTCTGGAACAAGGAGTATCTCTTGCTGCCTCCAGGGTGCTTGCCAACATGGTCTGTTTGTACAAAGGCCTAGGTACCATGATTTGTGACTTGGGATAAGCAAGGGCCTAGCCTATATTATGTGGACAGTGAGGGAAACCATATCTCTGGATTCACCTGTGAGTTCTGGTTCTGTCTGTGCTTATGGGGTTATGGAGCAGGGCTACTTGTTTGATCTACCCACAAAAAATATCTTTGACCTGACCTGGAGAGCCATCAACCAGACCACCTATCGAGATGCCTACTCAGGAGGAGTGGTCTACCTCTATCAAATCCGAAAAGATGGCTGGATCTGTATCTGCAGTGACAAAGTAGCTGATTTAAAAAACAAGTATCAGGTGGCCACTAGGTGGCACAGTGAATAGAGCACTGGCCCTGCAGTCAGGAGGGCCTGAGTTCAAAATGCAACCTCAGATGCTTAACACAAAAACTAGCCATGTTACCTTGGGCAAGTAACTTAACCCCAACTGCCCTTCTAAAAGCAAAAAAAAAAAAAAAACGAAGAAGAAGTATCAGAGAGCCACCCCCTGAAGGAGTTTGGGGGGTGGCTTTCTGGGTTTCTGGGGGTGACTGATGTTTGATGCCAGATTTCACCATCCAGAACTGGAAAGCAACCTGGTTCTTTTTTTCTTGTCTAGGACTTGATTACTTTTTAAGGCATTCTTCTCCTCATTGGTTTTTTGAGCCTCTTTAGCCATTTGAGTCTATTTTTTAAGGTGTTATTTTCTTCAATCAGGTTGTTGACATGCTTTTCATGATTTTCTTGCATCATTTTCATTTCTCTTCCCAATTTTTCCTCCACTTCTCTTATTTGGTTTTCAAAATCCTTCTTTAGCTCCTCTATTGCCTGTAACCAATTCATAATTTTCTTGGAAGCTTTTGGTACAGGAGTTCTGACTTCATTGTCTTCCTTATATTCCATGCTTTCATCTTTTTTGTCCCCAAAAAGGAATCTAAGGTTTTACTGCTCTGCTTGCTTTAATTGCTCATGTTGCCACTCAATTACTTACTTTTGAGCTTTTTGCCACAGTAGAACTCTGCTTCCAGAGAGAAGAGCTTTGTCTCAAATTGCTGGGGTTTTCACAGCTACTAGAGCTATTAGTTGGGTGAAAGCATGGAGTGATTAACCCTCAGACTGGTTGCTTGGTACCCCAAAAAATCTGCTGTCCAGGAGCTCTGAAGCAGCCTAGGGATGGATGTCTCCAAGCATCAGGCGCTTCTCCCTCCAGGGGGGTAGAGGCCAGACCACAATCCCGCACCCCCTTTTCCGAAAGTCCATTGACTTCCCACTTTGTCTTTGGCATTTATGGGTTGATAAATCTGAAAACCACCACACCTACTGGTGATCCACTCTCCTGAATTCTACTCCAGGGTTGGCGGCCACCTTGAGGCTAAAACCAAGGGCTCAGTCTTTGCTCCTAGCATGCTGTGATGGACCCTTCCTGTCCATCTGCCAGGATACCTTCAGTGGGAGGTTTCTCTTTGTCACTTTGTGGGTTCTGAGCTCTGAAATTTGTTTAGAGTCATTTTTTATAGGTATTTGAGGTGGTAATGGGGGGGAGTGCTGGTAATTTTCTGCTTCCATGCCACTATTTTGGTTCTCCCCCCCATTACTTTTTAAAACAACTTTTCATTGACTTCTTCATGTTATTGATTTGTTAATAAGCTGCTACAAATGCAAATATTCATTTTACTTTGTTGTTAACATTATACAACTCAACCCTCCCCCCTCCCTCCAAAAAAGAGAAAACTGAACAATTGGCTGAGCCATAATAGCCTCTGCAACCATATCAGGCAAATTAATGATATAAACAAAACTTTAAAAAAAAACTAATTTCTTGTGAAAAGAAGGAATTCCCCAGGATTATTTATTTATTGTATACACCCATTGCATAAAGGGAACAATTTTGAGTGATAAGTTGTAGGGGCAAAGCACGTTTTTTTTTTCTTTCATGTCTTTATGAGTGTTAGAAGAAATGTATACAGGATGCATACACTAACCAGAGAAGGAATTTTGAAGCTTTAACGTCGATTGTATGTCTTTGTTTGCACAGGGGTACAAGGAGATTTGCCAAAATGCTGCAAATATTGAATGACATTGCAAACTAGACATATCTTTTTTTTTTTGCTTTTACGAAACCTCAACTACATTTGAATATTAATTTTCAGCCTCTCATTCCTTGGTAGAAACAGTACCTTCTGCCTTTTGTGCTTCGGCAACATGGAGGCTGCTACAGCGGCCTCGGGTTTCTCTCCAAACTTGACACCAGCCCCTATGCCAACCTTGGCATCTACATGGGATTTCACCCGATCCTCCACCCCAGCTTCAGGCCCAGCCCTGCCACAGGCCCAAAGCCAGGCCCTAATGTCAGTATCTCTGCCAGCTGCCCCAACCCCAGCTCTTGTACCTGTACCCCTCAGGTGTAGACTCCCTGGGCTGCACCCGGTCATCCTCACATCCATAGTGGACTGCTAAGAGCATCACAAGGATGGCACAGGCCACATTATCAGCACTTTATTGGGAATGATTGACAAAAACTCACTAGAGGTCACCAACTGCTTTTCAGTTCCACATAATGAGTCTGAGGATGAGGTTGCTGTGGAGATGGAATTTGCTAAGAATATGTGTGAACTACACAATAAAGTGTCTCCAAGGGTGCTTAATTTTTTCTTAAATTTATATATTTACTTTTAGTTTACAACATTCAATTACACAATCTCTTGAGTTGGAAATTTTCTCCCTGTACCCCCTGACCCCCATCACAGCATGCAATCCGATACAGGTTCTACAAATACCTTCACATTAAATATTAGTCAAGTTGTAAAGAAGAATTATAACCAATGGAGTGAACAAGAAAGGAGTAAGGAAACAAAAACAAACACAAAAGAGAGAGAGCAAGTAGTTTGCTTCAATCTCCATTCAGACTCTGTGGTTCTTTTCTCTGCATGTGGATAATCCTTTCCATCATGAGTCTTTTGTACTTGTCTTCTAACATTGTAATGCTGATAGGAGCCCAGTCTATAACAGTTAGCCGTGACACATACGATGTATCTGTATTTGTGTACAGAATTCTCCTGGTTCTGCTCTCCTCACACAGCATCAGTTTATATGAGTCTCTCCAGGTTATTATGATGTCCATCTGCTCTTCATTTCTTGTAGCACAATAGCACTCCATTACATTCATATACCACAGCTTGTTTAGCCATTCCCAATTGATGGGCATCCCCTTGCTTTCCAATTCTTTGCCACCACAAAAAGAGCTGATATAAATATTTTTATACATATGGGTCCTTTTCCCACTTGTATGATCTCTTTGGGATGCAGCCCTAGAAGTGGTATTGCTGGATCAAAGACTATGCACATTTTTGTAGCCCTTTGGACATAGTTCTAAATTGCTCTCCAGAATGGTTGAATCTCTTCACAAGTCCACCAAAAATGCATTAGTGTTCCAATATTTTCATATCCTCTCCAGCATTTAGCATTTTCTTGGTTTGTCATCTTAGCCAATCTGACATGTGAGTTGTGATACATCAGAGTTGTTTTATTCTGCATTTCTCTAATAAATAGTTATTTGGAACATTTTTTCATATGCTTACAGATATCTTTAATATATTCCTCTGAAAACTGCCTATTCACATCCTTTGACCATTTATCAATTCGAAAATGACTTGTATCCTTACAAATTTCAATCATTTCTCTGTATATTTTAGAAATGAGTCCTTTATCAGGGACACTGGTTGAAAAAATTCTTTCCCAATTTTCTACTTCCCTCCTTATCTTGCTTACCTTGGCTTTATTTGTACAAAAACTTTTCAGTTCAATAAAATCAAAGTTATCCATTTTGCATTTCACAATGTTCTGTCTCTTGTTTGGACATTAATTCTTCCCTACTCCATAAATCTGACAGGTAAACTATTCCTTGCTGTCCCAGATTGCTGCAGTATCAGCTTTTATACATAGATTATGCACCCATTTAGACTTTTTTTTGGTATACAGTGTAAGATATTGGTCTATCCCCAGTTTCTGCCATACTGTTTTCCAGTTTTCCAAGAAGTTTTTGTCAAATAGTGAGTTCTTATCCAAGAAGCTAGAGTCTTTGGGTTTATCAAATTGTAGCTTACAAAAGTCATTGACTGCTGTGTCTTGTGTACTTAATTTATTCCACCGATCCACTATTCTATTACTCAGACAGTACCGAGCTGTTTTGATGACTGCTGCTGTATAATACAATTTAAAATCTGGTATGAAGGGGGTGGAGTCAAGATGGTGGAGTAGAAACATGACCTCCAACGGCTCTGGCTTCCACATTCCCCAATCAATGTAAAAAGGGAACTCTGAAAAAAAAACTTTGGAGCTGCAGAATCCACAAAATGACAAAGAGAAGCTAACTTCCCATTGAGGACAGCCCAGTAGGCTGGCAGGAATCAGCCAATGCAGTGCTCTGGGAGCAGAGCCCAGGCCTGGGTGAGCCTGAGATTTTAGCCCCAGGGCGGGTCTGACCAGCCAGCTGCTGGAGGGATTCCAGATCATCAGCAACTGTGGCCCTTTTCCAGATTTATCAACACATACATGCAAAGGACACAGTGGGAGGTCAGTGCAGTCTGGACTTTGGGACCCAGTAAGTGGGAGTGCGGGGATTTTGCCCCCAGGGCAAATAACCTCTGAGACACCCAGCACAGCCAGCCAGCATCAAGAAGCAGCTTAAGCTGCTGGCCTTCAGAGTATAGGGGCACCAAGCAACCAGTCTGAGTGGTAATCGCTCTTCTTTAACCTGCTTGGATCTGGATTGCAGTCTAGGGTGGAGGTCCTGGGGTGCTTGACTGTGACACATGCCAGAGCATGTGGAGGCCTCAGAGAGGGCACCCATCTAATACCTCCAGCATCTGAAAAAAACCCACCATTTGGGAAGAAAGCTCCACTGTCTGGTGGCAGAGTCCTACAGTGGCAAAAAGCCCAGGGGTCAAGTGACTGAGGAGCAACATGAGGAGGCAAGGGAAACAAAGCAGACAGAAGATTCCAACATTACACTCCTATTTTGGGGAAAAAAGGAGCAAAACATGGAACAGGAGGAAGACAATGAAGTCAGAACTCCTGCACCAAAATCTTCAAAGGAAAATACTTGCTGGTTACAGGTCATAGAGGACCTTAAGAAGGAGATAAGAGAAGTGGAGGAAAAATTGGGAAAAGAAATGAGAACGATGCAAGAAAATTACAAAATGAGAGTCAACAGCCTGACTGAGGAAAACCACACCTTAAAAAAACAGACTAACTCAAATGGCAAAGGAGACTCAAAAAGGCAAACAGGAGAGAAGAATGTCTTAAAAAGGCGGATTTGCCATATGGAAAAAGAACCTCAGAAGCTCCTTGAGTAGAATCATTGCTTCAGAATTAGATTGGAGCAAATGGAATCTAATGACTTTATGAGAAATCAAGATGCTGTTACACAGATCCAAAAAAAATGAAAGAATAGAAGGAAATATGAAATATCTCATGGGAAAAACCACTGACCTGGATAATGGATCCAGGAGAGATAATTTAAAAATTATTGGACTACCTGAAAGCCATGATCAAAGAAAGAAAGTAGAAATCATCCTCCAGGAAGATCTATAAGAAAACTGCCCTGATATTTGAGAAGCTGAGGGCAAAATAGAGGTTGATAGAATCCACCAATCACCTCCTGAAAAAGATCACAAAAAGAAAACTCCTAAGAATATTATAGCCAGGTTCCAGAATTCCCAGATTAAGCAGAGAATATTACAAGCAGCCAGGAAGAAGCAATTTGAATATTGTGGAAACACAATCAGGATAACCCTGAATCTGGCAGCTTCTACACTGAGGTATTGAAGGGCTTGGAATATGATATTCAGGATGTCAAAGGAGCTTGGATTAAAACCAAGAATCACTTATACAGGAAAACTGAGTATCATGTTTCAGGGGAAAATATGGTCATTCTGTGGAATAGAGGACTTTCAAGCATTCTCTCTGAAAAAACCAGAGTTGAATAGAAAATTTGACATTCAGATACAAGAAACAAGAAAAGCACGAGAAGGTAAACAGGGAAAAGAAATCACAAGGAACTTATCAAAGTTGAACTACTAACATTCCTACATGGAAAAACAATAATGGTAACTTATGAAACTTTTCTCAATATGAAAATAGTTGAAGGGAATAGAACTATATATGTTTATATATGAGTGTATATGGGCATATGAATACATATGTGAATGTGTTTATGTATACATACAGGTATACATAGATATATAGATATATAGATAGATAGATAGATAGATAGATAGATAGATAGATAGATAGATAGATAGATAGATAGATAGATAGATAGATATACACAAGATCCATTTAACAGAAGGGGATGATATTTAAAAGATGAAATTAAGAGGTGAGAGAGCAATATAATGAGAGGTGATGGGGAGAGACAGAATAGGTTAAACTATCTCATATAGTAGAGGCAAGGGAAAATGGTTACAATGGAGGAGAAGAATAGGAAGGCAAAAGGGAATGGGAATTTGGCTTGGGGAGGGAATGAAATACACACTAAAAAGGGTATCTCACCCTACATGAGAGTAGGGGGGAAGGGGATGAGAGGGAGGATGATGGAAGGGAGGTAAGGCTGGGGGGGAGAGAAGTTGGAAGCACCCACTTTTGAAAAGGAAGGGGTCAAAGTAGAGAATAGAGCAAGTGGGAGGTGAGATAGGGAGGGAGGGAAATGTAGTCAGTCTTTTACAATATATCTACTATGTTATTGTTTTATATTAGCCACACATGTACAGCCTATACTGAACTGCTTGTCTTCCCAGTAGGGGTGTGTGACAAGGGAGGAAGGGAATGAATCTGGAATTCAAAGTTTTAAAATCAAATACACACACACACACACACACACACACACATATATATATATACATATATACACATATACATATATACATATATATATATACTATTTCTTTTTAATACTATTTTACATGTAATTGGGAAATAAGATATACAGGCACTGTGGCATAGAGATCCACGATACCCTACTGCAAAAGTCAAAAGGGGTATGGGAGAAAATGTGGGAGAGAGCAGATTAGAGGAGGGGATATACTGCAGGACTGCTATTTTGGGGTAGTGGGTAGGAGAAAAACGGGGAGAAAATTTGTACCTCAAAATCTGGTGGAATGAATGATGTAAATCAGAAAAAAAGAAATTTTCAGTCTAATGGGGAAAAGAATATGCAAACTATGTACATATAAGAAATATGTGGGGTAAATTGAAGGTCATCTCAAAGACAACCCAGGACTGGGAAGTACCCTCAATAATAATAGGGAAGTTTGGAAGAGGGGAGAGTTGGGGGGAAAAGAAAATGATTCCTGGGAGAGAATCTGGAACTTAAAGTTTTAAAAACAAATGTCAAAAAATATGTGATTTTATGCAACTGGGAAATATGATATACAGGTAATGGGGTATAGAAATCCAGCTTGACCTACAAGAAAGTAAGGGAAGGAGTAAAGGAGGTGATAGGAGGGATTAGAAGAGAGGTCAGACTAGGGGAATGCATACTCAGCAAGCTTACCATTTTAGGGTGGGGAGTAGGGAAGAATTAGGGAGAAAATGTGTACCTTGAAATCTTGTGGAAATGAATATTGAAAACTAAAAATAAGTAAATAAATTCTGAAAAAAAGATAAATAAAATAAACAAATAAAATCTGGTATAACTGGGTCACCCTTCCTTGCTTTTCTTTTCATTAATTCCCTTGATATTCTGTACCTTTTATTCTTCCAGATGAATTTTGTTACTATTATTTCTGGCTCTATAAAATCATTTTTGGTAGATTGATTGATATGGCTCTTAATAGGTAAATTAATTTGAGTAAAATTGTCATTTTTATTATCTTAGCTCAACCTATACAAAAGCAAATGATGTTTTTCCAATTATTTAGATCCGACTTTATTTGTGTGAAAAATGTTTTATAGTTGTGTTTGTAAAAGTCCTGAGTTTGTTTTGGCAGGTAGATTCCCAAATATTTTATAATGTCCGTGATAACTTTAAATGGAATTTCTCTTTCTATTTATTGCTCTTGTACTTTGTTAGAAATATATAGGAATGCCGAGGATTTATGTGGGTTTATTTTATATCCTGCAACTTTGCTAAATTTATTTATTATCTCAAGTGTTTTTTTTCCTTGATTCTCTAGGATTCACTAAATATATCATCATATCATCTGCAAAGAGTGATAGCTTAGTCTCTTCTTTGCGTAATCTAGTTCCTTTGATTCAAGTGAGCTTATTCTGGGCTGGTATGCCACAGACCATGATATAGCAAAACACCCAGTGCTGATTCATTAGTATCATAAGCAGGAGGCCTATAGACTCATTCACCTCACTGTGGACACCAGCCTCCAGAAGGGACAGAGGACCATCAATATCTGCATCGGTGCTTCCATGGGTGTTCCTGGAAAAACGATGGGAATGATGCTCACTCCACTGAGAGTAAACCATGTCTCCCGTGATATTAAGCAAATTGGAATTGACCTGGTCATGAAGACATGTTTCAACCCCAAACATGTGATTGTCCTTTCAAGTGATCTGTAGCAAGTTGTTGGAGTATCAGCCCAGATCCAGGAGGCTCTAAGCACAGTGTTGCAGTATGCTGAGGATGTGCTGTCTGGAAATGTGTCAGCTAACACCACCATGGGCCGCTTCCTGATGGGCCTGTTTAACCAAGTTCCCAGGATTGCCCCTGAGGACTTTGAGACCAAGGTGAATAGCAACATCAATGACCTGTTGATGGTGACTTACTTTGCCAACCTAACCCGGTCACAAATTGATCTCAACAAGAAACTTTTGAGCCTGTGAGGAAATCCAGTTGCTACAGCCAGCAACTCCACCTGATGTGGGTCCTCCCTTGGTTGGACCCATAGGATAAAGCAAAAGAAAAGTGGATTCTTCTTTGACCATCATTTTTAAGTTTCCAGTTTCTGCAGTTGAGTTGCTTTTAACTCCAAATAAACCACAGACATCCCTTTTAAAAAAAAGAACAGTACCTTCTATCTGAATGAATTAAAGAAAACCTGGAAAAATTTAATCTTAGCACATGGAAAATTAAACTGAACAAAACCTTGATAATTAAGAAGAAATAGTACTTATTACCCTACCATGTGATTCTAAGATGTAGTAATGATCACAATGATAGCTTGCATTTCTATAGTGCCTTCATGTTTGAATGCTTTACAAATGTCATTTCATTACATGAGGTTTATTTTTACTTCAAGAAATGTCCATAGGAGTAACATATAGGCATAATGATTTCATTTATTTGTTCTGATTTGTTTTTATTTCCCACATCAAAGTGAAAACATGGAAGGTCCTTCTGACTGATTGTTGTCTACCACTCCTTCCTCAACCATGCTTCAATCCCATGGACACTAAGAAATCAAACCTAAACCATTGCCACTCCATGCAGTTTCCTCACAATGGCCCCACTATCTGACAATCAACACCATAAAGTTGAACTCCCTCATCTTCAACTCATCTTCCTCAGTGGAACCTTTGTCTTTTCTTTCCAGGAACAAGTTCTCTACTACCTTGATCCTTCCTGAAATCTTCTTGCCAAGATTTTGTTTTTTGTAGTTAATTTCTTCCCTCATCTTTCCAGCACCCCTTTATGTGTTGTCATCCCTATCTAGCATGTAAGCTCCTTGAGGGCAGGGGCTCTTCCCCCCTGCTTTATATATTTTAGTAGCACATAGTGTTTCATTTATCTAGATCTATCTGTCTGTCTATTTATCTTCTACTTCTGTCTGTCTGTCTGTCTGTCTGTCTCTACTTCTCCTTGAACAGTAGCTACTAGAACAGCAGCATTTTATAATGGAAAACACCACAGTTTTAGAAGAACTGTGTTCAAGCCCAGTTATTTTTGTTATTGTCTCTGTTATTAACTATGCATTTGACTTTAAGAGAGTCTTCATCTGAGAAAACAAAAGAGGAAGGCTACATTAGTACTTTTCAAGGTAGAGTCCAAAGCATTATATCAAGAGAACTTGAAGTACCAGGAATTACCTTAAAGGATGTGGCATCACCTAATCACAGGGTAGATAACAGACTCTGATAGCAAATCTTGGGACTTGTTTCAAATACAAACAAATCAACCCTTATCTCCCAACATTCCCATACTCTAGTCTTATCTCTTCCCTCTCCTATGAAAACTACCAATTTAATGCTATCAACTGCTAAGGGTAATTATAATCAAACCATTACTTAGGTACCCACAATACTATGGTGTGAGAGTGGGAAAATTCCTCCATAAACCTAGCTCTTGCTCTTCATATCACCTCTGGTTCTGACTACTGAAGAGTGGCATTAGTGGTTTTCTATGCTCTAATAAATGACTAATGAATACGAACTCTGTCTCAAACCCTTCTCATTTGGGGTGAGACAGTGATTTGAAAAGACTGAACAAAGATATTGATGAGATACAATCTTCATTTCAAACATTCAATATTAGAGTTCCACCCAAATCCACCTCTTTCCAAACTTCACTATTAAATCTCTCACCAAACCTGTACTCTAGCTCAGTTGTTCATTACCTTTATGTAAATCATTGCCCTAATAGATATCCATGCCTAGAATTTCTTCTTTCCCCAATTTATCCTTCATGAAATAGCAAAAATGATTTTTTTTCCCCTAAAGTGTAGGTCTGTGTAGCTCCCCAGTAAAATTAATGCCTGTGATTTCCTATTGACTAATCAGATACTATTTTATTTTTGTCTCATCCTGTTTTAATCTTTTTTTCCTCAAATTTTGGTAAATGCATAATAATAAAATAGTAGCTGTATGTGCTTTATAAAAAATTTAAGTGTATACATATCGTGGTTCATGCTCAAAATGTTTCTAATGACAGAAATATATGATCAAAAACATTTGGAGGATATAACAATCTATAATGTGTAGTTCAGCTATAGATCATCTGATGTTAATTCCTCTCACTCATTTATAAATACAATGATATTTATGGGGGCTGGGGGAGAAAAGTGATATCTAAAAAAAGAGAAAACATATTTATGGGAATAATAGAATTAAAACCCAATGAACCTTTGGTCATGAGGAAAAACAATGTTTGTCTAGTGAGCTTGTAGTCTTTGATTAGGAAAGAAAAATACAAATGTCAAGGTATTGCAGCTTTCTTTTACGCAGCACATTAATAGTTTAATAATTAATTTTAAATAAAAATTAGCTAATAGTTAATAGAAAACAGGAAAGGTTAACTTGAGCCATTTAAGTTTGACTTGCATTAATATTTCCAAAGTAAATGCTGCTCTACAAATATGTGTCTAAGAAATCCCTGGCACATTCCCCTTGAGTTTCCTACATCCTCTGAAGGAACTCTTCATGAGACCACATAGGTACTTCCTTAGAATCACACCATGGTCCTGGCTATTTTCCAGACAACTATATGAGCATATTCAGGTTTTTCATATAGGAGAGGGCATCTGGAATAATATATTCAGCATATATTCCTTTGTTTGTTTTATTCTTCTCTTTCTACACTGCCCTCTTTTTCTCAGAATCTCTTTTATTCCCATTCAGGTTCTTCTAAAGAAAAGTGCCTTCTCCATGTAAGCTGTTTCAGGAAGGTAATCATTTTTTTTAATTTAAAGGAAAATTGGCATTCAGTGCCTGAGCTTCTGTCTCATAACTATATCTACTATTGCTTTATACTGTGATTTGTGGTAATGTTCTTGACCTCTCTAGGTCTCTAATTAGAAAATGGGATTTGGAGTTAGGATTGACAGTAAATAGATGAAATAAATGGCAAAAAAGTAATCAAAATTTGAAACTACTCACTCTGAAAGATGGGAAAATTAGCAAGCTACTCTACCAAGGAAGTATATACTTCCCTTAGTCTATTCACTTTATTTGAATTAGATAGATAGAGAAATAGATAGATAGATACATGCAAACATACCTACATGCATACATACATAAGTAAAACATTTAAGTGCCTAGTACTGTGTTAAGTTCTGCAACAACAAATACAAGCAAAAAGAAAAGATTATTCTTACATTCTAGGAGGTTATACCGTAATGGGGGAAGACAGCACCTAAAAAGATATTTGTTTTGTGCATATTATATATGTATTTTTGTTTTTTCACTGTACATAATTATTTGTGTATGTGTAAATATTTTGAGGATATTTATATGTATGTAACATACTTTCCAGTAAGGCTTGGGCTGGTCCCCTGGAAAGGGAGGGGGCTAAGTCAACACAGACCATGACAGCCTTATGTCTTTCTAGCAAGAGAGCAAGCCAATGTGAGATCAGGACTACATCGGGTGGTTTTACTCTTATTACTTTGATCTTGAGGATCTCTCAGGACAGGAGAAAACAAGAAGAAAGGAAGGAGGTGCTGAGGCTCTTCTCTCTGCCTTCCACCACTCCCCTCCTGCTGTCCCACCCTATACATCTACAAATCCATAGCCTCTTCCACTACACACGCACATATGCATGCATGCATGCATATATATGTATACACACTTGCAACAGCAACACAAAAATTGAGGCTGGTGGCAGTGATATCTACAGTGTAATTTCCATCCTTAAACTCAAAAGAAATGAAAATTATAAGGAACAAGTAGAGGAATGACATGTATGTGTGTGTTTGTGTGTGTGTGTGTGTGTGCATGTGTATATGTAGCGGGCCATCCTTTCCATCTCTTTCCATCCTTTCCATCTCTCCACCCCTTGGCCCCTGCTGGGTATGATATATATGACTAATCTAATATTCTTACTCACAAACACTCATGGTTGAGCCAGTCCCATGCATTTCCTTGTGTGTCTTTGTTATTGGTATGAGAGAATATGGGACCACTCTGGGACCACCCTACAGGAAAGAATGACCTGTCCTTGGACAGGGCTGAGATCCTACTCCTGATCTCTAACATTGTTAGGAGATGATGTTTCTCAATATCAAAGACTGTTACACTTTTGACTTTGTACCTCCTTTACTTAGCAGTGTCTGACATGCAGTAAAAGTTTAATAAATGGTGACTGATTGATTGATTCAAAGGTCTAGTTGCCTGAGATCCTGGCAATGCCTTCAACAACAACAAAAAAAAAAAAATAGGAGAATATGGAGGAGTGGCAGGGTTGTTTGGTGGTGGTAATAGTGGGGAAGAGTTGAACACACTTTTGGATATGCTGAATTGGAATTTTTAGATGTCTAGCAGGTATTTGGTGGTACAGTATTAAAACCAGGTAAGAAACTTGGGTCAAACATATAGATTTTGGTGTTAGTTGCATAGGGATGATACTTAAACCTATGGGTGCAAATGATAACATTAGAAGAGTAGAGTAGAAAAGGCCCAGGACAGTCTCAAGGGAGATCTATTTTTATTAAATAGGATGTGTATGGCAAACCACAAAAGGAAACTGAGGAAAAACAGACAGGTGGGCACAAAACAAGAAAACAGTGTCACAGAAGCCAAAGGAAGAGGGAGGAGAAGGTAAAATTAATAGCTTCAGAAGTCACAAATATAAAAACAGATGAGGATTCTTAGGGGTTCAACATTGGGAGAAAATGAGACATTCAAAACACTTAACAAAAGACTTATTTTGCTCTAATATAGCAAAGATTTTCAACAAGGGGGTGAGGTGGCACTTAATTTCTCAGGTTACATTCCCTTCATCCCCCATTTCCATATGAAAAGATATCTGGTCAATAGTGCAGGATGTGGTGATTCATGGGGTCTCCAGAAATTCACCAACTCAGAGAGACCTCTACTCTACATGGATTGGATTTTTATGGACTCACATGACAAGAAAACTACATCAAGGGAGGCAGGGGTCAATCAAATCCAGGATAAGTTTTGTTACCTTTTAGGAAAAACTAATCCCCATTAAAAAATATTGGAGAATCCTAATCCTACCACATAAACACCATCATGATGGCAAAGTCCTAAATGCTTTCCACCATTTAGCTATTTCCAGGATTTTAACTGAATAATCCTTCTGGCATAGGTAGTAATAATGCAGGGGAGGGGAGTTAAAAAATATACCCTACCAAGAATTATTATTAAAATAAAAATATTAAAAAGAAAATGTGGAAGAAGACAAAAGGCAGAAAGCCTTCCCTTTTTCTTACCCATCAGAAGTTCTGAGTTCCATTTCTCAATCGTATAGTGCTTGTGATGGGTGATGCCACATCATTATAGTTCATGGTGGTTCTCCTAATCAAGGGGGTGATGATAAGATAATAAGCCAGAGGAGCACAAGGAATAACAATGACACAGAACAGAAAATACAACCTATAGGATTGTTCTTTAACTATGAGAGCCCAGGTGAATTAGATGATGATGTCATGATAGTTTCGAGGTTGCCTAGACCATCTGAGATGGCATTACCCATGTGGAAAACATTAAGAGACCTGCTTCCAGGCTATGAGAGCACTGGAACACATGGAAATTCTGTGGAGGAAGCGTCCATTGTCAAATGGGTGAAAAGTTGGAACTGTTGATTTTTTTTTTTAATGAGGCCTACTTTGTGGGCAAATGATTCCTTTATTCACACTATCTGATCTTACCCACACTTCATCTCCCTTCCGCTCCTTGTTTAGGCTATTCAGTCTTGAAAAATGATCCTGGGGTTTTAACCCTTTCCTTCTTCTTTTTCCACTCTAGGTGCAGGAATTAGAGTCTTTAATCTGACTCAGGACTGCACGACATGTGGTTCCAGGAGTACAGGAATATATGCCAGATGTTTCATCCAGTCTAGCAGGGAAACTCTAAGATGTAAGGGTCTGGGTGCATAAGACCAGCTAGGCTTTATAATAAAACTTGGTAAAACTAAGGCTATGTAGGAGACTAAATCCTTCTCTCTCCTTTCCCAGAAATTAAGGTAGTATGTGTGCTTAGGGGATTATGCTGCCAGGGTATTGGTAAAATTATATAATATATCTTGTATATTTGATTTAAGTATGCTTTTGAAAGATTAAATCTATTTATTAAGTAGTTAAATAGAATGGAGGTACCAATCACTGGGCCCCTCAAGATGAAGAAGCGGAAGAGAATGGGGAGAGAAAGAAGTAGGGAGATGGGGGAGAATGCAGGACTTTGGGTTTGATGCTGATAGTTATAGAAAAAAAAAGAAAGAAACCTATCTAATCCATTCTGGATACTAGAAAATCCTATGAAGAATAAAATGTATCAGGCCTGGCCCTAAGAGAATAGAGCCAAAGTCAAACAAATTGCAGTCAGTTAACAAAAGATGAAAGGAATTAGCTTCCTTATTCTTGTGGTCCACAGACAGCAAACTGAGTTAGGAGACCATAGTGATAGGGGAGGGGAAAGAAAAACAAGATTCCTGAACAAGGGGTCTCTTTAACCTCCTGTGAGTTTATCTCCTTTCTGTGTCTCATCCCAAAATACAAACTCACACACACACACACAGAGAAAATCATAGGCACACAGGAAAAAACAAATTGCTAGGAAAGACTAGAATTTATTGCAAGAGTTAAGGTTCTTAGGCTCCAAGCTACAGACAAAACTGCTAAGCATGTTGCATTCCTCTTGGTTATCCACAAAGCACCCTCATCAGCTTAGTTTATGTTTATTTACAAAGCAAGGCATAGCATTTCACAATTTATCGACAGGTACATGCATCCTGGCCCCACAATAAACTCTGCCTAGGACTTTTCCAGGATATTTGCCCATTCAGTCAACAGCCAATATTGTTCTGGGAAAAAAAAGGTTTGTATGATCATCTTCATTTAATACCAATAATGTTAGTTTCAAATGAGAGTCAGCTTTGGAGGAAGCTGGCCTTACAGGCATGAAGACAGGTTCAGGCCCTGACTCTGACATATCCTTAGTGTGAGTGAGATTTTGCCTAACTCTAATTTCTCAATGCCCTAGGTAGCTTTCAAAAACTCTAGCTGATGAGAAGGTACAAATCTGCATTGACAGAAGGAGTTTCCTCATTTGGAAGTTCCTTATATCAATGAAATCATATATCCAGTCTCCACCCCTATTCTTAATAATAGTTTGCTCAAATAGTTTAATATAATAATAAGTAACTAAAGACTAGGCAAGGTGGGACAGAGCAGTCTTTCAAGAAGTGATATACTGCCAAAGTTCCCAACTTTTAACTTAGAAGAAATATAAAATTACAGTTCTTGTATTTGGCTAAAATAAAAATTTATTACATTGGTTAGTTTCCAATACTCCTGATCCTGCTGGGCACTGCTCTGATGATGTATTACAGCAGCATGTCACCAACACAATGGGGCTCTGATGATCCATTGCAGCAACAAGTCATTTGCTATATATCAGCCCAACAGTGGTCACTGCTCAAGACCCTGTCCTATACACAGAATCAAGGTTAAAGTTCTACCTCAACATAATCTCCTAGCCCTCCCACCACTATGTTGTTGTTTTTGCAATTTTCTATTTTATTAATTTTTTTTTCTGGTGAGTGTGAGGGGAAGGAGCTACCTAGAAGAAAAGAGTGGTTAGCTTCAGACAAAACTATAGACTCTTTAAGTCTTTAAAGGTAAATCCCCCAATTCTCTGCAGGCCTAACTCCTTAATTGGCTGTTAACAACATAGAAAGCTCATTTAGTTATCTATTTTAGGGCAGAGGGTACATCAGTGAATTTGATGGTAGGAATATATGTGGTTGATTTCTTTATATGTCAAATATATTTTGACATTTATTAAAGGATAGATTTTTTTAAATTATTATTATCTAGTTACTTTATCAGTTCTGGGCCTAAATTAAATGTTTCATCTTCTCTAAGATTAAAGTTATTAAAAAATATCTGTTGGCATGTTGGCTAGCCAGTGGAAGAGAGTTTCCTTAACATCATATTTCTCACAGGAGAAGATGTACCAATAGCATCACAATCCTGTGGCTATAAATATTCCCTTGTTGAGAATTGTCTTAAATACTCTGATGATTTCCTTGATTTACTCATAATGTGAAGCTCCAAGATCAAAATGAAATGCCTATTCAGTAATCCCATAAAGTCTTTATTTTAATTGAATATATAATGGACTTTATGAGCATTTATAAAATATTGTTGTATATTTATTTATCTGTGCCTTACATTATGAAGTTTTGGTATCAGAAAAAAAAATAAACAGCTGTCTTATGCTTTTGAGTCTTTTATGCTGTCTGCACGCAAAATCGATATTTGGGAGTTTTCTTAACCATTTTAGCAACATAATTTAAAGGAGTTATCTATACAACCTGAGAACAAAATGTGAAAAGTTTACTCAATCAGTGTAGTAGAATTTTTTCTTTCTTATAAAGGCAACTTATGGGACAGAAAACCTCTAGTGATCAGTTTTCTAAAGGATAAGCCACTTCTTTGGTCCCTGGTGGCATTTTAAAAGCAAGAATCAGAAAATCCATGTTCACTTTACCTTTTTCCCTTGTGTTTTTGGAGAATATAACAATATAGGAGTATTTCCCAACACACACCTCCCCTCAAACATGAAGTTTTTCTAGTAGAGACATATGGCAACAAACAATGAATAAAATCTGAATGTGGAGTTGAGTCAAATTGGTGAGAGGAGTTGAAATTGTGGTGCCTGAAGTTGTGATACTTTTTAAAACATGGTAGACACCAGTGATGAGATGCCTGTTAATCCTAGGTTATGTATTATAGCTCTTTCTAAAAGAGTATATTGGTACCCTAGCATCAGGAACTCATCTGAATCTGAAGCCGGAGATTGTAATAACAACCAAGCATTTACTTTTCTGTCTACTTGGGAGGTTCAGCAGAATGTCTTATTGAACAAGCACAACACACCCTGAAGGGAAGGGCTTGATTCTCATGACGGGGTCTGGGGACTGCAATGCTAGAGGTGTAAGTTGCTTTGGCCATATGTGTGCCTTCCCATTTGTAAACTCTGTTTCAACTTTTACCATTGCTGTCATAGGAGATGATGAGAGAAAGTATATGCAATATTCTCAGGAAAGATTTTGTTTTGATCATAAGTTTTTTTTAGTTTTAGTTTGCAACCTTCACTTTTATAAGATTGTGAGTTCTAAATTTCCCTGTCCTCCCCCAAGGCGGTATGCAATATGATCTAGGCTATACATGTACAATCATATTAAATATATTTCTACATTACTCATGTTATGAAAGAAGAATCAGAGCAAAAGGGAAAATCCAGAAGAAAGAAAAAGGAGAGAGAGAAAAAATAATATGCTCCAATCTGCTTTGAGATTCCATGATTCTTTCTCTGGATATGGATAGGATTTTCCATCACGAATCTTTTGGAGTTGTCTTAGATCCTTGCATTGCTGAGAAGAGCTAAATGTATCAGAGTCAGTCATTGTACAATGTTTCTGGTACTGTATACAATGTTCTCCTGGTTCTGCTCAATTTGCTCAGCTCCACCTGCTTATAATTTCTTATGGAACAATAATATTCCATTACATTCATATACCACAACTTATTCAACCAAACCCATATTTATGGGCATCCCCTTAATTTCCAATTCGTGGCCACCACAAAATGAGCTGCTAGAAGTATTTTTGTACATGTGGATCTTTTCCCCATTTTTATAATTTCTTTAGGATATAAACCTAAAAGTGGTATTACTGGTCAGAGAGTATGTACAGTTTTGTAGCTCTTTGGGCCTAGTTCCACACTGCTCTCCAGAATAGTTGGATCAATTCACAACTCAACCAAAAAGTCATTAATGTACCGATTTTCCTGTCTTCTCCAACATTTATCCTTCTCCTGCTTTGGCATGTTAGCCAATTTGATAAGTGTGATATGGTACCGCGAGGTTGTTTTAATTTACATTTCTCTCATCAATAGTGATTTAGAGTATTTTTTCATATGACTATACATAGGTTTAATTTCTTCATCTGAGGATTACCTGTTCAAATTCTTTGACAATTTGCCAATTGGGGAAATCGCAATAGAGAACAAATCTGACTTTATACCAGTAATGACCTTGAAAAAATGAGTTTTCAAAATCTACTTTAAACAAGTATATGCTTGTAAAACCAAGAATGTAACAGGCATGGATGATTGCCTGCAAACATGTAAAATATTCAAATTAGCATATTATGAAATAGAGATTCAAATCTGATCTCATATAATTAAATTGAACGAGTCATAAAGTAAGTCCAAAGGGAAAAAAATCCTGATCCAAACAGATTTGCAGGTGAATTATATCAAATGCTTAAAGAGTTCTTATGTGTTTACCTCTAATAGCAAGCTAATTGACAAAATTAACATAGTCAAAAGCATTTACTAAGGTAGCCAAGGCTAAAAAAAATAGCTACAAAATATCCTCTCTTCCATAAAACTGGGGCAAACAAATATTTCATAAGGCTGATGGAGGGAAGGAGGAAACCAACCCTCTCTACATGTTCCATGTTGCCATCTTGCTGAGGTGCAGACACATTTGCTTTGCATCTCCAACACTTAAGCATAATTCAGGGTTGATAGTCTTCTCTTTTTAAATGTCATAAGGAGCATAGCCTGTCTTATGCCAGTAAATTGAAAGCTGTCTTAATTCCATCAGAACCATTAGCAAAGAGGCACCAAAAATATAGCTATTTGCAGAAAATACGAGTTTAGAAAACAGATGAAGAAACTGATATAAAATAAATCCACTAAAAACATAGGCTTTATGATATAGCAATAACTAAAATAAAACAATTACTATAAAAAGCATTCACTCTCAAAATAGATGTAACAAGTGTAAAACATCCAGGAACCAATCTATCTATCAATGCTTATTCAGGATATATAGAAACTCAATTACAAAATATTTTTAAAATAAATAATATAAGATTAGTAATTCAAGGAATAATGATTACTCATAGTTGGTACATGTCAATATATACATATACATTATTGTATATTACAGAGAAATGGACAGCCAGATGGATGGAAACAGAGACAGAGAGAATCTTGTTTAAATTATTTTTCACAGGAATTATATGCCACTCAAACAACTAAGGGGATATTTAATGTAGATAAATGACAGCAAGATTTATTTGAAATAACAATAAATCTATTCTTTCAAATAAAATAATGAAAATAAAAGAAAGATTGATGGGGAACAATATTTTCCAATCCTAAGTTATATTATAAAATAATTATCATTGGACTATTTGGCATGATCTAAAAATATGATAGCTCAGTGGAACATAATAAGCAAGAATAAGAAATAAAATTACAAGTCTTATAGAATTCAAGAATAAACTATTTGGTATTGCTTCATGCAAGGTCGATAATAAAGAAATCCAATAATTATTCTTCTTGTAGAAATTCAATAACTATATCTTTGTACAATCCTTCTAACATTGACAATTTGCAACACTTTGGCCTCTACCAATTTTTTCAGTGTAAGGTTATGCCTTAGAGTTATTGGAATTCCCATTTTTGTTACTGACTTAGAGGAACCTTTCAATATGGTTACTAATAGTTTACTTATTCTTTTGAGAACTATTTGTTCATATAATTTGACCACATAAATACAGGAAAATAGCTCTTGGTCTGATTATTAGAATAAATATTGTAATGAGTCAAGTAACAAAAAAAGTCTGGCTACTCCATGTTACGTATGATAGTGTTCAACCCCTGAATCCTGGGAGTTTCGTGAAAAATATCTATTTGTTTTTCTCTCTAAGAACTTTCTCAGTTAAGAAGGCCACCTTTATCTTTTGCATCATAGTGATTCTCTTTCCATCTAGCAGGGCACATTTCAAGCTATTCTACTCACTTTTATTTTCCATCTGAATGTCATCACATATTAGAAAGTTACATCACATCTTCAATCCCAGATTTCCTGGGCTTCTGTGATATGAGGGAGAGTAGATTCCCACTGTCTGTGCTTCCAAGACTTTCAAAGTAAGGCGCTTTCCTGCAGTGTTTCCTTAGTCTAGGTCTTTTATTATGGGTTAACAATGAAACCAGCCATCAATAAGTTAGTACTATATCTTTCTGACAGAGGAAACAACAGGTTGATACCAGCCAGTCTGAGATCAGCTCTTTCCCCTACTTTGATCTCCTCAGTTAGGCCTGTCTAAATTCACAGTTGTCCTCCTCTCCAGCTCTGATACTGGTCTAGTCATGCTGATAATTCTTCCTGTGGCCTAGTGTGGGCACTGTTCTTGAGGAGGTCATCATCTGTCAAATGCAATGGTTATGTATCCCTTCCTTGTGAACAGGAAGCCTTTTAGATGCAATTCAACTGATACAAGTCAAATTGACTAATTCAGCGCCCCCAATGATGTAACTAACACCTTAATAATAAAGCAATCATTTGTCAGCAAGCTTCTGATTTATAAGGTCCAGACATTTTCAATTATAAGCATTTATTTCAATACATATTCACCTATTTTGGTTACGGATTTAGTTGTGTGGCAGATGTGTTATCCTCACATGTAACCTAGTTAGGAAAAACATAAAATTTCATATGTATTTACAAATTAATTCAGCACAGATCATTCCATATTATCTATGACTTTGGAAGATTAATATATGTATATAAATATATATATATATATATTTATATACATATATATTTGAAAGAGGTGGCCCCCTAGAATCAACATATAAGAGAATCAATTTTAGTTTCACTTTGATGAACAGATCCTAGGAATAGGTAAGGTTTTATTGAGATATACTTTTCAAATAACTTGGGTGAGCAGTAAAAATTAACTAGATCTAATGTGCCTAGTAATGCTATTTCTAGCAGGGACAGAACAATCCTAAAAAGAAACATAATCTCAAAGCTGGGATTCAATGAAATCAAGAAAGTACTAAAATATGGGGGGGAAAGGCTGCAGTCAGTGAAAAATCCATATTCCACAAATTATACTTAATAACTAATTTGATGTCAAAAAGAACACTGCTCTCCAAAATTATTTTGAAAATGAGATGACCATATTTTGACTGGAATTTTGAAAACCCTCTTTTAAGCTTAATAGTATGAATTCAACTAGTAAGCTAATTTTATTAAAACATAGTAATTTAAAAAAAATTACCTGTGTTTAGAAGTCATGAACTAATGCTCTCCCACATTATTTGACAAAAAGTGGGGGAAAAATTAGAACCTGTACACAGTAATATACGTGGCAACTGTTACCATTCTAAAAATAATAGGTAGAAAAGCAAAGCTATCAAAGTACAATATTAAGGACAAACAGGGGCAACTAGATGGCACAGTGAATAGGAATTCTGTACCTGGAGTCAAAATATGAGAAAGACCAGAGTTCAGTTTTGACCTCAGATCACACTTGCTGTGTGATCCTGAGAGTCACTTAACCCCTGCGTACATAAAAATAGAGAAGGGAATTGAAAACCACTCCAGTATCCTTGCCAAGAAAACACCATAGATTATTAGTCCACAGAGTCATGAAGAATCAGACATGACTAAATGACTGAACAACAAAAAAACAAACGTAAAATTCTATCATTGTAAAAGTAACTTGAGAGAATTATTGAAGACTCAAAGAAAGAAGTGAAAAATTATATCCATACCTACCTTCGCATATAGAAGATTACTTGATTGCCATATTGCCTAATTAAATAAAACAAAAAAGAAAAGCATGTAAAAGAACAAATAAGCAAATCAGAAATTATAGATTACCCTAATTAGTAAAGCAAGCAATTAAACATCAAGCCAAGACTTGTTGGATGAAGCAAGAATCAAAAAGGTTAGACATCATTAATATGATGAATGACAGAACAGTGGTATCGATGGCAATGATTAAAATCTAGTATATGCTCCTAGTAAGCTTCTGGAAATTAGTGACTTTCTTATATTTTTATTCCCACTGCTTAGCACAGAGACTGGCACATATTAAGTGTTTAGTAAATTCTTGTTGAGTTGACTTGACTAAGTTCCCTACAAAACAAAGCAAAATAGTGAGTCTGGACAAGATCTGTAGTTATTGGCTTATATGCTTCATAGAGTTAAATGGATGATTACCAGACACTTAAATAAATCCCTCTCAAAACTCACTTTTCTTAAGAGAAGATGTCAAATGTGTATTACCAAAAGATGTTAATAGCAGTGATATTTCTGACCATAGGACTATTGGATGGTTATGAACTTTAAATATTCACAACTTGTATCATGAACAAATCAAACTAAAAAAAAAACAGAAAACAACAACAAATTGACTGAAAAGCAAAATTTGTGAACAAAAGGCCTAGATGTACATTTTTTAAAAGCTTATTGGCTTATTTTTTAGATTGATTTCCTATTAAAGCATTAGGAAAAATTTTCGGATAGTACTATAATTTTATAACCCTTTTGGTTATGAAAAATATCTTTGATTCAACTCTGTCTTATTATTCATGATACACATGCAATATATATTATACATTATATTATATCACATGGTAAATGTATATTATGGTATATATGTGTATATACCTACCTATAGACACATATATACATACATACACACATATATAGTTTAAAGGTCAGGCTTTAGCAAAAGCTGAAACTGTGCTTAGGATAAAATACAAACATTAAATTAAATTATAAAGGGAAAAGCTTCAGATACAAAATAGGAATTCCCCACCCTGGGAATGATCAAAGGATTGAAGAACTCAATTGCATATCAGTTATCAGGAAAAACAGTGAAAGCAGAGATGGATTTTCATGTTTTTGTCTCTTGCCCAGAAGAATGTGGATGATAGAATTGACTCAATTCAAATTGATCAGAGGGGCTTACAGGAAGGGAATTTTGAACTAGAAAAGATGTATGGAACCAGAGGCAAGACTTCTACTATCTGCTCTCTGGAGACAAGGAAGAACTCCACAGCTGAGGCTCCAAGAGAGTCATACCAGAAGTGGTTTCCAATTATCTTAAACTATGTGTCCTTGCCCTACTGAAAAAAAAACCTCTACAGGACTCAGAGAAAGCACAGTGAGTGGTTGGTTGTTGCCCTTCATTCTTGAAGAGGAACCCAATGACATCACTATGCTAGAGTCAAGTTCAGTGTGTCTGACTGTGGCTGATCAGACCAATACAAACTCAGAATGTTCTACCACAAGTCAGGCACAGATAGTCCATGTGAACATTTGGTGTTAATTCTCTAAATTTGGGCATCTCATGTTTCTTTTGAGCTGTTTCAATTCTGCTTTGCTCATACAACACAGCACCTTCTCTGATGTGGGGCGCAATGGTGAGAGGTCCTATACCATTGTCACCCATGTCACATGATCAATTCCAAAGTTCTTAAGAGATATCTTGAGAGTGTCCTTGTATCACTTCTTCTGACCACCATGTGAATCCTTGCCCTGTGTGAGTACTCCATAAAATAGTCTTTTTGGCAAGTGTTCATTTTCTATTTGAACAACATTGCCAGTCCATTGGTATGGTGCTCTCTGAAGAAGAGTTTGAATTCTTTGCAGGTTAGTTCAAGTAAGGACCTCCATGTCTGGTACCTTATCCTTCCAGGTGATCTTCAGAATCTTTCTAAGATAGTTCAAATGGAAGTGATTCAGTTTCCTGTCATAGCACTGGTAGACTGACCACGTTTCACAGGCATACAACAATGAGGTCAGCATAATGGCTCTGTAGACTTTCAGTTTGGTAGTCAGTCTGATGCTTCTTCTTTCCACTACGTTCCTTCAGATACTCTCAAACACTAAGCTGGCTCTGGCAATGTGTGCTTCAACCTCATTATCAATGTGTACAGCCCTGGAAAGTACACTACCAAGGTAAGTTAACTTATCCATAGCATTCAAAACTTCTCCATTTGCTGTAATCTATGGTTCCACATATGGATTGTGTGGTTGTGGTTGATGGAGCACCTGTGTTTTCTTGGTGTTGATTGTTCACCTGAAATTATCAAAAGCATCAGAGAATTGATCCATATCTTGCTGCATCTCAGTTTCAGAGGCTGCATTGAGTGCACAATCATCTGCAAACAGCAAACCATGTAACAACCCTCCATCCTCTTTGGTCTTGGCTTGTAGCCTTTTCAAGTTGAAGAATTTACCATCAGTGTGGTAGCTGACCTTGATGCTATGTTCATTATCATTGAAAGTATTTGACAACATGACGGAAAAGATGCTAAACATGCATGGGAACAAGCACATAGACTCAATTCACTCCATTGGTGACTGGGAAAGCATGAGAGCATTGTCCGTTATCCAGAGTGCAGGCAAGCATGCTGTCATGAAGTTGACGTACAATACTGATGAACTTCTCCAGGAAACCAAATTTTGACATAATTTTCCATAAGTTCTCATGATTTACATCATCACAGGACTTCTTCAGATTTTCAAACATTGTGTACACATCTCTATTCTGCTTCTAGCATTTTTCCTGGAGTTGTTGGGCAGCAAACAACCTATCGACTGTTCCTCTGCCCTTTCAAAGCCACCCTGGCTCTCAGGTAGATGACCATCTTCCAGGTGAAGGGTCAATCTATTAAGAAAGACTGGAAAGAATCTCACTAGCAGTGTTTAAGAGACAGAAACCTCTCCCATAGGACAATCTATTTCCTTTGCCTTTATAGAGATGAACAATGAATAAGGCATCTTTGAATTCATGGGGGATAACCTCCTCTTGCCATATAGCCTGGAAATTTTCAGTCAGCTTCTATATGAGTAATGAACCCCCTACCTTGTAAAATCTCAGCTGGAATAGAATCAGCAACAGGTGCTTTGCCACACAAAAGGAGCCTAATGGTATTCAAAACCTCTTCTTCTGTTGGAACTTCAGTGAGGGAGTGATTGACGTCTACCTGAGGTAACAGGTCATTGGCCTCAGCATTGACTGATGTGGAGACAGGCAAATGACGAAGCAGCAGGTGTGCATACACTGGGAGTTGTAGTAGCAATCCTGCACAAAGGTGATGGAGCCCATAATGTTGTTTCTCATTGGAAGCTGTAGTGGGATTAAGCAGTTTCCTGGGTATCTGAGCAGCCTTTTAAGGATCACACTGCTCACCTCCTGGTTTGAGGAAGGGGCTAGGAAAGGTGCCCTGAAAACTGTCAGCTTATCCAACCCTGGCCTGATTACCACAGCAGGCAGGAAATCCCACTGTGTGGTCAAAACACACTCGCATGCAAAGATGATTCCATGCACAGTCATGGAATATACACACTCAAGCCAGTGGCTGAAGGTCAAAAAAACTTCAGCTGCCCATCAGAGATCATAAACAATGGGGAAGCTAGCCTAGCCCACCTGGCATTAGCTCTGCAACAGTACAATAATTACTGTCACCCTGTCTTTTAGCCATATTTAAAGCAATCTGGACCAGCAGGAACTAACTGACAATGAGTCAGTTCAACAATTAAGTGACCTGCTCAACATGCCACAGTGACCGGTTTGCCTATCTAAGATACAGCAGCATAAGAGAAACATTTACAGCTTATTCAGTCCTTGGGACATTGGATGCACTATGGAAATATCATGCCAAGCCAGCTCCCAATAGCATCTCCCTCAGTCATTATAATGAGGAATCTCTGGAAAAAGAAAAGACATTGAAGTTCTATAATTACAGAGGTGTGGATTCAGATTCCAAAATGAATAGAGGATTAAATAAAATATAATATTAATAGACATGGTTGACATCCAACTAAAAGCTTATACATACTAACAAACAAACAAACAAATAACAATAAAATGACAAAACACCTGAATCTTGTAGAATTTTTATCCAATGATGTAAAAAATGTTATTTGGATTTACTAAGTGTAAGATTCTTTTTTTTTAGTCCTTATTGATTTGTTTGTGTATTTTAGTTTCCAGGATTCAATTCCACAATTCCTTCAGTTTCAAATTTTCTCCCACTCCCTCCCCTCCCTGCCCATGGTGGCATACAATCAAGTATAGGATCTGCAAATAATTTCACATTAGACACTAGACAGGTTATAAAGAAGTATTGTGTCGGATGGAATGAACAATGGGAAAGAGGAAACAAAGCAAAACGAGAAAAAGACTGAGAGCGGGTAGTTTATTTCAATCTGTATTCAAACTATGTTCTTTCTATTTTTTTCTCTGAATGTAGACATCTCTCTCCATCATGAATCTTTTGGAGTTGATTTATAACCCTGCATTGCTGAGATGAGTCCAGTCTATAAACACTGGTCGTCACACATACGTTGTGTCTGTAACTGTGTACAAATTTCTCCTGGTTCTAGTCTTCTCACTCAGCATCATTTTGTATGAGGCTCTCCAGTTAAATATAAAGTCCATCTGCTCCTCATTTCTTATAAGACAATGATATTCCTTTACATTCATACAACTGATGGGCATCCCCTTAATTTCCGATTCTTTGCCACCACAAAAATAGCTGCTATAAATAGTTTTGTACATATTGATCTTCTTCCTACTTCTATTATCTCTTTGGGATACAACACTAGAAGTGGTATATTTGTGTCAAGGGGTATGAAATTACTTATAACCCTTTGGGCATAGTTCCAGATTGCTCTCCAGAATTGTTGAATGAGTTCACAACTCCAGTAAAAATGCATTAGTGTACCAATTTATCCACATCCTCTCTAGCATTTGTCATTTAACTGTTTTGTAATCTTAGCCATTCTGACTGGTAAGATGTGGTGCCTCAGAGTTGTTCTCATTTGCATTTCTCTAATGAATAATAATTTAGAGCATTTTTTCATATGTTTATAGATATCTTTAATTTCTTCCTCTGAAAACTGCCTGTTCAAATCCTTTTACCATTTATCAATTGGGTATTTATCAATATATTCTTGTAGATTTGACTCAATTCTCTGTATATTTTAGAAATGAGGCCTTTATCAGAGATATTGGTTGTAAAAATCCTTTCCCAATTTTCCACTTCCCTCTTAATTTTGGTTACATTGGCTTTGTTTGTACAGAAACTTTTCAATTACATGTAATTAAAATGATCCATTTTTCATTTTATAATGATTTCTAATTCTTCTTTGGTCATAAAGTCTTCTCCTCTCCATAAATTTGAAAGGTTAGCTATTCCTTGCTTTCCCAGATTGTTTACAGTATCAACCATTGTACCTAGATCATGCACCTATTTAGACTTGATTTTGGTATATGATGTTAGATAATGGTCTATACCTAGTGTCTACTATACTATATTCCTGTTTCCCAGCAGATTTTTGTCAAATAGAGAGTACTTATCCCCAAAACTGGGGTCTTTGAGTTTATCAAACAGTAGATTACTATAATCATTGACCATTGAGTCTTCTGAACCCAATCTATACCATTGATTCACTGCTCTATTCCTCAGCTAGTACCAAGTATTTTTGAGGACTGCTGCTTTACAATACAGATTAAAATCTGGTAGAGTTAGGCAACCTTCCATAGTATTTGTTTTCATTAATTACCTTGATATTCTAGACCTTTTGTTCTTCCAAATAGATTTTGTTACTATTTTTATCAATTCTATAAGGTAATTTTTGGTAAATTTATTGGTGTGGCACTAAATATGTACTTTAATTTAGATAAATTTTTCATGTATCTTATATTAGCTTGATCCAGACATGAGCAGATGATACTTTTCCAATTAGTTAGATCTGACTTTATTTGTGTGAAAAGTGTTTTGTAGTTGTGTTCATACAGGTCCTGGGTTTGTCTTGGCAGTTCAATTCCCAAATATTTTATAATGTCTACAGGAACTTTAAATGGAATTTCTCTTTCTATCTCTTAGTGTTGGATTTCTTAAGAAATATTCAGGAATACCAAGAATTTATGTGGGTTTATTTTATATCCTGCAACTTTGCCAAATTTATTTATTGTATCAAGTAATTTTTACTTGATTCTCTAGGATTCTTTAAGTATATCATCTACAAAGAGAGACAGTTTTGTCTCTTCTTTGTCTAATTTTATTGCTTTGATTTCTTTTTCTTCTCTAATTGCTATTCCTAACATTTCTAGTACCAGATTGAATAGGAGGGGTGATAGTGTACACCCCTGATCTTATTGGAAATGCTTCTAGCTAATCTCCATAACATATAAAACTTGTGTATGGCTTTAAATAGATGTTACCTATTATTTTAAGGAAGGCTCCATTTATCCCTATACTTTCCAGTGTTTTTTAATAGGAATGGATGTTGTATTTTGTCAAAAAAAAACCCTTTTCTGCATCTATTGAGATAATCATGTGGTTTCTGCTAGTTTTATTGATGATATGATTAATTATACTGATGGTTTTGCTAATATTAAACCATACTTGCATTCCTGGAATAAATCCTACCTGATCAAAGTGTATTATTCTTGTGATACATTACTGTAGTTTTTAAGCTAATATTTTATTTAAAAATTTTGCATCTATATTCATGAGAGAATTTGGTCTATAATTTTCTTTCCCCATTCTATCTCTTTCTGATTTAGGTATCAGTACCATATTTTTGTTATAAAATGAATTTGGTAGGACTCCTTCTCCACTAATTCTCCCAAATAGTTTGTAGAGTGTTAGAATCAATTGTTCTTTAAATGTTTGTTAGAATTCCCTAGTGAATCCATTGGGCCCTGGAGACTTTTTCCTAGGGAGTTCATTGATGTTGATTTCTTTTTCTGAGATGGGGTTATTTAAGGAATTTACTTCCTCTTCAGTTAATCTGGGCAATATTTATTTTAATAAATATTTCTCCATTTCACTAAGATTGTCAAATTTATAATATATATATAACATTAACGATATATTATATATAATTTGTATAATATATATTTGTGTACATATGTATTTATATGTACATATATGTGTATATATATATATGTATATACATATATATATATATATATATTTATGTGCCATGTACCATTGAGAAGAAGGTATGTTCCTTTTTAACCCCATTCATTTTTCTCCACAGATCTTTCATATTTAGCCTCTCTAAAATGCTTTTCACTTCCTTAACTTCTTTCTTGTTTATTTTGAGGCTAGATTTATCAAGTTCAGAGAGGGGGAAATTAAGGTCCTTGCTATTATAATTTTGCTATCTGTTTCTTCCTCTGATTCTCTTAACTTTTCCTCTATGAATTTGGATGCTATACCACTTGGTGCATATATGTTAAGTAATGATATTGCTTCCTTCTCAATGGTGCCTTTTAGCACAATACCGTTTCCTTCCTTATCACTTTTAATTAGATCTATTTTTCCTTTTGCCCTAAGATAAGGATTGCTACCCCTGCTTTTTTTTTTACTTTAGCTGAAGCATAATATATTCTACTCCAGTCTTTTACCTTTACCTTTGTGTATCCCCTTGTTTCAAATGTGTTTCTTATAGACAGCATATTGTAGGATTATGATTTTTAATCCATTCTGCTATCCCCCTCCATTTTATGGGAGAGTTCATCCCATTCACAGTCACAGTAATGATTATTATCTGTTTCTTTCCCTCCATCCAATTCCCTCCTGTGTTCATATTTTTGTTTCTTCCTGCTCCCTTCCCCTCCTTAAGGGTTTTATTTTGACCATAATCTCCCTTAGTATTCCCTCTCTGTTACCCCCCCCCATTTCTTTACCTACCCTTTCCCATTACTACTATTTCCCTTCCTTATAACCCCTCCCCCTTCTTATTCCCCTCTTACCCCTCTTACTGCTTATAGAGCACAATGGATTTTTATACTTATCAGAGTATGTTATTCCCCTTTTCACCCCAAACCAATGAGAGTAAATTTCATACAGTGCTCCTCTCCTTCCCTCCTTTCCCTCTATTATAATGAGTTTTTATATCTTTTCACATTAGAATCTGAAACTTAATAGACTATGTTGATCCCTCCTTGAACCAGAAACAATGAGAATAATGGTCAAATGATGTTCATCTCCCTCTCTCATTCCTCTCTACTATAGTTTGACTTTATGCTCTTCATATGGCATAATTTACCTTTTTCTGCCTCATCCTTTCCTTTTATCCCATTACCATACCTTTGAACCCCTCAATAAGGTTTTTATTTATTTTATCATCAGATTAGTTCATTTATACCCACATCCTCTATCTATGTATATCCCTTTTAAAAGTCATAATAATCATATAAATTTCAATATTGACAAGTATCAGCTTCTCATATAGGGATGTAAATGGTTTGTTCTTATTGCATCCCAAGATATGTGCATGTGTGTATGTGTGTGTGAGTGTTTTCCTTGTTTACCTTTTTATGTCTTTCTTGAGTCTTGTAATTGAAGATCAAATTGTCCATTGAGCTCTGGGTTTTTCATCAGGAAAGTCTGGAAGTCTCTTATTTCTTTAAATGACCCAAAAGATTATGTTCAGTTTTGCAATGTAGTTGATCCTCGGTTGCAGTCCTAGCTCTTTTGCCTTATGAAATATCAAACTCCAATCCTTCTGATCTTTTAATGTAGAAGCTGCTAGGTCCTGTGTAATCCTGACTGTAGTTCCACAATATTTGAATTGTTTCTTTTTGGCTGGTTGCAGTATTTTCTCCTTAACCCTGTAATTCTGGAATTTGGCTACTATATTTCTTGGAGTTTTCAATTTGGGATCTCTTTCAGGAGGAGTCCCGTGTATTCCTTTGATAACTATTTTACCTTCTGATTCTAGGACTTCAGGACAGTTTGTCTTGACAATCTCTTGGAGGATGTTGTCCAGGCTGTTTTTTTTCATCATGGCTTTCTGGCAGACAAATAATTCTCAGATTATCTCTCCTAGATCTGTTCTCCAGGTCAGTTGTTTTTCCAGTAAGATATTTTACACTTTCTTCTAATTTTTCAATCTTCATGTTTTGCTTAATTGACTCTTGGTGCATCATAGAGTCCTGAGCTTCATTTTGACTGATTCTAATTTTTAATGAATTATTATCTTTGGTTATTTTTTTGAAGGTTCTTTTTTAGGGAGGTCTTTTCTCCAGTTAGGTCAGAAATTTTACTTTTTAAGGATTTGTTTTATTCAGTGAGACTTTTTTCCCAACTTGGTCACTATAGATTTAAATTTATCTTCTACCTCTCTAATTTGGGTTTTGAAATCTTTCTTGATCTCCTCCAAGAATGTTTGTTCGGCTTGAGACCAGGTCATATTTCCTTTTGTGGTCTCAGGTGTGAGTATAGGGTCTATGTTGTCCTCCGTATTTGGTTGTTCTTGCTCACTATAATAAGTTCTGATTGATTTTTTTGCCTTTTCCTTCTCCTTATCAGCTTCCTTATTTCCCATTGTAATTTCCTATTCCTTAATTTCTCAGGCTGGGAGCTAAGGGCCTGGTTGTTGGCTTTGTGTGCTGTAGCCTGGTGTCTAGACTGAGGCCAAGGCCAGGATTCTCAGTATTTCCCCTGAGTTACCCTTAGGCACACAGAGTAACCTGTGGGGATGGGTGGTCTGGCTGCTTCAGATTTCTGCCTGTATGCCCCAGGGCTACAGCTCAGGCAGGCTCAGCAGGTAACTGAAGGTAGAGCTGGTATCTTCAGATACCCCTGGTAGTGCTTTGGTCCACTTGGACTTCTGTTGTTAGCACTTTCTGGATCCAACCCCTGGGCTTTGGAAGATCTTGTTGGACAGGTGAGATGGGGCTTGTTGGGACCCCTCCTGCCCTTCACTTCAGACTCCTTACTGCCTCAGTTACATCCTTTCTCATTGACTCCTAAGCCTGAGGCTATTTCTGCTATTTCAGGATTTTACTCTGGGAGGGACATTGGTCTCTGGCTTTTCTAGGTCAGGGAGGGGGGATCCAAGCACCTAGAGTTTACCTTGCCATGCTTGCCCCTGGAAAATCAGGTAGGTGATTTTTAAACTTCTAGACTGTGGGCTGATAGCCCCAAGAGAAGCTGCTTTCTCTGCTGTGGGCCCTGAGCTTTCTCTTACCCACCTCAGAAAGATCCTCCCATCCAGTGGTGAGATCCTGGTGAGACAGTTTCAAATATCCTTTGGGGTGGGTGAGTCTGCTGGCTGGGGCTCCTTCTCTCTACACTGTAGTCTGCTCTCTCTGTAGCCATCCAGGCTGGTGCAGCCACCATGTGCTCTACGCTCCCCCTGCCCCACTCATGTGGGCACTTTCCTCAACTGGATTCTGCCACCCTCCATCTCCCAGTGGATTCTGACACTAAAATCCATTCAGATTCACTTTGTAAAGTTTAGTGATGGGATTAACTGAGGAGCTTAGAAAAGTTACTGCTTCAGTTCCACCATCTTGGCTCCACTCCCTAAGTGTAAGATTTTTAGTGCACTACTAGAACAGATGGAGACAGATGGCATTCTCTACAAATATTTAGGACCTACTGAATACTGAGCAAAACCTTACTTTGGAACTAGAGTTAGCATCCAAAGCTATTTTCATGTATGAAATGATGACAAGTGGACATATTAAAAAGAGAGACTTCAAGATATACATGAGAATTCTATCATTACATTACTAGAACTGGACCATTATTACATACCAAACTGCTTTCCTCAAATGCCTAAGCATAACATTGATACATAAAACTTGAGAATAATATTTTCATGTATGGTGACATGCTAAATATTCATAATCTTCAAGCTACATTCAAATTATAAAGATCAGGATGATATGTTTATCACTCCAGTTGTCCTTTCTGCTACTGTATTTTTAATAAGGGCACTTTCAGTGAGTCTCTAGTGGATGAGATTGCAACACAATGCTTTTATTGAACTAAAACTTTTATTCTAGATTTAATTATCATCTATAGGGAGGAACTGATTTCTGGGATAGAAATGAGAGGAAATGTGCAGGGGAGAAACTACTTCCTCCTAGAAACTTTAATAGAGAAGCAATCAGAACACAGTCTAATATATATCCAAGAATGTGAAAAAAGGACATTTCAGTGAGTTCAGAGGCAAGATAGGTAGGATATCAAGGAATAACATACTGTGGGAGACTGATATTAACATAGAAGAAATGGAGAATATGCAAGAATAAAAAACTGAAGATGCAAAGAAATGATTCCAGTGAGAAGGAAAAATGAGATTCATCTGAAAAAAATAAAGTAAATCAACAGTGAAGTCACCCAACAAAATTATATTGGCTTTTTTTTTATTTTGCTTTGTTTTTAAAGAGAGAGGAAATGGAATGTACAAAATATGCAAGACAGAACAGGTAACAGAAAATGAATATAAGAAAGTAATATAGTACTATACAGTAACATAAGGAATGCTATACCCCAGAATAACCTGAGATAGTCAAGAGATGTTGAGGAAAACAAAACAAGAACAAGCTAACATGATATTGAGATACAATTTAATTAGCATAGCCTCCAGGAAAGGAGGGAATGCCATTGTACTCTGCCATTAGACATCTTTCTGGATGATGCTCTGTGTACAGTTCTGGGTATCATGCTTTAAGAAGGACAATTGTAAACCAGAGAGTGTCCCAAGGACAGTAATTAACAAGGTAAAATACCCTGAATCCCTGATATGTGAGGACCACTTGAAGGAACTTGGGATCTCTAACCTAGGAAAGAAAAGACACAGGAGGGACAAGATACTTGTCTTCAAGCAAATGCAGGGTCATTTGATATTAATGAGGGGTAAAAAAACGTGTTCTGTTTGACTTCAGAGCGCAGAACCTGGAGTAGAGGGTAGAAGCCACAAAGGGGTTGTATTAGATTTGCTATGGGGATAAACTCCCTAACAGTTGTTTGGTTTACTTGTTGTTCATTCATGTCTGTCTCTGTGAACCCAGAGGTACTGTAGTGGTTTGTCAATTCCTTCTCCTTTTATAGATGAGGAAACTGAGGGAAACAGGGTTATGTGACTTGCCCAGGGCCATATAGCTAGTAAGTATCCCAGGCTGAATATGAACTTAGGAAGATTAGTCTTTCTGACTCCAGGCCAGGTGCTTTATCCACTGTGCCACCTAGGTGCCCCACAAAAATTACCTATACAAAAGTGGAATTTACTGCCTTGAGAGATGGTGGCTTTCTCTTCCTTGATGGTACTCAAGCATAGACTGGGTGGCCAATTGTTGATTATGTGATACTGGGGTTTCCTTTCATGTATAATGAAAATGATGATATGATAGCAATTAACTATATATATATATTTATATAAATTAGCAATTATCATATAAGACTTGTAAAGTAATTTTAAAATATGATCTCATTTTATACTCACAACCCTGGGTAATAAGTGCTTTTATTATCTCCATTTTACAGATGAAAAAAATGAGTCCAGCTGTCTATCCACTGTAGGTTTTTACTTCTCAAAACATCTGGGATATTTGATCCACTTGCACAATATTCTGTAGAATGTCAAATATAAAATTTAAGAAGTGTTTTATCCCAGGACAGTTTCTATGGAAAGACTTTAGAAAAATATGACAACAAAATAATAATAAATCACATTTATATACCACTTTTATTTCTACAAAGTATTTGTCTCAAAATAATTCAGGGAAGTAAGAATGTTATCACTATTTTCCAGAAAAAGAAGCTGAAGAGAATGATAGCTCAGAAAGGAATCTCCCTTAGTATTTAGGTCTTCTTAGTTCAGACTAACTCCTTTGATTAGTTAATTGCTAATTGTTTTGAATAATAAAATAATAATAAATAAAAATCATATGACTACAAGGAGAGGAGATTTGGGATAGACCAGTTTTTGCCATAGAGTTTAGAAGTCATAACAGTGCTAGTATTTCCTCCAGTTTCTTGGGGGAAAGGATGGAGTGCTGGCTTGGTTGGACTGGCCAAAGTCAAGGGAAAGTAGCCTTGTATGTGAATGCTTTGAATGGATCCTTCATCAGCTTTTTATCAGTGAGACAGAAAAAAATTCCCAGTGCAAAAGGCATACTCCAGCTATAAAGAAGATCTGTTTGGTCAAGAAGATCAAAACCTGTTGCCACAAATACTATTAAAATAACAATACAAAGTCTACTATGTTATAGATAATAACTAATGTTCTCAATACTTTTTATATGGAATTTTACAATTTACAGCAATTATGTGAGGTAGATAGTACTAGTAATATTAGCTTACATTTAAATAGCAGTCATAGGCTTACAAAGTGCTTCTCCTACAATAGCCCCACAAGGTAGATTATATAAGTTCTATTACCTCAGTTTTATAGATGAAGAAACTGAGTTTCAGAGAGGTGAAATGATTAAGCCATAGATACTGCATGATAAAACTGGGACTCAAACCCAGGACTTCATATATTTTTGGACCAGTAATTTTTCTACTGAATATTATAATAAAACCATAATTATTTATTTTATTTATTTGTATTTCTATTATTTTATATTATTATGTGATAAAACCATGATCCCATGTTGTTGTATTGGAGTTTGCTATAAGGATTTGATTTACAGAAGCTAATAGCCTTTCCTTTGAAGATGAACAAGCATTAAGACTAGATGATAAGACGTAATTTGAATGAAGTGCTGCATACAACTTTCCCTCCAGAATCCCAGAGCATGCTTTAGAAGATTTAAGGATGAAGATTTAAGGCTTCTCACTCATCTGCATGATGCCTAAGCTTTGATTTGTGAGCTGTTCAGGCACTGAAAAATTCAGCCGGGCAGCAAAAATTTCCTACATGTAAATGAGCACTTGTGCAAATCCTCATGGAAAAAATGCTAATTTGGTTTGAACAACAGTGGAATTTAAACTTGTTAAATAATTGCTCTAGTCTAAATCTAATGCAGGAATCCAGAAGTCCAAAGGAGCCAATGCAAAAGCATGTCTGGCCCCTAGTAGTCACTTAAAAGCCACTGCCCTTCCAGAAAATATGATTCTTTTCTGTATCATTGCTTATATGTACGTGTGTGTGTGTGTTGGCTAGAGTGAATGGTGGGAATCGGGGAGAAGTTTCCTATGGAATGTTGTAAAACTGAACATTTATTTCCATAGTTTGCAGATAACTCTGTAGTTTTTTTTTTACCTCTTAAGGTTGGAGACAGAGAAAGAAACTTACTTTTTATAAGGTGTATAAAGCTAGTGACAAAATTGGCTTATTTACCCCCTGCTAAACTTCTTTTTGTTTTCCTCTATGTGAAATTCAGTGCTATCAGAACAAATTGATTTCTGACTCTTTGTATAGCAGTAGATTTAACAAATTATTCAATTAGCAACCATTCTCTTCTTTTATAGTCCTAGAATATAGATATGTAAGGACCTTGAAGAGCACACAATCCAACCTTCTCATTCAGGAAACTGAAACTGTAGAGAGGGCAAGAGATTTTAGAGGCACCTCAATTTAGAACTTCAGGACTATCTTTTCCAATGAGGTTGCTTTTGTTCTACATCCAGAATGTAACCTCTGGACTTCTGGATCATGTAATCAATAAGATTGAGTACATTTTTCTCTCATCACCATGACTTCTCATACCACTCCTAAATGACAATTGTGCAGAAGAGATAAAACATATACTGCTATCTCCACAGTCTGACACAAAGAACCCTAATGAAGTAAAAACTCAATGAAATAACAGAAGAGAAGGCTAATTCCTATCCTTACTGCACCTATTCATGGCACCATCCTTTGATGGGTTTGTAATACAACTCAGCTTTGTAACACTCTTACCACCCCTACCCCCACTTCTTTGTGTCAGGAAAAACCAAATGGCAGAAGTTTCTCTGGATAGTATTTCCTCTGTGCTTCCAAAGCACTCATCAGGGCACTGTGGAACAGAGAAATCTGGGACAGGTTTGCCAGCATCTGTGGTGCAACACTGAGCCTGAGGAAAGAGAGGCTGACATCCAACTGGAGTCAGTTTTTCTTCCCTGAAGTCACTAGGGCCTTTGATCAAGGTAAAGGCCTAATTTCCCAATGTATGGAGAGGCTGACATAACTTTGAAGTAGTAGTAATAACAACAAGAACAACAATAATAATGTTATTAATACTATTATAGCAGCTTTGACATAATACTGATAATAATTATAATAGCAATAAAATTAATTTTAATAATAGTAGCAATAATGGCTTGCATTTATATAGTGCTTTACAAATATTGTTTCATTTTCATCCTCACAACCCTAAGAGGTTTTTACTATTTTTATCCCTTATTTGACATATGAAAAGACTGAAGTAGCAAAGTGACTTGCTCAGGGGCACACAGTTAGTAAGCATCTGAGACAAGATCTGAATTCTTGACCTGGGCCTAGTGGTCAGTCCATTGTGGTTGTTTTAGCTGTCTTTAACTTCCTTGAGGTCTAGACTTCAATCAAAAGGGAAGGAGTCAGAAAAATGGGTTATAAGGAATATAAGAAAAAAAAGGAAAAAAAAGGAAATTACCTAAGCTCTCCAGAGGAAAAAATTCCAGAATCTTTAAAATAAGCAAATAAAGCAACAGGGAAGATTAATAATAAAAGAGACCATGCTTCTAGAGCAGATAGGAAAACACAGATATGTTTGAATCAATATTGCAAGGCAAAAAAGAAATGAAACAACACCCACCTCTGATGAGACAGAAGAACTAATGGATTCCCAAGAAACCATGTAGTTAATATAGGATATTTCAGAATGATATAAAAGAGAAATCAAAATTGCAAAAGCTGAATGAATGATTTACTTTGCATAAACAGTCAGCTGAATAGAAAAACTTAAAACCATAGTGGCAAATCTCTCCAGTAAAACAAAAGAGAGAATATCTTATTGGAAATATGAATGTACAGAAGTGAAAAAGATTCTTAGAGAAGTGAAATAATGACAGTGACAACAAAAAAAACAATAATGATAATTAGTATAACTTTAAAAGAAAAGACAAACAAAACAGAATGATTTTTTGAGGACAGAAGGCAAGGCACTTGGGGTTAAGTGACTTGCCCAAGGTCACACAGCTAGTAAAGTGTCAAGTGTTAGAGGCCAAATTTGAACTCAGGTCCTCCTGACTTAATGGGTGGTGTTTTATTTACAGTGCTACCAACTGTCCTAAAACACATTTATTTTGAAGAAAAAAAATGTGTGAAGGATTCTATCTCCCAGAAGTACATGGTAAGTCAAAAATAATGAAAGCCATGATGCAAGAAATTATAAAAGCAAACCCTCCAGAACTTTTGAACCCCCAAAATAAAAAAAAAACCCAGAGAATTTGCAGATGGCCTCCAAGGAAGGCGGGGGGGGGGAGGGAGCAAAAGAAAATAACACAGCAAAGTATTCCTTAAAATCAAAAACACAATGGTGGCTAAGTGTAATAATTTCAATAGAAAATGGCAAATTTTGCAAGCAATGAGGAGACTTTCAAGGAGAAAGGAGAATAAATGTAAATCATTGAGAGCAGGTACTCTTTTTTATGTTTTATAATCTTTATGACCATTGCGTATCACAGTAGCTAAAACAGTGAGAGCTGAATAAAAGCATGTTAGTTGACTGATCAATTGACTGAAAGTCACCTTGTAAAACACAAGTCCAAAACCCTCCTTTTAGAGGTAAAAGAACAGAGGTTCAAAAGGTTTATTGACTTCCCTTAGGTCATATGGTTAGTAATGATTAAAGCCCTCTGAGTTTCCTAAGTGATCACACCATATAGGGCTATCAAGGTCTCTTCTCTCCCAGCTCAAGAGACTTTTAAAATATTCATGCTGTGTGTTCTTGAATATCATGAAAATCCTTGGAGGAAAACTTTGAAGCAGCTCACTGGCAGGATTGCTGTTGAGTTCAAGGATGAGGATGTCAGTTTGTGTGTGGCTTTGCTTTATTTGGCAGGGAGCATCTCCATGTAACTTGAGGATTCATTAGGACAAAGGGCAGGCCTGTTTCTGTTCTCCTGTGGCATCCTATTCTTTTGCATTTTATTGCCAAGTGTGCCTTGGGACATCATTTTTAAGTGATAGGAAAACCCTGGAGATAGAAAGAATCAGCCTACAAAATACATGGAATAATTTTTTATTTTCTATTCCTTTTTGATGAATAACTTAGGATTCTCATCCCACTTTCCACTGGAGTTGACAAAAAATAAGCTCATTCTTAGAGCTCCTAAATCAGTGTAAGCAATGGCTTAATCAGTCTCCTGCCTCCACTCACTGCCTCTGTGGAGGGAAGTCAGACTTCAGCTGAGCAGAGCAACATGAGATTCAGACAACATTGACAGGTCATTTATAGTTACCCAGTCTGGTGTGAGGGGAGAGTGTGAAGGAGGTAGAAGTACAATAAGATTCATCTTAACTTATTTCCTCTTACTAATGACCCAGGAACAAGATGGAAAAAAAATGTTCTGAGAAGCAGAGGTTTGGGACTTCGAAAGAGGACAAACTTGTGGAAAAGCACGTTAAGTACTTTAAAGTAGGAGACTAGTTTTTGTTTTATCTGTTTTTCCAAGGCACAGTGCCTTGAATATAGTAGGAGCTAACTAAATATATGGGTTTGAATTGAATTAGATTGTAATGGATTGATTCAAATTGGATTTAATTAAATCTGAGCAGGCTATCCATGATGGTAGAAAGGTGTAATAGAATTAAAACTTACTTAGATGGATCAGTGCCTTCAGTAATGCAGATGTTCCTTCAGAACAGAATGTGGTCTCTCCCCACATTTGCATAACCTCTTTCTTCCTTTTTGTCTTTCTCCCTTTCTTTCTTTTTTTTTTTTTTAAAGCAATTGGGTTTAAGTAACTTGCTCAAGGTCACACAGCTAATTTTTTCTGGGTGTGGTGCTAAGTATCTGAGCCCAGATTTAATCCCCAGGTCATCCTGACACTGGAGCCGGTGCTCTTACTCACTGAGACACCTGGCCGCCCCTAAGCAATTGGGGTTAAGTAACTTGCTCAAGGTACACGGCCAGGTGTTTCTGGGTGGGTGCTAAGTGTCTGAGCCTGGGATTTGATTCCCGGGTCATCTCGACACTGGAGCCAGTACTCTTACTCTCTGTGCTACCTGGCCGCCCCCATAACCTCTTTCAATAAACCATTACTAGAGGACTTACTTTACATGGGAAGTCTTCCTCTATGACACTTCAATATTTCAATGATATTGGTGTAGTACTTGTGCATCTTTTATCTACCACGTATTTTCCCATTCACATATGTCCCTCATGGAATCTAAAATGGCTATTCTTGTGTGAATTGTTGCTGGTAACATGGTTCAAGCTTACATACACACACACATCTATATATACATATATATATATGTATATATAGATGTGTGTGTGTGTGTGTGTGTGTGTATCACATCTCTTTTCCACTTTGGTCATCTGAAACTTTGATTTCAGGGAGATCATGGCATAATATTTGCAACATGATATCTGTAGAGGCAATGGTGGTACCAATGAACCAAGAAGGGGGAAAAATCAGGCAAATACCAATATAGAAGTTTGTGGTAAGAATTTTAAGAATCCTGCCTCTTAAAGCAGTGTCAAACAAGCCAGGGTCCGTGTGGTCAGAACATAAAGATGAACTCGGTGAAGGCTGAAAAATAAAAAGGAGTTCCATATGAAGTGTTATTCCAAGAAATCTCAGACTTTTTGGGGTATTTTGTTCTTTGTTCATTTGTTTTTCATTCATATCTACTCTTTGTGACCCCATTTGAGGTTTTCTTCGCAAAGATACTGGAATGGTTTGCCATTGCCTCCTATAACTCATATCACAGATGAGGAAACTGAGGCAAACAGGGTTAAGTGATTAGCCCAGGGTCACACAGATAGTAAGTACCTGAGGCCGGGTTTTAACCCAGGAATGTAAGACTTCCTGACTCATGCTTGATATCAAGATTAAACTTCACTGGGCCTCACTTCCCATATATGTGTGTGTGAGTGTGTGTGTGTGTGTGTGTGTGTGTACACACACACCCATATATACACACATATATATACCTATATGTATGTGTGTATAAGTATATATATATATGTATATATATGAGATTGGCTTCTAGAGTTCCTTCCACTTCCATATAACATCATAAATGAAATATGATTTTAAGAGCTTTGAGTATGTCTAGTCATTTATAACTAAAATAAGAATTTGGGGTTTCTGGACATGAGATTTCATCTATGAGAATATCCAGTAGAAAAATTCTCATGGGAGTTTCAAGATATTAGGAGACACCCTGTTTTCAGGAGCCAAGGTCCAGCAAGCAGGTTTGTTATGCCCTGATATTGTTATGCTCAGGGCATAACAATAATTCTTAACTTTCACCCTCTGAATTATCTCAGTCACAACAAAATCCCAGAATTTTTTTCTGGTCATAAAGCCCTATTAGGAAACGAAGTTGTCACATTGTTGCTGTTACCCCTCATTGTCAGAGCTACACCTAACTGAATACTCATAGGTGTGTAAGTGTTAAGATCTCCCCACACTAAAGCAGGTCCCACCCATTAGCGGCAGGGTTCTGGCACCTGTGTTCTTGCTTGCAAGTCATTTTCTTCACTTTTTATTTTTCTTTTGATTTTTGGAGGACAATTGGGGTTAAGTAACTTGTTTAAGATCACATGGCTAGTGCGTGTGTGTGTGTGTGTGTGTGTGTGTTTGTGTGTTACGTGTCTGAGGCCACATCGAAACTCAGGTCAATTTCAATAAGATCGTAGAACCAAAGATCTAGATCTACAAGAAAATTCAAAGGTTTTCTAGTCCAATCCTCTCATCTATACATGAAATTGAGGGCAAGGGAGATAAAGGGATTTTTTGAAGGTCACTCAGATAGGAGATATCAGAGGCAGGATTAAATTGAGGTTAACTGATTCTAGATAGAATCATCTTTCCAATATAATTTTAATGGCAGTTTTATTTCATGTGTGGGTGTGTATGTACACACTCATATGGTATAAATAATATATCATATGTGTGTAACCATATGTATATATACCTACACATATATATATAATTATATATGTATATATACCTACATACACACACACATATATATATATTTATGTGTATATCTACACCTGATCTATATCTATAGCTATCTATTTATCTATCTACATATCTACCTAGTTTAGCTATCTGTGTGAACATGGGATTTTATCTGTACAAGAAATCCCTGGTATGGGGTAAGATAATTCCCTTCATTCTCAGTAACTTTTAATGTTCATGCAATTAGAGATTATGTAACTTTTCATAGTCACTTAGCAAATATGATTGAGACAACATTTAAACTTAGATTTTTCTGACCCCATGGCTGCCTCTCTTTCAATTATATTTTTATCTCTAAAAAAATCTAGACTGGAGTGTAGAAAATAACTTTGTAAGTTTTTAAGAGTGCATCAAAGTACTGGGACAGATTCAGGTCAGAAATAACATTATTCAGAGCCATCTATCTGCCTATGAATTAAGCAGACAACATCTAGGCTAGTGTATAAACTCCTGACATCAGAATCAGGAATACCTGGGTTTATATCTTGCTATTGACTTATTGTCAGTGAGATCCCAGACAAACGTAACTTCTCAAAGCTATAAGCAACTCTCTAAGAATATGTTACAGAGAAATTTCCAATAAGTAGTGGTAGAGGAAATCTCATTTGAGAATTCCTATAAAATGAAATAATGTCCTAGTCCCCATCATTACTATGAGAGTGTTAATTATTTTAAAGGGTTAAAAGTGATCCTCTTCAGATGATTTCAAAATTCACTAGTAGTTTAATTACCTTAAAGTGACAGAACTTTTACAACAAAACATATTTTTATTTCCTTACAGAATGTACTTTACTCAGTAGAAAGTACTCTGTGACCATTTTGGAGATTTGTCAAAACACCCAAAAACTTGGTTTAAAATTGAAACTCCTTTTTTTTCTGGCTTTTTAATAAATCACCAAGTAAACAAATATTTGCTTTATGCCTTTTGCTGCAGTAGGGGAGAGAAATTATGGGTTTTTCTAGTAATGATTTTCAAATTCTCTAGTGTTCATCCAGGCTTATAGTCTTTCCCTGCCAACCCAGGAAACATGTTTGATTATAGGTATAAAAGTTTCACTGAAGCTTTTGAAAAAAATTCCTCTACAAAAATATAACCCTTCAAACATTTTTTAATCTAAATATAGACAACAAATTTTTCAAATCTTTCCCTTGTCTTATCAAATAAAAAGTACATGACATCAAGAAATATAAGATGCATATATTAATGGCCGAATTAGATTTGTGGATAAAATAAAAACAAAAAACAAAACTCTGACCTTTTATTCCTTAAAGTTAACAGGTCACAGATGAAGAAAAGATAGTGACTTTGAAAGTTAAACATTAACTTATTTTCTCATTTATGTCCATTAATTTATATTCTCATTTTTTTTGTTGGATTTTTTTCAAGAACTATGAATTCAGCAGTGTTAGTGAATTCATGGGTAGAAAATTTCCTCATTAAATCATATTAGCAAGTGATTTGCTGTTTATAATCTTAGAGTATACTCTGGGAGTAATGATCAGTCAAGTGACTTGTCCAGATAACAAGCACCAGCAGAACTTGGATTCAAATCTTCCTTATTCTAAGACTAGTTTTCAAGACATAAAACCATGGTGACTCCCTTGAATTGCATTTTTTAAATAATATTTCATTGCAGTTCTTATTCAACAATACAATTGATGTGTGATCTCTTGAATTTGGATATACCCTCCAATAATGCACAGGGCAACCCACCCATGCTGGAACAACCTATGAGGAAATTGTTTATAACCTACAATTAGTTCAACACAATGGATTACCCCTTCTTTGTAGATATTTACATTTCTTTCCCTTGACTTAAAATCATTAACAACAACAAAGAATGTTACAAATCACTATTAATAAGAGAAATACAAATCAAGACAATCCTCATATTTCACCCCACATCAAGCAATCTGACAAAGATGACAAAAGGTGATAGTTAATATTGGAAGTATTATAGGCAGATAGATTCACAAGTCCATTGTCAGTAGAGCTATGAATCACTTTGAAAGGCAATTTGTAATTATGGAAACAAATTGACTCAAAAATCCATACCTTTTTATCCAGGGACCCTATTTCTAGGTTTATATTCCAAGGGGGTCATTAATGAGGAAAAGTTCCTACATATGCCAAAATATTAATGCAACACTTTTTGTGATAGCAAAGAATTGGAAATAAAGCAAACTGATTGGGAAATGGTTAAAGAGATGGAGGCATCTGAATGTAATGGGATATTATCATGCTGTATTGTTGTTCAATTGTTTTCCAATCATGTCTGACTCTCTGTGACAGCACTTGGGATTTTCTTGGTAAAGTTACTGGAATGATTTGCCCTTTCCATCTCCAGCTCATTTTATAGTTGAGGAAACTGAGCCAAACAGTGTTAAGTAACTTGCCCAGAATCACATAGCTAGTAAGTGTCTGAGGCCTGATTTGAACTCAGGAAGAAGAGTTTTCCTCACTCAAGGCCTGACACTCTATCCACTGTGTTGCCTAGCTACCCCTATTATTGTGCTATAAGAAATGATACATTTAATATTTAGAGAAGCAAAAAAGAATCTACATGAACTGATTCATAGTGAAATATTCAGTTCAGAAAAAAATTTATACAATCATCATAATAATTCCAATGGAAAGAACAGTCCATAAAAAGTAAATATTTCAAAATTATACAGAACAAGCATGAATTGAAAGAAGACATGAGATTTCAACTCCAGTTCATCCATTTGTAGATGTAAGAGGTCCACAAGAATTGTATGTTGAACACATTTTCAGAATTTTTCATGTATTTGTTAGCTAGTGGAGATTTTAGTTTTCCTTTTTGTCTTAATATAATATTTATTATGTTGCATGGCTATATGCAAGAAGGATGAGGAGTGATATTGGGGGAAATTGTGGTAATATAAAAAAGAGACATCAATAAAAACTTTATTTTTTATTAAATAATATACAAGTGCAACACTTTGGCTGTTAACTTGTCATCCTTCACCTTCATCATGTGACTAGTCTTTCTTCTCATTAAACAGTTCTTTGATGACAACTTTTTCTCCAATTCTCTGAAGTTCCTGTTTTCTTATTTATTGTAGCCTGCTCAGACCCACCATATGCCTCTCCATTGTTCTGTTTGAGATGTTGTTTTTCAATTACTTGGAAACTATTCTATTCCACCTCTTGTATCCATATAGCAACACTGGTGGAATGTTGATTTTTTTTAAGTGCCTTTCTTTGTGGGAGAAGTTTGGGCATATTAAAAAGTTTTACAATTTCATGAATTTCCAGACCTTTCTATTTTTCCTTTTTAATTATATCACTAATGTCTCATTCATTTGTACTACCTGTTCAAGATAAACTTGCTTCTGGAAAGATATATAGGTTATGTATCAATTTGAGTACCAGTTTACTCAATAAACATTTACCATCCACATTTGTGTGTGTGTGTGTGTATGTCTTAGAAAATATTTGCATTAGTGGAAAAAATATGTGACTAGAGCTATGGCAATTGATTTTGATTATATTTTTCAATGTTAATAAGATTTGAGATATTTTTTTCCTGTGGTATGTTTAGATATCTTATAATTGATCAATCAGTGTTGTCACAACTTACCACTAAGACAGATTTCTGTTTAGTCCCACCCAATCCCTATTTCCACCATTTTTTTTTGGTCAATAATACCAATCCCACCTCCTCTGTATCTGCAATTATGATGCTTTTATCCAAATAAGAGTTCTACAATCCACAATGGTGAAAAAAATATTATAAAAATCCATCCAGCTGTTTTCTATTGTAGTTGTTAATACTTCCTTTTAATGTCATTGGTGTATTAAAACTTTCAATCATTTGTTCTCTCTTTTGTTTCCTTGGTGAATATTGCTATTATGGATTCAGATTTTTCTATTCTGCCAATAGTTTCTGCTGTGGAGATCATTAATTCCACTCTTGCAATTCTCTTTCTTTTATAAACAACTCAGAAACAGTGTGTTATAATTCCATGTACTACTCAAAATCCACAGGGTCTTTTACCTAATAACATAATGAAGACTTTTCCTTTCTTTTGCAGTATTTATCCATAAATTCCTGATATTGTTTACTAGATTTGTAGATCATTTGTAGATAACATTCTACCTCCTGTTAATGTCTTCCCTGTTAGCTTAACTGTTAATGCTCAAGGTCTTTAAATTTTCTTCTACCTGAGATTTGGTCATTTCAGTCATTTTGTTCCCCCCTCCCTTATTTTTTCTCTATTTTTCACTTTATGATGCTCCTCTTGATGATGTTGAATTTTTTGGATCTTAAAGTGTCCTCCTCACAGTAGACATTCACCAGCCTAGGTCTCTATCCCAAATGACTTTGGTGGGGAAAGAACTGTCTCCAATTGGATTCTGGGTTATTTCCTTCAGGCCTAGTGAAATGCACATCATCCTTCCCCCACACGGTGTCCTGCCCCATTCCCTCTGTTCCTCAGTTTCAGACTAATGGTACAAAGTAGTACCACACTGCTCCTATTGGAGCCTGTGAAGTTTTCTACTGTTTGGAGTTTGAATCTCTTTTGCTCTGGGAGGAGATAGGAATCTGGGTGGAAAGCTGCATTCTATTACAAGCCCAGACATGTTTCCTGCCCCATACCCTCTATTCATTCACTATCCTACAGAGTTCTGTTGCAACACAGAATGCTACAGTTGTGCTTTCTATCATGGCATTAGCAAATTTTCAGTTTTTAGATTAACTAAAAGGGCACTAGAAAGAGGTGGTCAAGGTGTGCAAGCAATTGCTTTCTCTTGCAATCCTGTGGGGTGGGTTTGCTGTCAGAAGCATGGTAGGCAGTGGGGTAAGGGTGCTTATTGAGTTCGTGTTAAGCCTTATTTCTTGGAGTTGGGTCCTTTGGGGTTCTTGGTGTCTGAAAACACATAATGACAGCTGACATTGCTTTATCATTGGTGAATACTTTCTGTTTTGCCGATATTTAAGAGGCCATAATGATCAGATAAAATATCTAGTTCTCCATCTGCTTCCAGAAAAACTAATTCAGGACTTCCAAATTCAGATATTAAGATTTTTTCCCCTCAATTGCTCCTTATTGCCAATTAATAAGTAATAAAACAAAAAAACCATGAAGACCAAGTGATACTAAAAAAAAGAACACTGTGTGTGGACTCATGAAAACTTGATTTTAAATTCAATCCAAAACTTCTGAGGAATATCACCTTTGGCCAGTCATTTTGCCTCTCTAAGCCTCAGTTTCCCCCTCTATAAAATTATAAATTAAATGTGACATGTAAAAAGTTTGAGAGACATAGTCTCTGATTAAATAATCATTTCATTAATCATGCTACTATATAATTAATTAAAGGGGTCAGTGACACTCTTGGATGCCAAAGAGGTCTTGTGGAATCCAGTCAACACTTGTATGCCCTTAGAAGAATGGGTGTTCCTGAGGATGGAAATTGATTCTGACTGATAAAGCAGTTAATGAGAGAATGAATATTTGTAATGGCAAGCACAGAAGTAGTTCACACTTTGTTTTAGCTGTTGAATTAACACCTTCTTTTAGTTCAAGTTTTTTTTGAGCCTTCTATCATTTCTGTTAAGGAACAGAATGTGTGAACTCCACAGCTTGTGAAGCCTAGAACACTGAAACAGGAAGGGGAGGAGGTAATGTCCATATGTAAGGAGAATTTCCAGGCTAAAGACAGCAGAATTGAGAAGAGCACTCTTATGGTGGCAGAGTCAAGAAGGCAAAAACTTGTGGTATCCTGACACTTTGTTTGTCTGCTCTGTCTGTGTTGATGTTTGTTTGTGATACATCGTACAGAAGCCCTGGGACCTTACTGGAAGCCCTGGAAGAGGATTTTCTGGTTGTATGTTAACAGAAGTCTTAGAGGAGGGTTTCAGAGGTCCTGGGACTTTGCTGATGATTTGTGCTGACCTTTTGGAATTTGTTTGTGGGTCTGTGTTGACTTCTATGTTGATGATTTGTGCTGAGTTCTCAAACCTTGTTGGTGGGTCTGACTTAATTTCACAGACAGATAATAAATTGATGATGGTGCAGGTAATGTGCATGAATAATATTGTGGCTCTGTCAAGCTTCGTCTTCCCAGGAACAGGAACTGTGAAGGACTTGAGGTAGATTGGATACTATGAACTTCAATATGGAACATTAAGCTCCAAGGAACTGGGAACTTCCTGCTTTTGAACCCAGGTGACAGTTGGAGTTGGGACCATGGAAGAGGAACCATGGAAGCTGAGAACTAGGCTCAAGTCAAGCTGAAAGAAGACTTTATTTGGATATGGTGTACTGTGTACCGACAGTGAAGATTATGATTTCCTGTGACCTAGGGGAGGGAACTTTGACTTTTGTACTTTGTGATTGAATTAAGGATTTGTGATTGACTAAATGAATGTACTTTGTTAAAAAAAAAAACTATGTGATCAATTTGGTGAAAATTATGTAGCCATTTTAGTGGTAAGTTGTTGAGTTGTGACATGGTGAATGCTTTATTTTGAATTTCTCTGATAAGTTATAACATTGTGAATGCTGTATTTTGATTTTCTATGAACGTTTGCTCTGATTTGTTATTGAATAAATGGAGAGCTCGCTAAACTGTGAAATCAGAACCTTGAAAGTTATTCACAGCAGCAGTCCTCTGGAAAGCTGCTTATGCATGGCTTTACAATATTATAATGAGAGGGGGAACTATTATTATGCAGGTCTGGGGAACATGACTGATCATTCAGTCTTGGTCAAAGAGACTTACCTATATTCACATCACCCCTCTCACAAAAGAGAGAATCCATATTTTGCCAGACCTGTTTGAGTAAAACACAATGGACTGGAATCCATTAATTAACACACATTCAAATTTCTTTACCTTTTGAACAGATCAGAGTTTCCCCTCTGGGCATCAGTTCTGCATTTCAAAGACTGCCTGAATAACTTCTCTGAAGTACAAAACTTAGAGAAAAGATTACCCTTAGCCTTCAAGGAATATGCTCTTTTTTAAAATAAGTTAATTTTTTTTCAACATTCACTTCCATAAATTTTAAATTTTCTCCCACTCTCTCACCTCCCCCCTCCTCAAGACAGTATGCAATTTTTTACAATCTCCATATCTGTATTCCTAGTAAACATATTTTCACATTAATCATGGTGTATAGAAGAATTAGAACAAATAGGAGGATCCATGAGAAAGAAACCAAACCAAACAAAAAAAGAAAATAGTGTTCTTCACTCTGTATTCACATTCCATAGTTCTTTCTCTGTGTGTGGATGGCATTTTCCATCTTCAGTCTTTTAGAATTGCTTTAGGTCCTTGCATTGTTGAGAAGGGCTAAGTCCATCAAAGTCAGTCATTGCTCATGGTAGCTGCTGCTTTGTACAACTGGTTCTGTTCACTTCACTCAGCATCAGTTCATATATGTCTTTCCAGGTATTTTCTGAAGTCTGCCTGTTCATCAATTTTTTTTTTCTTTTCGCTTTTTGGAGGGGGGAAGGCAGGGCAATTGGGGTTAAGCAACTTGCCCAAGTTCACATGGCTAGTAAGTGTTGTGTCTGAGGCTGGATTTAAACTCAGGTCCTCCTGACTCCAGGGCTGGTGTCATATACACTGCATCACCTAGCCACCCCTGTTCATCATTTCTTAAAGCACAATAGTATTCCATGACATACATATACCACAACTTGTTCAGCCTTTCTCCAATTGATGGGTATGCCCTCAGTTTTTCAGTTCTTGGCCATAACCAAAAGAGCTGCTATAAATATTTTTGGTACATGTGGATGTATCAGCAAGAACACCAGCATCCCCAGGGTGGCTGCTAACACAGGTTCTTAGATTTGCTTTTCTAAAGGAAAGCAACTCAAAATGGGTTAACAAGCTTACTTTAATCAATCAAACATATATCATTTACCTAGTTCAGGGGAAAAAGTTCAGCATCCCAAACTTCAGAGTTTGCAGACAGAAGTTAAAAGACAGAGAAACAGATCAAGCAGACAGGCTTCCAAACTGTCCAACCATTACATCCATACCAAATCACAGGTACCAGAGAGGGAAGCATCAACATCTGGGTTTTCAAAGCCAGGGGGCTCTCAACGGCTGCCCAGAGTCTCATCTGGTTAAATCACACAACACTTCTCATAGTGAGCCCAAAAGCAAAGCCTCACATCAGGTATTATATAGCCTTCTCCTGGGTCAGAGAATGTAACTACCCTCTTGACCCACTGCCCAATCACACAGCATCAAAATGTGGGCATTCCTGAAAACCAAGCCTCCTGCCACAGGCTCCATGTGACCACAATCAGCCTATTATGGGGCAGAGTACATTTTCAAATCAAGGAAGATCCTCAGATTCTCTTAAGTCTATCAAAGGGGCTAGGGGCAGGGAAGATCTTTAAATTTGCATTTCCATTACAGTGGGTCTTTTTCCCATTTTTATGATCTCTTTGTAATACAGCCCTAGAAGTAATATTGCTGGGTCAAAGGGAGTGAAAATTTTTGTGGCCCTTTGGGCATAGTTCCAAGTTGCTCTCCTAAATGGTTGGATCAGTTCACAACTTCACCAATAATGAGATAGTGTTACAATTTTTGCACATCTTCTCCAACATTTATCAAGGAATGTGCCCTTCAATCTTGGGCAACACCTCACCCAACTAGGATACCTAAATTTTGTTTAGAGAATAGAAAGAATCCAGTTTGGGTAAGTTCTTACTTTGGGGAAAAAAAGCCCTGTCTTTTTACCTCTCCATTAGAGTTTAGGGTGAACCAGCTCATGAAGAAGAAAACCAAAAAGAGTGGTCTGGATGGAGATGGATTGCCCTGTGGAGATTGCTAAATATGGCTATCTTATGATAAAGGCACATTCTCAGCCGGAGAAGCTGAAGATGTCTAGCCTACGTTCTAATTAATGTCCAACAATCATCCTTCAATTTCATTAATCAGGGGTGTTCCCTTACAAAAAAGTGTTTAAAATTTTCAGGCTTTCCATTGGTCAGTTTTGGTGTCTGAGAGAAACTCCTGACCATAAATTTGATAGGCTGGCTAGCCTAATTAATAAATCAATTCATTACACAGAAACTCTATCTTTAGGGATTTTTCATTCATTTCAACATTTTTAGAGACAAAATGAAATTGTAATCACTGGGGCAGCTATGAAGTGAGGAAGATCTGGGTTCAAATGTTTCCTTAGTTATATTAGCTATGTGACCATATGAGATTACTTAGCAACAAGATTAAATGTTACTGACCCAGGAAGGGAATTACCTTATCCCATACCAGAAATTCCCTTTATGGATAAAATCTCAGGTCCATACAGATAGATAGATAAGTATTTAAATAGCTCAATAGTAGTTAAATAGCTCAATAAATACCTATAGATCAGTTTTAGACATATACTTGCACATGTAATACACACAGACACATATATACACATAAATATATGTAAGTAGGTAAATATGTGTATCTTCAAATATGTGCTGTACATATATACACATATCTGTATATATATAATATATGTATGTTATAATATATAATATATATGGGCATATAATATATAATAATATATTTATACATGTGTGTGTGTTTGTGTATAATATAGTTTGGCTCTTTCTGTGGAAGATGTATATTTTAGAGAGTATTTTAGAGTATTGAGAGTTCAGTACAGGGTCTCACAGACAGTATATATATATATATATATATATGTATATATATATATGTTTGAGGAATAACTTGAACTTGGGTCTTCTTGGCTCAAAGGATGCAATATTGTTCACGACATTTCAAAGTGATTAATTAAAAAAAATAATTTCATAAGCTGTTGGTACAGAAAAATGAGAAGAATTAGAAAATTACTGTAGATTAATTAAGACTGTATAGCTTTTATAATTAAGAGTTTTTAACAGAGTACAGTAGAAACAAAAGAAATAGATTTATATTAATATATGTTCTTGAATTTTGTAATTCTAATGCAGTAATGAAACACATTTATTAATTAGAGTAATCTGGTCAATTTTGGTTTATCTCCACCATTATTTTGTCACCCCTACCCCTTAACCCCAGCATAACTCTCTTTGTAAGTACTTAGAAAGAAATTCCTGTTTCATACTTAGTATTGAAATCTTGACATATTTTGTGTAACTGGACAATATGTAAAACTTTATAACCTAAGGAAAAATTAGATCAATAAAATTTTTTAAATACTGAAGGGAATATGTGTGTATTCATATATGTGAGCAACATATACATATTTATGTATGTATACAATATATACATACATGTAAGAAAGAGGAAGCAAAGGGTGATAGCAGCACCGAATATCAAACCACTACAAAACAGATGATCTTCAAGATGATTTTATTCTGCTTATACACACATACATATATGTGTATGTATACACATATACATACATGTGTATTTATATGCAAATTAGATACTCAAGATCCAAAACCAGTTGAACATAGCAACATAATGTTGAATAAACCCAAAATCAGCCATTCAAGTGTCTCTTTTTTCACTATCTGACAAAATGTGTTGCCAAAATTGGAAACTAGTCTGATAGAAATTAAATGTTGAGCAATATCTTACACCTTCATGTGTCAAATGTGTGGAATATATAGAAATGAATGCTACATGACATACTAATAAGAGGAAATTGTCATCTAGCATTTGGAAAGATACTCTTAATCTCTAATAATAATAATAAAAATGTGAATAAAGACTGAGTTTCACCTTAAATCTATCAGGCAGCTAGTTGGCTTAGTGGATAGAGTGTAGACCTGAAATGAGGGACCCATGAATTTAAACCCTTCCTGACACATTTAGTATGGCCGTGAACAATGTACTCAATCTCTATCTAACTCAGTTTCTTCATCTGTACACTGAAGGTAATAATAAAAGAACTCTGTGGTTGTTGTGAAGATCAAATGAGATAACATATTTTTTTAATCTATAAAAACCTTAAAGAACTATGTGTGGCTATCATTATTAATTAGATTGAAAAATATGACACAAAATTGCCATTGTTCATGGGGCAAGGGAGATATAGAAGGATTGCCATATTAATTTAATGTTTATTTTCCATTATAAATTTATTATTTGGTGAGGGTGCTGTTAGAAAATAGGAGAATTTTTTTTAAAAAGGTCGACTAGTTGGTGCAATGAATAGAGCACTGGGCCTGGAGTCAGGAGGACCTGAGTTCAAATCCGGCTTCAGACACTTGACACACTTACTAGCCGTGTGACTTTGGGCAAGTCACTTAACCCCAATTGCCCTAGAAAAAGCAAGAAACAAAACGAGAAAATAGGAGAATTCTGTACACCAATGATCATTGCACCATTGAAGTAAATGTTCACTGTCCAAGATTGGATAGAGACAGATATCTTGAACTCCCCTTCTGATCTCACCTATTCAGCAGATCGTGACTTGAAGTTAGAGTGGGTGAGTGGAGAGGAAGATCTGAGTATGTTCTAGCTTTTGTAACACTTCAACAATGTGAAGAGTGGAGGAGGCAGAGCTGATATGGCAGAGTAGAAGCAGAAAAACTCCATGCACTCCCCCCATAACCACCTCAAACACCTTTAAAATATGACTCCAAACAAACTTTAGGGATACAGAACCCAGAAAGTGACAGAGAAAAACAAATTTCCCACTAAAGGCAGCCATGCAGGCAAGCAGGAAAGGTTCATCACAGTGTGCTGGGAGCAGTGGGTTGGTTTTAGCCCCAGGGAAGCACAACCAGCCCTGACTGGAGGGAAATTCAGGACAGCAGATCACCAACATCTTTGGCAGTTTCCAGAATTATCACCCCATAAATGCCAAAGACAAAGAGAGAAGTCAGTGTGGACTTTGTGGGAACAGGGGACCAGGGAATGCAGTCCGGCCTCTGCCCCCCAGAGGGAGAAGTGGTTGAAGTGCAAGGGCGATACAGCCACTGCTGTATGACTGCTTGAGTGCTCCTGGGCTGCAGATTGTAGGGGGACCAAACAATCATCTTGAGGAGTAATTGCTCTTGCTTTAACCTGTTTGGATTTGGATTGAAGTCTAGGTGAAGGAACTGGGGTTCATGACCAGGTGCCAGAGCCTTTGGAGGCTTTAGAGAAGGCAGCCAACTAATAGCTCCGGCATCTGTGAAAACCCCATTGATTTGGGACAAAGCTCTCCCCTCTGGAAGCAGAGTTCTACTATGGCAAAAAGCTCAAAAATCAAGTAATTGAGTGGCAACATGAGCAAACAATGGAATCAAAGCAAGCACAGGAATCCCACTCTAGATTCCTATTTGGGGGACAAAAAGGATCAAAGCATGGAACAGGAGGAAGACAAAGAAGTCAGAACACCTGTACCAAAATTTTCAATAAAATATGAACTGATTACAGGCCATAGAGAAGCTTAAGAAGGATTTTGAAAAGCAAATAAGAGAAGTGAAGGAAAAATTGAGAAGAGAAATGAAAATGATACAAGAAAATCATGAAAAGAGAGTCAACAACCTGACTGAAGAAAAAAATACCTTAAAAGATAGAATAATTCAAATGGCAAAAGAGACTATAAAAGCCAAAGAGGAGAAGAATGCCTTAAAAAGCTAAATTTGCCTGATGGAAAAAGAATGTCAAAAGCTCACTGAAAAGAATAATTCTTTCAGAATTAGACTGAAGGAAATGGAAGCTAGTGACTTTATGAGATATCAAGAAACTATTAAACAGATTTAAACAAATGAAAAAATAGAAAGCAATGTGAAATATCTCATTGGAAAAACCACTGACCTGGCAAATAGATCCAAGAAAGAGAATTTAAAAATTATTGGACTACCTGAAAGCCATGAAAAAAAAATAACCTAGAAATCATCTTACAAGAAATTCTCAATGAAAATTGCCCTGATGTTTTAGAACCAGAGGGCAAAACAGAGGTTGAAAGAATCCACTGATCATTTCTTGAAAAATATTCGAAAAGAAAACTCCTAGGAATATTATAACTAGGTTCCAGAATTCTCAGATCAAGGAGAAAATATTACAAGCAGCCAAGAAGAAACAATGTGAATATCGTGGAAACACAATCAGGATAACACAGAATCTGGCCGCTTCTACACTGAGAGATTGAAGGGGTTGGAATATGATATTCTGGAGGTCAAAGGAGCTGGGACTAAAACCGAGAATCACTTACCCAGAAAAACTGAGTATCATGTTTCAGGAGAAAATATGGTTATTCAATGTAAAACATTCTTGATGAAAAAACCAGAATTGAATAAAAAATTTGACATTCAGATAAAAGGAGCAAGAGAAGCAATGAAAGGTCTACAGGTAAAAAAAAAATCTTAAGGAACTTATCAAAGTTGAACTATTAACATTCCTACATAGAAAAACAATAATTATAACTTACAAAACTTTGCTCAGTATATGAAAAGTTGAAGGGAACATAAATGTGTAGAGAGAGAGAGAGATAGATAGATAGATAGATAGATAGATAGATAGATAGATAGATAGATAGATAGATAGACATACATATATATGTATATAGGAGGTAATATGGGCATATGAATACATATGTGAGAATCTGTATATGTGTGTATGGGTATACATAGACAGAGGGCACAAGACCAATTGAATAGAAAGGGTTGATACTTAAAATTTGAAATTTAAAGGTGAGAGAGGAATATAATGAAAGGGGATGGGGAGAAACATAATGAGAAACATAAATTATCTGATATAGAAAAGGTAATGAAAAACTGTTACAATGGAGGGGAAGAACAGGAAAGCAAAAGGGAATGAGAAAAACTTACTCTCATTGAATTTGACTAAGAGAGGGAATGATATACACACTAACTAGGGTATATCCCCCTACAGGAGAGAAGGGAAAGGGAATGAGAGAGGAGATGATGGTGGAGGGCAGGTTGGGGGAGGGAGGGAAGTTAGAAGCACACACTTTTGAAAAGGGACCGGGTCAAAGTAGAGAATAGAACAAGTGGGGGGAGGGGATAGGTTGGAGGGAAATATAGTCAGTCTTTCACAATATATCCACTTTGGAAATGTTTTGCATAGTCATACTTTTACAACCTATATTGCATTGTCTATCTTCCCAGTAAGGGTGGGTGATAAGGGAGGAAGGGAAAGAATCTGAAATTCATTGTTTTTAAATCAAATGTTTACAAACAAACATATATATATATATATATATGTGTGTGTGTGTGTGTGTGTGTTTGTGTGTGTATATGGGTCTCTAAACTCCAGTGCCTCTATACCTTATTTCTCAATTGCATGTAAAAAACTGAGAAATAAGGTATAGAGGCACTGGAGTATAGAGATTCATCTTTCCCTACTGGAAACTTGGAGGGGGTTTGGGGGAGGACATATCAGAGAGCAGATTGGGGGAGGGGTATACAATGGGATCACTGTTTTGAGGTGGTGGGTAGGGGAAAGATGGGGAGAAAATTTGTAACTCAAAAGTTTGTGGAGAGGAATGATGCAAACTAAAAATAAACATAAAATTTAATTAATAAAAAACAATCAGAAGAATGACGGGCAGAAGGCTAAGTCCTCAGTCAATAGAGGTACTTAAAGTCCTAATTAGTGTCCTTAGAGAAAAGTGTGTGAGTACCCTGAAATGAATATTTGTGCCTTGAAGTGTCTGAGAGAAAGTGAGGTAGATATTCTGGTGTCCTTACAAATTGTTCATGGTCTTAAATGACCATTTCAGTTTTCTTAATTTCCAAAAATCCAAACAACAACAACAAAAAAATACCTTTTTTTCTTTTCCTTTTTAATTATAGGATCGATTCATTCATTTTTACTGCCTTTTCAATATATACATACTTATAAACAAACTCTATAGGTTGTTCATCAAATTGCATCTCATATTCTAGGCAATAGAATTTCTTTATCCACTTGATTTTTCTTTTGTATATGGAAAAGCTAAATTCTGTATATATCTCTTCTGGGAGATACGCAGTGCAACCTGAGTTGCAGTGTTTCAGATTTACCTTCTCAACTTGTTTCTGTGTCAGTTGTTGTACTGGCTCCTAGAAGTCAGTTCTGGAGGTTTTGCCGCAGAGGATGAAGCTGACCTGGCCACTAGGGTAGATGGAGAAGGAATTGTAGGCATATTCCACAACAGATAATGAAGTATTATAGAACTGATCCATTTCCTTGTTGAGGTCCAAAAAGAGGTATTAGTACTTACTCTGACAGAAGAAATTACCACTCTCTTTCAATTCCATCTTCTTCAGCTTTAAATAGGACTGAGTAAATTCAAGTCAGGACCCATGCACCCCAGGAGTTATTGATAATGACATTAATAGAATCCTAGTTTTGTTGCATGAGTTTAAAGCCCCCTTCCACATGTAGGAATAACTTCCAACTGAAGTAGTCCATTGTTATAACTCTAAAATATTTTTTAGAGATCTGGATCATATCCTTATCAATCTCACATTGGGTCACTTATTCCACTGATGGATGTTGTACCACCCTGTAATGGAAATGCAAATTTAAAGATCTTCCCTGCCCCTAGGCTAAAGTGCACCTGGAGCCTGGGGTGGGAGGCTTGTTTTTCAGTAGATACTTCTTGATTGGCCAGTGGGTCCAGAAGGTTGTTACATTCTCTGAGCCAGGAGAGGGCTATACAAGGCCTGATGTGTAGCTTTGTTTTGGGGCTTACTTTGAGAAGTGTTCTGTGATTTGATCAGATGAAACTTTGGGAAGCCGTTGTCCAGAGCCCCCCGGCTTTGAAACCCAGATGTTGATTTGATATGGATGTAATGGTTGGACAGTTTGGAAATTGTGTACTTGATCTGTTTCTCTGTCTTGATGATAATTCTGTCTGTATATTCTGAAGTTCAGGGTGCTTACCTTTTTTCCCTGAACTAGGTAAACGATACATATGTTTGACTTATCAAAGTAAGCTTGTTAACCCATTTTGAGTTGCTTTCCTTTATCAAAGAAGATCCAAGAACCTGTGGTGGCAGCAACCCTGGGGACGCTGGGGTGCTTGCTGCTACACACCCCTATTCCTACTAGTAATGATCAGTACCCCTTAAGGGCTCAAATGGCTGCATTGGAGCAAATTGGCAGTCAATTACTGTCATGAGAATCCATCAGTATCTGTGCACTGGAAAACTCAAACTACACACCATGGCTGTGAAAGAACAAGATATTGTGGTTGCAGGAGTGCTGAAGGCTGAGCAGTTCAACTACCTGAGAGATAAAACTTGGCCTAACATAGCAACCTGACCCTCCTAGGAAGCTTAGGCAGAGGAATATGAACCTACATCTATCACTACTAAGTACATGCCCCCCAAAAGATTGAAGAAAAGAGGGAAAAGGCTGTATATACAAATATAATATATTTATATAATAACTATTTTTTTATTTTTAGCAGAGAACTAGAAATAAAACAGGAGTCTAGAAATTGATGAATGATTGAAAAAATTATGGCACTATATGTACCAGTAATCAATAAAGGACAGAAAGTAATTGGTTCAAGAAAGACCTGCATGAATTGGTCCAAAGTTCAATGAGCTAAATCAGGTAAATGATTTGTATAACTAGAACAATATAAAGAATAACATTCTTAAAAACAAATAAAAAATAACTCAAGAACTCTGAACAATGTAATGAACAACCATGATTCCTGAATATCAATGGTAAAACATGTTCCCTATCTTGATAGTGTGGTGATGGTCAAGAGATGTATGTTTTCATTCATGGTCAGTACATAAATTTTGTAATTGTTTGACTTCTTGTTTATTACACTAGAAGGGGGTTGTCAGGTTGAGGCAAAATTGGGAAAAGAGGTAGTGACAGTAATATCAGAGAAAAGAGAAAAGAGTGAATCAACAAGACATTTAAAATTCGCAAACATAATTTCAGAGTGAGACACAGCTAAGCAAGGTCTCCTTGGAGTTAATGTGATTAAATTGATTATGTATTAAAGATAATATGATAGAGACTTGGTGTCTTGGTCAATGTTTTGCTGTCTATTTCATATATGGGAAATGCTTATATTTGTTGATGTTTATGAAGTTCAAAATTAATTTTCAACAGAACAAGAGTAGAGAAAAAATGGCCTGTGTGATGCCTGTTGCACATCTTAGTTTCTGAGTTTTAAAACAGCTGTAATATAAATAATTTTATTCATTTGAGGCTTTTTAGTTTCTGTACAAATATGAATAATCATGTAGAGGGCACTCAAGGCAATAAACCCCATGCAGGACTAGCAATTGTGGTCTTATGTGGTGTCTGCTCCCTAGTAGCCAGACAGAAGAGTAACTTTTAACCAATTAGTGGCATGGATGCTTCTCTCCCTATCCTCCCCCCTATTCCCTCTACCTTCCCCCACACACTCAGAGACTTAAAGAGCTATCTGCACAACCCACAGCTAAGAAAGTCTTATGATTCACAAATAGCAGCCCTACCTTCACAGCCTCCAGTAATCATACTGTTAGCCTAAGCAATATGGCAAAAAACAGCAATTCATTTCCGTGTGTCTTAAATACAGCCTAGATTCTTCCAGAAAATAAAAAAAAAACATTATCTTCTCCCTGAGGAGCTCCTGGACATTCCAAACCCAAGCTTGGGTTATACTGAATATAATTACAAGGCTTTTGTAGACCATAAAGTTGGACAAAGTTATGGTTAGTCTAATATGTGGGTTGCAGAATTCTTCCTTAAAGGTCTGTCTAATGTTTTCTTTGTTCCCCAAAATGTTTTAATGAGTCTCTAGAGATCTGGTGAAATGAATACCAACCACTGTGTAAATGATGCCAATACTAAATTTGCCATAGACTTTAGACTTGAAAGATACTCATCAATAAGGTTCAAAGATTCTTATCAGTGAGGTTTTTGCCACCAAGGTCAGGACAGGCAACAGTGATAACGACTCAAGTATAATCTCTCTCTCTTTTTTTTAAAGCAATCGGAGTTAAGTAACTTGCTCAAAGTTACACGGCCAGTTATTTCTGTGTGTGGTGCTGAGTATCTGAGCCCAGATTTGATCCAGGTCATCCCGACACTGGAGCCAGTGCTCTTACTCGCTGAGCCACCTGGCCACCCCTAAGCAATTGGGATTAAGTAACTTGCTCAAGGTTACACGGCCAGATGTTTCTGGGTGGGTGCTAAGTGTCCGAGCCCGGGATTCGATCTCCACGTCTTCTCAACACTGGAGCCAGTGCTCTTACTCGCGGTGCTACCTGGCCGCCCCTTCAAGTATAATCTCTTGATGCTAGAGTGCATCTCTGGGGATTGTAGGTCTATGTAGTAGTAACTGACTGGGTTCTCACAATTATGCTCTATAGAGTGAAGTACAGTGGCCTTTACTGTTAGTTTGAAAACAGTTTCATCAATAGCTAACTTGTTTACTCAAGGTAACACATAATAAAAACATTTTTGTCCCATTTTGCTAAATTTTAGCAAAGAGAAAGGAGGTAATACTCAACTAATGAATAACCATCTTGGAAACAAATAGGGGATATATTTGGCTAAAAATATTAGGTCTTTTTAAATGATAGATCTCAACTTGTTGTCTGTATGACTTAGGAAACACAGAATTCAAATTTTGTCCTATTTCAGAGACTGACAAAATTAAATTGTGTTTATACATGTTACAAGAGAACTATAATGATCTATGATATGATCTAGGATCTAGGATATGCATTAAGTATTAGAAGCCTAACATTATGGATTCCTTCTATTCCTGCACTTCTAAGTTTAGATATTCATTTAATTTGGGGGTTAGGTGAGGAACTTATTACTTGATTGGGGCCTCTTTGATCTCATCAAAATTTATACCTCATGTTTTTATTTTATAATAACCTAGTGTCATAGATATAGAGTTGCAAGTATCCTGAGATTACATTTAATGTCCCTTTACAAATGAATAAATTTATTCTTATAAGGGTAAAATTACTTGCTCCAAGTTCTACATGTAGTAATTATTAAAGGTCTCACTTCACCATCCATTAATTGTTCTTTGCTAATAAGTAGTATTTTCCAGAATCAGACACAAATTGGGGTGGATTTCAAGTGAAAATCTGCATTACAGACATAACTTATGCGATGGATGAACATTTATAATTTTCATTGACTATTGTATGTGCTATACAGTAGCATATGTAGTATGTCAGTAACTATGGTAGTGTTGAAAACAATAGATTTTTGTCAAAGGACCTGTGCTTTATTCTCAGTTCTAACTACCTGTGTGCCTTGGACAAGTCACTGAACCTGTCTGGATTTAGGTTCTAAAATGATTTGGAATCTTCCACACAAATATTATATCTTTAAAATCTGGAACTCAGCCCTTCTAAAAAGAGGAGGCAAAGTCTGAAAAATCCAGTCTTCATTTCCTTCTAATTGCTATGATTACTTCAGGAATTCATAATGTGGTTTGTCTTTTTGGGTGAAGCTTTCCTCTTGCTTTTATTTTTTTTCTCCAGTGGTTTCCCTATTTGCTTGTAAACAGTGACTAATGATGGTCTTCAGGTTGTTTAAGTAGTGGGAGGTCCTGTAAAAGACCCTTGGTACCTTACTCCTATTAGGATATTTCAACTTAATGTATGCAGTCCATTTAGATGAGATAATCAATGTCCCTTCCTACTGTCAACCCTAAAACTATAAATAAAGTGCTCTATGATTTCTACACAAGGACACAAAATAAAATTTCCTATTTATATATGTTGTATTTATCTTGATTTTATTTTAATTTATATTTATAAATTAAATTATAATTTATATTTAATTTATACTTATATTTGTTTCTTTTCCAATAGTTCAGTATTTTGCAAAAAGTATTAATTAACTATCTATCCATCAATGAAATAAAATTTAAGAAAGAGTTCATGCAACAGATGAAAATTCAGTATCACCTGTCTCTAATTTATCAGATTTATCCAAAACGTTCTGTTACCAATACAGAGAATAGAGTAAGGGGGCATGGTTAAATTTTAGGTCTCTACCATGTAGGCTTAATTCTTTCCTTTTCTTCTTAAATTATAAAGGTATTGAAATTATCCTCAATTGCCTCAAGGGAGTAAAGCTCATATTATTGATGCAACTTCCTTGTAATTTAAGTTCAAGGATTCCTCAGTTCCTCTCTCAGGCTTGACATACATTTTTCACTAGAATGTTAGCATGACCAACACAAAGGCCAGGAAGTTAGGCTCAACTAAATTAATACTTAACCCTTGCTGAAAATTCTTTCCTGGCTATGGCTAAGTAAATTTCCATTTGAAATTTGTTTAATGGTTTAAAGTATGTAATTTTATTCACTTCTCAAACTTGAATTCCTATACTGACAGGAATCAAGCTTGATCTATGATATTTGACAATATGTAAGAAAATTGAATTGGAATTTCCTTGTTCTTAAAGTGGGAAATGAGATGCAAAAGAAGGGGAATCCCAGATCATTGAATGTCCTAATAGGGAAGCCTTGTATCCTATGGCCCCTTTGATGCTGGTAGAGGTGCTTAGCTGTGACCTAATACCTCAAGGTAGACCTCATTGACCTGTGGGTAATTGGAAATTTAACTGTTTTTGGTCATTCAATAGTTAGAAACAGATGTGAATGTGTTTTATGTTTCTTTTCTAAGAACCATGCCCTAAAAATGGTAAATATAAATTGTAGTTTGTTGAACAGATTTGGAAAGACTTAAGAACTCTGATCAATACAAACACCAATAACCCAGAGGACTCAAACTGAAATGCTCTCTATACCTACTGATAGAGAAGTGATGAACTCAGAATAAAGATACATATTTTTATCTTTTTTTTACATGGCCAATGTAAATTTGTTTTGCTGGACTATGCAAGGTTGTAACTCAGGATTAGTCTTTCATGCTTTCCTTAAGGGGATTGAAGAGATTATAAAATAAAAATGGATTAGAGATCTCAAAATAAAATAAAAATAATTTTAAAATATTTTTGTTTCTTGAATCTGTATATTTTTTTATATTTGGAATAGTAGTGATTTCTAAGATTAATTATTATGACAGATCTGCTATCCCCCACACCCCAGGTTTGAAATATATTAAGAACTGTGTTGCAGAAACTACTTTGGATATTTTATATGGAATTTGGGAGGCTGCTGGGAACTGTGTCCCATGCTTTGTTGTGAATCTTTGGTACAAAACTCTAGGAGGAGAACTTGAAAAATATTGTTCAAATCTCCCCAGAAGCCCATAGTAGTTTCTAGAATTGGGGAAATAGGTAAATGTACCAAATGTACCTTAGTTAATTTCCTAAAAATAAGACATGGGGGGTGGAGGATATACTTCAGTGTAAAGGAAAGATAGCTTTCCTGCCTCTTCTGTGAACTATAATTCTCTTTCTCCCTTGTTTATGTGATATTTATGGGAGGATCCCATATTGAGGCCCTAGATATTCTTTCCTACCCTCCAAGAAATGATGCCTACTATAGCATGGTAGATAGAAACTCTGACTACCTCTTCAGCTTTGTGTTGCTCTCTGACAAAGGTGATTGTAATGGTAATGTAATTTTGAATTTGAAGATCCTTTTTGTGTTGGCAAAACTAGCAGGTACTTAGCACTTAGTAACTGATCAAGCCTCTGCTGGGGAAACAGAAGGTATGAATTCCTGTCTCCTGTTACTGATGTAACAGAAAGGGGTTGGATGAAACAGGAAGCTAATGCTGTACATATATAAGAAAAGCCCCAGAGAGGCACAGCCAGAATTTCTTGGGACCAGGATCTGGCAGCAGAGCAGCTACAGAAGAGAGAATGGATAACTGAGCCAGAATTTCCTGAGAACTCATGGTGGTGGGGCTTCTTCTGAAGAGGATCCCGGGATCCAGGAGCCCAGGAGCCTGGAATCTGGATCTTAGGCACCCAGGAGCCCAGAACTCAGATCCAGGATCCCAGAGTCCAGGTGACTGAAACATGACTGGGATGCTGAGACTTTGTTTGTTTGTGGCTTGGTTGAGCCTTGGAGCAGAAATGGTGAAGGATCTGACATGGACCAGACCCTGTAAACTTCAGTGTAAAGCAGGACCTACCCAGAGAGCTGGACAAGGAACTTTGTAATAGTAATTGAATTTAAAGATCCCCCTTTATTGGCTTGGTTTTTGGATTGATTGTGTTAAAACCTAGAGTTTATGAATCCCACTTGTGGGATGGACTTGTTGACATGAAAAGAGAGGGCTGAACTGGGAGGAGCTGGTGACATGAATTCAGAGAGACACATGCCAAAAGAGAGGCAGAAGAATTTTCTTTTTTTTTTTGGAAGCAGCATCATGGAAGCAGAAATGGAGAGGATTGCTGAGGGCCAGTTTGAACTGCCTAGGACTTTTGAGAGCTGCCAAGGACTGAGGAGACATGGCTGTTATTCTGGTGCTTTGTCTGTCTGTTTTGATGTTGTTTTGACAGGTTCATCCACTGGTGAAGGGAAATCCTGTTGTTGCAGAGGTTCTGGAACCTTGCTGTTGGTTCAGAGCTCCTGAGACTGTTCTGCAGACAGACAGTGAATTGTGCCCACTGGGGAAAGCCAATGCTGTTGTTGCAGAGGTCCTGGAACCTTGCTGTTGGTTCAGAAGACATGAAGAAGGATTTTCTTGTTGTATATATACAGAAATCCTGGAAGAGGGTTTTGCTAATGTTTTCAGGGGTCCTAGGACTTTTCTGCAGACAGAGAATGAATTAATGAGGACACTGGCAATATATCTTGTGGTCTTGCTAAGCTTTGCCTCCCCAGGAACAAAAATTATTGAGAACTTACCTTGGGTCATGATGAAGAAAATACCTCTCTTTGGGTATTAAATGCTGTGCTTAAGTTTTTTTGTAACTCTGGGGGTAGATGGCCTATTCAGTTGTTATCCAAGGGTGGGGAACTTTTGACTTTTTTGTGCTTTGTGATTGACCAAATGAATGTACTGCCTAGTGGTGGAGTAGTACTTTGGGATTGACTAAATGAATTATAATGGCCAGGGGTGGAGTAGTACTTGGGAATTATTGAATCATACTTTGTGAATGCTGTATTTTGAATTATGCTATATTTTGATTTTCTCTGTTCTTAATTTGTCACTGAATAAAATGGAGAGCAGCTATGCTGGTATGTTGAACCTTGGGAAGTTGGCTTTGCTTGGCATTACAGGATCCCAGGTGACTGAAACATGACTGGGATGCTGAGAATTTGTTTGTGGCTTGGTTGAGCGTTGGAGCAGAAATGGTGAAGGATCTGACATGGACCAGACCCTGTGAACTTCAGTGTGGAGCAGGACCTTCCCAGAGAGCTGGACAAGGAACTGGGAGCTGTCTGCCAGTGTACCCAGGTGACATTCTGGTGAATATTGGTAGAATATGGGACCATGGAAGGGGATCCAGGGTATCTCAGAACAGGTCCCAAGTCAAGTTGAAAAGAACTCTCCCTGGGTACTGAGTAATTATGTAATTATAGTTTACTAGTGACCCAACGGGTGGAGGGTTTTGTGTATGATACTTAGTAAGTGATTCCTGAATAAGTGACTGATTGAGTTGCTCAAGACTTTGCCCCAAGAGTTGGAAGACTTTGACTATTGTACTTTGAGATATTGTTGTCAATACTATATTGTGATGAGTTATAATATTGTGAATGCTGTACCTTGATTTTCTGTGAAAGTTTTGCTTTGATTTGTTATGGAATAGAGTGATCACTATACGGTTTAATCAGAATCTTAAAAGCTGTTCACAGTAGTATTCTTCTGGAAAGCTGCTTGTGCGTAGCATTACATGGAAATCCATTGGGGTTTCCCCCGCACAGGTTTGAATCCTGCCGACTACGCCATAATGTAATCTCAAAGTACAAAAGTCAAATTCTACAAATGTAGATTTGAGGCTACAATGTAGAAGAATCACCACCACCACAAGTTCTCAGGAAACTCTGGCTCAGTTCTCCATTCTCTCTTCTGTAGCTGCTCTGCCGCCAGATCCTGGTCTCAAGAAATTCTGGCTGTGCCTCTCTGGGGTTTTTGTTATATATGTACAGCATTAGCTTCCTGTTTCATTCAACCCCTTCCTGTTACATCAGTAACAGGAGACAGAAGTTCATACCTTCTGTTTCCCCAACAGAGGCTTCATCAATTACTAAGTGCGAAGTATCTGCTAGTTTTGCCAACACAAAAAGGATCTTCAAATTCAAAATTTCATTTTCATTACATTTATTGATCCTAAGACAGACATTTCTAGGACCTTTGTGAAACATAAAAAGTGCCTAAGTTTCTTGGTAACATACACTTAGCAACAGACTGAGTTTGCTGCATCCTACAGAACATATTTGCACAACTCGATAGCAGTTAAGATGCAAAATTAAAATAGGCTTCTTTGGGCTGCAGGACAATTTTTACCAGCTCACTTTCCAGATAAAGGTATCATTAATGCTTACATAATTTTGCAAATAAGCCACATTTAAAAAAGGAAAATTTAAATTAATATCAATTAGTTGCAATTATTATGTAAGATTTTTATTTATCATGAAATCACAGTAATATTAAAAATTATTTTACTAAGCAGAGCAGGTCTTAATACATTTTTGAGATTTTCTTACTGTTTTCATTTAGTTAATGGGATGTATTACACTTCTTTTTTTAATGCTTTATTAACTTCTGATTTGCATCATTCATTTCTGCCAGATTTTGAGTTACAAATTTTCTCCCTGATTTCCCCTACCCATCCCCCTCTAAATAGCAGTCCCACAGGATATCCCCTCTTCCAATCTGCTCTCTTCCATATTTTCTCCCATACCAATTTTCCAAGGAATCTCTATGCCCCAGTGACTGTATATCTTATTTCAAAATTACATTTAAAATAGTATTAATAATAGTATACACACATATTTGAATATTTGATTTTAAAACTTTGAATTCCAGATTCATTCCCTTCCTCCCTTGTCACCCACACTTACTGGGAAGATAAGCAATTCAGTATAGGATGTACATGCGTGGCTAATGCAAAACAATAACATAGTAGATATATTGCAAAAGACTGACAATATTTCCCTCCCTCCTATCCCACCTACCACTTTTCTATTCTCTACATTGATCCTGTCCCTTTTCAATAGTGGCTGCTTCCAACTTCCTTTCCCCCCAGCCTGCCCTCCTTTCCATCATCCCCCCTCTCATCCCTTTCCCCCCTGCTATCCTGTAGGGTGAGATACCCTATTTGGTGTGTATGTCATTCCCTCCCCAAGCCAAATTCAATGAGAATCAGGTTGACCGATTCCCTTTGGCCTTCCTATCCTTCCCCTGCATTGTAACCATTTCCCCTTGCCTCTTCTGTATGAGATAGTTTACCTCATTCTGTCTCTCCCCATCTCCTCTCATTATATTCCTCTCTCAAATCTTAATTTCACCTTTTAAATATCATCCCTTCCTATTAAATTGGTCCTGTGCCCTCTATCTCTGTATACCTGTAAACATATATACACACCTTCACATATGTATTCATAGGCCATATACCATCACATATATATATATATATATATATATATATTCCCTTCAGCTACTGAGAAAAAGTTTCATTAGTTCCAATTATTGTTTTTCCATGTAGGAATGTTAATAGTTCTACTTTGATAAGTACCTTATGATTTCTTTTCCCTGTTCACCTTCTCATGCTTCTCTTGCTTCTTGTATCTGAATGTCAAATTTTCTGTTCAACTCTGGTTTTTTCATCAAGAATGCTTGAAAGTCCTCTATTACACTGAATGACCATATTTACCCCTGAAACATGATACTCAGTTTTGCTGGGTAGGTGACTCTTGGCTTTAAGCCCAGCTCCTTTGACCTCTGGAATATCATATTCCAAGCCCTTCGATCCCTCAGGGTAGAAGCTGAGAGATCATGGATCATCCTGATTGTGTTTCCACAATATTCAAACTCTTTCTTCCTGGCTGCTTGTAATATTCTCTCCTTAATCAGGGAATTCCAGAACCTGCCTATAATATTCCTAGGAGTTTTCTTTTTGGGATATTTTTCATGAGGTGATCATTGGATTCTTTCATCCTCTCTTTTGCCCTCTGGTTCTAAAACATCAGGTCAGTTTTCTTTGAGAACTTCCTGGAGGATGATTTCTAGGTTCTTACTTTGATCATGGCTTTCAGGTAGTCCAATAATTTTTAAATTATCTCTCCTGGATCTATTTTCCAGGTCAGTGGTTTTTCCCATGAGATATTTCACATTGCCTTCTATTCTTTCATTTTTTTGCATCTGTTTAACAGCATCTTGATTTCTCATAAAGTCATTAGCTTACATTTGCTCCAGTTTAATTCTGAAGCCATCATTCTCCTCGTTTAGCTTTTGATAGTCTTTTTCCATCTTGAAAATTTGACTTTTTAAGGCATTCTTCTCCACATTGCCTTTTTGAGTCTCTTTTGCCATTTGAAGCAGTCTGTTATTGAAAGTGTTATTTTCCTCAGTCAGGATGTTGACTCTCATTTCCTAATTTTCTTGCATCATTCCCATTTCTCTTCCCAGTTTTACCTCCACTTCTCTTTTCTGTTTCTTAAGGTCCTCTATGGCCTGTAACCAGCTCTTATTTTCCTTTGAAGCTTTTGGTGCAGTAGTTCTGACTTCACTGTCTTCCTCCTGTTCCATGCTTTGCTCCTTTTTGTCCCCAAAATAGGAGTGTAATGTTGGAATCTTTTGTCAGCTTTGTTTCCTTTTCCTGGTCATGTCACCCCTCAGTCACTTGACCCCTGGGCTTTTTGCCACAGTAGGTCTCTGCCACCAGACAGGGGAGTTTCTTCCCAAATGCTGGTGTTTTCTCATTTGCCAGAGGTATTAGATGGGTACCCTCTCTGAGGTCGCCACAACCTCTAGCAAGCTGGACATACACCCCAGGACCTCCACCCTAGACTGCAATCCAAATCCTATTAGGTTAAAGCAAAAGCGATTTCCCCTCAGACTGGTGCTTGGTCCCCCTACACTCTGCAGGCCAGAAGCTGAAGCTGCCATGTGGTGCTGGCTGGCTGTGCTGGAGCCTCAGTGGCTTCTCACCCCATGGGCAAAAGCCATGCACTCCCACTTGCTGGGTCCCCAAATCCAGACTGCACTGTCCTCTCATTTTGTCCTTTGCATCTGTGTTTTGATAAATCTGGAAATGGTCACAGCTGCTGCTGATCTAGAGTAATTCTGGCTGAGGCTGGTCCCACCTGACCTGGGGCTAAAGTGGAGGAGTGTGGCTGGACTTGGCTCCCATAGCACTCCACTGGCAGATTCCTGCCAGCCTGTCATGCTGTCCTCTGTGGGAGATTAGCTTCTCTCTGTCATTTTGTGGATTCTGCAGCTCCAAAGTTTGTTTACAGTCCCCTTTTTACATGGATTGGGGATGTTGGAAGCAGGAGCAGCGGGGAGGTCCTGCTTCTACTCTGCCATCTTGGTTCGGCCCCTAGATGTATTACACTTCTTGTCAGCAATCAGGTTATTGTACTCTGGAATTATGTTTGAAATCAATTCCTTTAGAAATCTGAATACTAACAGTAGTAGCTGGCTCATTTTCCAAATTTAGTTTCTTGAAAAACTGTTGTTCCCCACTTAGATTTTTTTTTAATAATTTGGATCCTTTTATTTCCTTTTCATTGGTGTCCAATTTGCTTAAGTCAGGATGATTTGATTAGAAATAGTGACAACAATTTCATTCTTTTGGAATAGCTATAACTTCTTGGCAAACTAGGTACAATATTTTGTCTCTTTTGTAAGTAAACAAATATCTATTTGTCCACTCAAGAATAAATACTTAATATTCTGATTCAATCTTCCGTTTCTTCTTATCACCATTTTACATAGTCACCCCAAAACCTTTAATGTTGTAACTAAAAAGTTATCTCCAAAACAACTGCTCGCATATAAAGAAATACTGAACTGAGTGTCTGTCCTTGAATAGAGTACCAGACACTCATGTAATTTGGAAGGTAGCCACACAGAGAGGGAGGGGAAGAAGATCCCACATTGTTGTCATTCATCACATAGTAGGCCTCAGCTGTATTGGTGTGAGATTACACTTACTTTTTTTTTCTGTTCAGCATCAGTAACGACCAAAAACACAGCAAAAGGATATGAGTCTTGCTCCTCTCAGACTAAAGACAGACTGAAAATTCTTAGTTTCTCTGGTTCCTGTGACAAAGAGGAGAGAATTTGCAGAGTTGCAGCAGCACCCCACCTACCAAGTTACATGATGGGCACAATAGTGACTAGTAAAAAGTGGGTTAAGCGGGGCACAGACAATGCACTCAGTACATATTTACTTTCTTTTACATCATCTACAATTTTTTTTGTAGACCACCACAAATCTTTTGGTGGGCTACAAGCATCCCACAGGGCCCATGTTTTACAGGCCTACTATAGAAGGCCTGCTTACTTGAAGAAAAAGCATAGACTCTTCCCTGGCAGGTCAGAACCTCTTGGAATTGCCTGACTCATCCTCTGTGACCATTCCTGATATCATCAATTTGATAGAACAGTTATGTGCAGTGATACCCTGATCTTTGGTATCTACAGCAGGTAGTTCAGCAGTAACTCAGAAAGGCAGTGCCCCGATCTCAATGACAGAACTACATCAGTGTTCATTCCAACTCAAAGAAAAACACTCAAGATATAGTAGTGGCATTACTCCTGGGAACACTAAGGTCCTGAGACTGTGGAGAGGATTATCACTAGGGCACAGTACATGGGAACAATATCAATGTCAGAAGCAACCTTAATCCCCCAGAATGGACAGAGAATACTTGGCCCTGGCTCAGCACTAGGGTCAGTACTAGATCTCAGAATAGAGGAGTATTATTAGGTTCTGGAGTGGGTCTCAGATTCTGAAAATGGGCATTCCTCATATTTTTGCACAGGGAGCAACATTAAGTCCCTGGCAAAGTGTGCCTCAATCCTGCAGAGTACTAGGCCATGTCAAAATGAGGCAGTGGCCTAATGGGCTAATGTATCCTTTATCCAGGGATCTCTCCTTTCTTACTGATGTATCTCCACCCCCACCCCCAATGCCCTTTTCCCTATCACACTGCTCAAAGTTCTAGGCCTCAAGAGCAGGCAGGGAAGTGTGTGGGTGCCAGTGGAAATGAAGTGGGCAGTTACTCAGGCCCAAGTGGATTAGGAGCTAACTTAGACAGCACAGTATGCAAAGACCATGACAGCACTACACTTCACATAATCTAAGATGCGAAAGCCCTTCCATATTGCTGTTAGTATTGTGACTAGTAATCAATAGGAAACTCTTCAGAAAGGGCTTAAGGAGTACAATTTTTGGGAAGTATCTTGATTTCAGATGATAGAGGGAGGTGGAACTTTCCACCCCACCTTCTTGGAAGGATAGTGAATATCCTTAAGCAGAGATTTCTAGAAGGGAAAAGGTTTGATAATTCGCAATTCCTCAAGGGAACAGAGAGTTACAAGCAATTCTCTCTTACCAATGTTTGTGGAAAGAAGTAAAGAGAAAATAATTCCCATTTTCATGATTCTTATTTTTTTATTTTTCAAATGCTTTATTAACTTGTGATTTACATCATTTGTTTCCCCCAGATTTTTAGTTACAAATTTTCTCCCCATTTTGATATCCCCTCCTCCAATCTGCTGTCTCCCATATCTTCTCCCATACCTGATGGGGGAGGGGGAGGGGTTTATGGGCGATGCCATGGTTGCTTTGAATGAATATGGGGTGATCTCCATATAAGGCCATGGGGGTGATCACCATATAAGGCCATAAATGTAAAACTGCGATGTGATTGGCTCGGATTCGCTATATATTTTCTTGTGTGAGAGGGCGCTCTCTCTCTCTCCGCCATGTAACTGTTGAAGAATAAACCACCCCGCTTCACTCCTCCGCCTTCTGTCTGGTGTTTTTTCCCCGTGAGGGGCCGGTGACGACCGAAGATCCGGGATGGGTAAGTAGAGGGCCGTAGGGCTAGTCGTCTAGATCTGTTGTGAGGGCAAACGCCCGCAACACATACCCCTTGTGACTTTTCCAATAGGGCATGGTGGATCTCTGTGCCCCAGGGCTGGTATATCTTATTTCCCAATTACATGTAAAAACTATTAATAATAATAATAATATATGTAGATTTAGATATAATTTTTTAAACAATTTATTTTAAAACTTTTAATTCCAGATTCATTCTCTTCCTCCCTTGTCACTCACCCTTACTAGGAAGATAAGCAGTTCAGTATATGTGGTACATGTGTAGCTAATGCAAAACATTAATAGATATATTGTAAAAGACTGACTATATTTCCCTCCCTCCTATCCCAACTCCCACTTGTTCTATTCTCTACATTGATTCCATACCTTTTCAAAAGTGGGTGCTTCCAAATTCCCTCCCCCCCCCCCAGCCTGCCCTCCTCTCAATCATCCCCCCTCTCATCCCCTTCCCCATCACTCTCCTGGAGGGTGAGATACTCAATTTAGTGTGTATTTCATTTCCTTCCCAAGCCAAATTCAATGAGAATAAGGTTGACCCATTTCCATTTGCCTTCCCACTCTTCCCCCCCCTTATTACCACTTTCCCTTGCCTCTTCAATATGAGATAATTTACCCCATTCTGTCTATCCCTGTATCCTCTCATTATGTTCTTCTCTCACTTCTTAATTTCACATTTTAAGTATCATCCCTTCCTATTAAATTGGTCCTGTGCCCTTTATCTATGTATACTTCTAAATATATATGCACACATTCACATAGGTATTCATATGCCCATATACCCTCATATATAGACATAATTATACACACACACATATACATATAGATATATGTCTATATATATATATATATATATATATATTCCATTCAACTATTTTCCTACTGAGAAAAGTTTCATCAGTTACAATTATTGTTTTTTGATGTAAGAATGTTAATAGCTCAACTTTGATAAGTTCCTTATGATTTCTTTTCCCTTTTTACCTTCTCATGCTTCCCTTGTTTGTTGTATCTGAATGTTAAATTTTCTATTCAACTTGGCTTTTTTCATCAAGAATGCTTGAAAGTCCTCTATTCCACTGAATGACCATATTTCCTCTCAAACATGATACTCAGTTTTGCTGGGTAGGTGATTCTTGGTTTTAATCCAAACTCCTTTGGATTAAAGGATTTTCATTTTAATTTTAACCTCTGGAATATTACATTACAAGCCCTCGATACCTCAGTGTAGAAGCTGCCAGATCCTGTGTTATCTTGATTGTGTTTCCACAATATTCAAATTGTTTCTTCCTGACTGCTTGTAATATTCTCTCCTTGATCTGGGAATTTCAGAACCGGGCTATAATATTCCTAGGAGTTTTCTTCTCTCTGTCATTTTGTGGGTTCTGTAGCTCCAATGTTTGCTCAGTGTCCCCTTTTACATGAATCAGGGAAGGTGGAAGCTGGAGTCGTGAGGAGGACTTACTTCTATTCCTCCATCTTGACTCCCCCCCCCCATTTTCATGTTTTTTAAATAGATTTATTTTAATGATGTGCTGGACTTGAAGTTAGAAACACCTGGTTCAATTTCTACACCTAACATTTACTAAGTGTAAATCTATGAACTAGATGTTATTTTTTAGTGCTTCATAAATATATGAGTTATAAGGTTAGTAGAGTATACTGATAGAGAGAGCTCCTACAGGGAGGCTAGTCGGTGTTTAGTGACTGAGAAATATTATGTGGGCGTCCTATAGTGTGACTTTAGGCATTGATCCTACAGATCCCATGAAAAAGGATTAATAACCACTTAACTATTTTATATAACCTGACTGGTGATGAGAATCAGTGACTGTGCCAGGAATATCATTATCTGTTATTTATGCTGTGGCCCCGATGCTTCTCTTGCAGCACTGCAACATAATATTAGAAGACCCATTTGAGCTACACAGATATGATATTATGTACTAAATACAGCAGATCATTAATATCAGGGACTCAGTTCCTCTGAAGATGGATCTTTGATTCCTCTCCATATTCTGTGACTTCTTTAAGTGGCTTGTCTTTTTTCCATTTTTCTCGATTATATTTTCCTTTTTTTCCTCTAGTGCTTCCCTACCCTCTAGGTTAGTTATTCAAAAAAATACCAAAGCTAGGGGTGGCCAGGTAGCACACCTAGTAAGAGCACCGGCTCCAGTGTCAGGATGACCTGGGGATCGAATCCCGGGCTCAGACACTTAGCACCCACCCAGAAACACCTGGCCATGTAACCTTGAGCAAGTTACTTAACCCCGATTGCTTTAAAAAAAAATACCAAAGCCAGGAAAATTATGGAAGATCCTTTAGAAGACCATTAAGACCTTGTGACCTGTGGCAGAATAATGTGCCTAGCACATAGGGCAGTCAACTTTTTCACTAAAATGATAGTAAAATTAATCTCAATATATTTTTCTGGGAGACAAAGATTTGAACAATTAATATAGCTTCCTAGGGGCTTAAATACAAAAGCCAACTCCTCCCTCAATTTTAACTTATACTTCTAACTTGCACCATCATGGTCAATCATAGGCGGGGAATTTGGGTTCAACAGAATCAATTTTATTTACTTTATAAATATTCCTTCAGTGTCATGGCCAAGTAAACTTACTTGTATTCTGTTATGATAATGCTTGTTTTATTCCATAAATTAAATATAAAATGGAAAAGTTAAAAAAGTAAAAATATATAAACATCTTTTTGTCTACAAGTGACTCATTTCATTTCAGTTGAACATGATTCACAGCAGACTGGCCTTTAGCAATTGGAAGTTGCTTACCACCAGAAATTTCTAATGGAGTGAGGTAGAAGGATGAATAACCCCATTATCAATGTTTTTATTTTTTATAGATTTCTCTTAAAGACTGTATTTTGTTCAGTTACAATATTATGTGATAGCTAGATCACTGAAATTGGAGTCAGAAAAACCTGATTAATGTTGCACCTCTAACATTTACCAGCTACATGTTTTTGAACCAGACACAACTTTTCAGCACTTCATAGATTGGTTATGATATGTTTTGGTAGTGGTAGCTCACACATTGGGAGTTTCTCACAATGACAAAATCACAGACGATTCATATTTTCATTTTGTCTAGACAAATAATACAATGAATGATATTCATAGGTGAATAAAAAATGATGAAAAGGCAAGTTCAAAAGAGCGGTGTGCAGAAGAACATAAGCAAACTTATAACAGATAATCCACAAAATAACCAACCAATATGCATTTATTAAGAGACTAGATTGTACTGTAGACACTCTTTGGTTATTTAAAAAAAATTAAGTACTTTATGCCACACATTGTACTAGGCACTGGATATACAGAGATAAAAGTCAAATAGCTCCTGCCATCAAGCAGCTTATACCCTATAAGTAAAGAAAATTTGAATATTATGTGCAACTGATCAATCTACCTACATTTAATTAAATTGACCAGATTTCTTATGGAAAAATAATAATGATGAATTAAAAAAAAACTTGACAATGTTGGTACTACCAATGTTCATTTGAAGGAAATGAAGAAAAATAAATGTTTCTGTCTATGCTGTTTAAAAATAGTTCTAAGGACTGCTACATGCTGCACAAGTGACCTGATTCTATCCATCTGTACATGTGTTTTTAAAAAGCTCATAATTTGGATGTGTATTTGATTTTGTATAGTTTTGTTAGGGAACAGAGTATACTGACCACCCTATGCTCAGCAAAAAGTGTTTACTTAAAGCATTAACATGGATCAGTAATCTCACACTCCAATGATGCCAGCTCTTGGGAGGTGGGATTCCAGTAAGTAGCTAGACACTTTGAACTTATGGTTTTCACTTTATGTCATATTCCAACCACTAAAGAAACACACTGCCATGGAGTTCTTCCCTGTTAAACCAAAACACATACTAACCATGGAAACTTACACTTTAAAAAAGCTATCTTTCTAGAGAATATGCTTGTTTATCACATGAATTTTAACTCTTCATTTTGTCCAGATGATATTATGAGGTGTGATTAAGCCAATGACACCCTAATTTCAATTATAAGTGTATAGCTGTTTTTTAGGGTTTTTAAAATTTGTTTGGGGTTCTTTGCAGCTTTAAGATACAGTAATTTGAACTAATGAGATCATATGATTTAGAGCTGTAGGTAATCATGGACAGGGTCTAATTTTATCCCCTCATTTTTAAGATAAGGAAAATGAATCCCAGATAAGAAAAATGAAAGACCCAATATATAACAAATATTAACAGTCATGCTATGAACCCAATTACAGATGTAATACATATGGGAATCTGTATTGGGGGGATTAAATTCAATTAAAGAAGTATTTATTAAGTACCTATCTTGTGCTAAAGAACCAAAGATAAAGTGATCTAGTTAAGTGAGATTGGTTTAAGGTAAACATGTAAAAATGTAGGCAAAATATAGCACAGTAATAGTAACACGGAAGGGCAAGTCACATTTGTTTCTGTTTTGATGTCTTTGGATGCAATATTATACCATTAGAACTTTCTCCTCCCCTTGCCTCTTCATGTCATTTCTTAATATTATTGAGATCATGGCAGGGCTATTTTGTGATAATCTGAACTATCATATATAGAGTTCAAAGAATGTTTTCCCTGTCTACTGAGATCTCTAATCACAATGCCCAAAGAATAAAAACTGGCAGTGTCATTGAAGACAGTGATGGCAATGGTCTTGAGTCAAATCATATGATCATAGTGAGACACCTGCCCAAATGAATCAGTGGCACCTATTTAGGTGATGGGCTAGAAGCAAACCTGAATTCTTAAAGACTTAGGCAATGGAGTAAAGATTCTGACAATTCCATCTCATCTAGAAAGGTTTCAAGTCTAGGCTTGGGGAGAAAAAAGATTGTAATTGAAGAATATTACCACTAAATTTAGAGAAAGTCACCACTATAACATTGGCATATGTGTAAACATGTGTGTATATGTGTGTGCGTGTATATTTATATAAACACATATACACATGCATGCCATATACATCTTCGTACACACATATATAAATATACGTGTATCATTTTGTACACATATACTTCATGTAAATATGACATATATGTATATGCATATATACACACATATACATATATTTAATTGCCTGAGTTTCTCTGCCACCCATCTCTGTCTCAGTCTGTCTCTCTCTATACACACACACACACAGTGTGTATGTTTACACAATCCTCAGCATTAGAGCATTTGATTTTCTTGACTTGAGACATTCAAGTGATTTTATTAGTAACTTTATTTTCATCTTGGTAACCAGGAACATTCTTGCCCAGTACAGAGACCAGAGACAGACAGAGAGAGAGAAAGAGAGAGAGAGAGAGAGAGAGAG
>NW_027187380.1:19059448-19095838 GCF_028583685.1 Petaurus breviceps papuanus | reverse complement strand
GAGAGAGAGAGAGAGAGAGAGAGAGAGAGAGAGAGAGAGGTGTGATGGATGTAAGATTTTGTGGAGCAACTAGATCATACTTGGAGTTTCACTGGCCTTGTTCACCCTATCATTGTAAGGAGCTCCCTATGCATTTGTTCTATATTTTCATTGTTTGTCTTTGTAATCATACCCCCAAAACATAGTGTAAGAACTTTGGACTCTAAACCCAAATGTGCAGTCAGTGTTGTGGCTTCATGAGTAAAATAAAGGTGTTAGATAAACTTCATGCTGTTATGTTTGCAGTAATTGTTGGGGGGCTGTGAGTTTGGTGTTAATGAATCAGAGATTAGCTATATCTGCAAAAAGGAGGAAAGTATTCATGAAGTGTTTGTGAATTTGCTCTAGAAAGTGCTAAAATAACCTCTCTCAGTGTGTGACAAGGAAATTGAAAAAATGGAAAGTTGCTAACTTTGTGGGCAAATGATAAGGTGGTCATTTCTGCCATCTTGCTGGCACCTGTGGTGTAGAGTGAGTGTCCTCCTTTTCCCTGCTGCCCATATGATGGGGCTCCAGCACTGGTGAAGAGCTGCTCCAGGTTGGGCTTGGCCACACTCCTCAGAATGAGGAACATTCTCTGAGGCATGTGCTTTTTATGGAGAACAATTCAACCACTGAGTCAATTGGATATTAGAGGAACCTGATTGCTGCTTCCCCCTTTTTTACCTCAGGATTCTTCTGATAATTTTTTGTCCCTCCCTATCCTGTCTGGAGGTCGCCTCTCTTCTTTGCTGTATTGTATGGGTTATTTCATGATTACTGTGTTAGGAAAAGTAAATATAACTATAATTAATATTTTGTTATAAATGTGCAGAAAATAGTATTTTCAGCAATCTCTAATGAAAGATAATTTTTGGTGGTCCCAGGAACCTAACCTCCTATTTCCAATAGGTTCAATATATCAATATTCTCAGTTTTTACTTTTCTCAGAACATTATCAAAAATTTAGGGTTGACTATGTATATGTATGTGTGCATAATATACAAACATATGTACAGATATGCATACATATACACATATACACGCATATATGTGTGTGTGCATATGCGTGTATGTATTCAGTGGATAGAGGCCAGAACTTAGAGTCAGGAAGATGTAGGTTTAAATCTAAACTTAGATAATCACTGGTTGTGTGTCCCTGGGCAAGTTATTTTACTACTGCTTTCCTCAGTTTCCCCATCTGTGAAATAGTTACAGTTATAGCACCTGCCTCCCAGGGTTTTCGTAAAGATAAAAAATAATATTGGTAAATCAATTTGTAAACTTCAAAGTGCTAAATAAATGTTGCCTATTACCATTATCAGAGGGTGCCCCCATGATCTGGAAAATCCACATAAATTATTTTTCTACCGTAGAAGTATGAATTATTATGTTATTAAAATAAAATTTGCTCATAGTATCTACTATTATACAAAACTTATGAATTTCTAGTTTCTAAACTTTTCTGTGACATCTTCTGGCCTTTACATGTCATTTGGGGCTTCCACAAAAGTCCTCGAAAATTCTCATTTAATTTCTTATGCCAACCTGCTACATAGTGAAACTGCAATGGGATAAGTCACAATGTGAGGGGTGATAGCTGGATTATTTAAGATCTGAATGAGTTGCAATCTATATCAGTCCAGGACATTCCCATAGCAAGGAAATTATTAAAATCCTGAAATAAAGAAAACCTAAGATTGAGGAGAAGAGGATTTTACTTTGAATCTTAATTATCCATCTTGGCTCAGATTAGCCTAACAATTTCTCAGTTCGCCAAAATGACAATGATGCAACAAAGTTACATTATGGTCTAGGGTCTCTGAGGACCTTAGTTACTGGTTTAAATTGAGTGTGGCTGGTCTGGATTGGTCAAAGAGGAAAGTATGACATGTGACTGAGTTCTTGCCACAAAATCAGGAATCACCCAGATCCATTTCCATGTTACCTGCCCATGTGCTGGTTGTGTCTAAGTAGGCTAAATGTAGGGTTGAAGCATTTGCTTAAATTACTTAGCTTCTGAAAAGATCTTTCGGTGATTAGAAGCAAAAGTGTGGCAGAAGGACTGTTTTTTTTTTCTTCAATATTCTTTTTGACTTGCCAAATTTTCACTCCATTTTTCTTTGCATTATAGATATAAATGCAGACAGAGGATAGACTTAATTGTTATGTAACACAAGTGCTAAATGAGGATTGTAATCATCCCAACCCTTGGCAGTAGAACTCAATTCCAACTTGGTTATTCTGAATAATATTACACATCCCTCTGGCTCATACCCTCACTTAGAACTTCTAACTGGGAGAAATTACCACAGTCTGGCTCATGTTAACACACACCTAGAGGTGTTAGACACCATTCATGCAAGCAACTTTAAAGTGTTCAAGTTTTTTGAACATGGGATTTTTATTTAGGACAGTCATGAGTTTGGCAAAGTTGCTTCTTAGCAAGGATTTTGCTAATTCACCTGAGTAATCCCATGGATGAGGGTGGGCATGTGTATTTGTAAGGTTAGAACAACACTTCCCTGAAGCTAATAGGGCCAAACACAGCAAACCCTAAAGTCTCATTCTGTTACTAAACTCATTACTAATTCTTTCTCTCCCCAGGTTCAAAGGCAATTAAGGCGGTATGTTCTCATATTATCTAAGAAATTTTAAAATGTTGGATGATTTTTAAATGAGAGTCCCTATACTGATTTATGGAAGAAATGGTGAAATCTTTTTCCCCCATACATTTTTTTTCTTTTTTTCTTTCTTTCTTTTAATCAATTCAGATTAAGTAACTTGCCCAAGGTTACACAGCTAGTTATTTTGTGTGGGTGTTAAGTATCTGAGGCCGGAACAGATCCCGGATCCTCCTGACTGCAGGGCCTGCACTCTTACTCAATGCACCACCTAGCCACCCCCCCCTTTTTTTTTATTTCAAACCTTAGTTCCATGGACTTAGACAAACATCTGTGTTCGGGACTATATCACCTATTAAGGAGAAGAGGGAAGGGAACAAGCATTTATGGAGTGCCTACTATGTTTCATGCACTGTGCTAAGCACTTTAAAAATATTATGTCAACAACATATTCTAATATTTCAACAATGTATCAAGTATGAGAAAGGTCAACTTCAGATTCATTTCAAGACTCATCAGAAATAGAAGAAATAAACCTTCAATTAAACTCATTTCTCTGGAAAAGTCTCTTTAAACTCCCTCAGAGATAAGAGTAACTCTCAACTCACTCATAGAATTTCTTAAATTACAGGTAATTGTAGCCATTCATAGACTCTTTCATTGCACAATTTATATTACAAGTTTCCTCAGGAAAGAAGAGATCTTATTTCTCTCTCAGTTTGTCACACAGACCTTTTCCCTTTCTCCCTAAAAGATGACAACTTGAAGTTCCATATATTTTATTCTTTCTTTGTTAGATTTTATTTTGATGATGAATTAAAAACATCAATTAATATAAATATTTAACTTATGGAGGACAGAAAAAATGATTGGAAATGGAACCATAAATCTGTTAAATATGGCTAATTTTGTTTAAAAAGTATATTAAACATGATCCAATAGTACTGACACTACCCTACTCTTCTGAGTCTATGTATGCTCTGATGCTCTCCTCTGTGTATTTTTTAATGTTTTTCGTTTCTTGATTTTTTTTATATCATTTTTCACTACCACAACTACCCACCTCCTCAAATAAAAATCTTGTGTTGTACTAAATATGCATATTTGGATAGTCAAGCAAAATAAATTGAAGCATTGACAAAGTCTGAAAATATTTGTTTCATTCTGCACTTCTAGCATACTTCTCTGCTCAGAGATAGGATGCTAGTGTCATCATCGTCTTTTTAATTCGTGATTGGTCACTGTGTTCATCAGAGTTCTCAAATCTTTGAAATTCATTTTCCTTTATATTTCTAAAGTAAAGTAAATTGTACTCCTAGGATTTTTTTCCCCTACTTCACTCTTTATCTATTTACATATGTCTTGCCAGGTTTTATCATTTTTTTAATAATGCAATGCTATTCCATTACATTCATATACCACAATTTGTTCAACTCTCCACTTGATGTATACCCACTCTTGTTTTTTTTTCCAGTTCTTTGCTCTAATAAAAACTTTGCAATGAACACTTTTATACACATAGATTCTTTTCCTCTGACGTTTGACCTTTTGAGGGCATATTTCCATTGGTGGTATCAGTGAGTCAAAGTATAGGCACAGTTTTGTGGCTTTGGGAGGTATAGTTCCAAATTACTTCCCAAAACAGTTGGAACAGCTCATTGTACTACCAACAATGAGCTCACATTAATGCTGAGTTTATGTATTCTATATCACATAATTATCATAGGCCCAAGTTAAGAATCTTCTTAGGAAAAGCACCTTTGTTTTCCTAGGGAATAATTAGTAAAAAATTGAACTTGGCATTTTGAGGAACTACTAAAAAACTTATCAGACATCTGAGCTAGACAAAAATACTCAACTTGGTATAAAGTATCAGAATATTTGCTTTTGAATTTGTGAGAACACTGGAGGAAGAAAAACCTAAAATCATGTTTCACCACAGTGAATATAAAAACTTGTAATGATATACCACCCTAGGACAAATTGAGATATTTGACATGGTCAAAAGTATTGTTTCACGAAAGGGGAACCACCATCCAAATCTGTTGCTCCTATTGAAGTTAATAGAAAAAGAAATGGTATGATATGAAAGAAAAGATAGTTAGAATGACATGAGTGATCTAAGCACTAGAAGGATAGCCCACACTGAAGGTTCATCTATAAAATGACATATTAGAGAATAAAACATCTGACTTGCATGTCAATTATTAGATAAAGTAAAAATATTTTAATAAAAGGTGATGAAAATTCTTAGTATTTTAAATAAGGAATATTAAATGTTTATTAGTTCCAAAACATTTTTCTGAGCCTAGATCAAGAAACACAAGACAGTGACACTGATATCATATATTCAAAGATAGAACTTACAGAAAAAAAATAACTGAGGGGTGGAAATGTGGACAGATCAATCCTACTTGGGAAGATACAATAGCCAAGAGACAAAAAGTCACAACAAGCTGGATATAAGATCACCAGAAATGCAGTACAAAGAAACATACTTTATCTTGTCTTAACAACTTTGGTTTTTGTGATTGGCCATGAGAGTGAATTTTGTACCCTAAAAAGGAATACAGAGTTGGTGTGCAAAAGATTGAATTCTAAGTAATCAACATAGGAAAACAAAGATGTGGCTAAGGATAGAATTTGTCCTGAACCCTCACATAGTAAGTATGGCCTCATCATTATTTAAATTATGATGGTTTGATACAAGACCATCATTGTCAAGATACGAGAGAGGCAGACCTATTTATTATACTTGTTACAAATGAAAAAAAGAAGTATATATATATATATATGTACATATATGTACATATATAAACATACAATATATATCCATTCATATATACATATATATGTTATTCCAATTAAAATTCAGAATAGACTCTTAACTTGGAGTGAGTTCATACCTGTTGACACAACACTGACAAATGACAATATTTTGCCTAAGTATCTTATCAATAACGGAAGTATGATGAAAAAAATATTGCTGAGAAACTTTCATGAACAGAGAATACTTGAAACAATTGAAAATAAAAGCCACAAACCCTTGTTAACCCCACAGAAAATGCTGAACATCACATATCCCAGCTGAAGGAGAAATGAGATGTTAAATTAATGAAAAAGCATATCATAGGAATCAAGGTATCCATTGATAGAAAGACAAAGTGACTGAAATAAAATATGATTGATAGTTACCTGTGAATCCCTTAAATCTTAGTGATTTCCCTCTGAGTCTCCCCCAAATTTTTCCTGTATCCATCAGTTGATCAGTCAATAAACATTTATTAAGCTGTTCCTATTTGTCAGTGCCTGCCCTCAAGAAACTCATGATCTAGTGGGGAGGCAGCATGTAAACATATAAAAAGCAAATTATGTAAAGGAAAAATATGAAGAATGAACAGAGGGAAGCATTGGAATTAAGAGGAGTTGTGGAAGGCTTCCTGTAGAGATGGGAAGTTAGTTGGGACTTGAAAGGAAGCTGAGGTAGTCGATAGATGGAACAAAGGAGGGAGAAGATTCCAGATATTTATTTCTTCATTCATTAGGAATTCTAAGACATGGAGATAAAGACATTTCAAAGTCAGGGAGTTGAACAGACAGTGTCATAAATAAGCAACAATGGGAAGGCTGGCCTAATTGTGTGGAACATGTCAGTGCTTCATTATATCCCTGATGTTGTTGTTTCTATAGCTGTCTTGTGTTATCTTAGTTGCTGTTGCATATTGCCACTTCCACAGTAATACCACATACAGCTGCCACCTTTAAAAAATTCCCATGTGAATGTTAACTAACAAATCTTTCAATATCCAAACAGGAGTGGAACTTAAGTGCCTATTATTGCACAAATTATATGTATTGGCAAAAATTTTAATTGTTTTCATAAGTCAAGTTGACTAAATAATCAACTGCCTTCCATTTCACATGGTTCTATGTCATCTTGCTCATAGAAGATCACCAAAGAGCTTTTTTTAGTATGATAACTTCAAGAAATGATAAACACATCATTGTGAATTGTGATTGCTTTGTTCTTTATTCATTCAGTAGTGTCTGATTCTTCACAACCCCATGGATCACAGCCCCCCAGGCCCTTTTATCTTCTACTATTTTCAAAAGTCCGTCAAAGTGCATGTCCCTTGCTTCCATGACACCATCTATCCATTTCATCCTCTGCCATCTCCATTTCCTTTTACCTTCAATTTTTTCTTAACATCAAATAAGTCCCATTTCAAATAAGTCCCATCTTCTCATCATATGGCCAAAGTGTATAAGCTTTGGTATTTGACCTTCCAGAGAGTAGGCTGAGTTAATTTATTTATTGACTGACTTGATATCCTTGCTATCCAAAGCACTCTGACAAGTCTTTTCTAGCACCACAATTCAAAATGTCAATTCTACTGCTGTCAACTTTCCTTATAGTTCCACTATTTTAGCCATGGATTGCTATTGGTAAAATTTGACTTTGACTTTACAGGCTTTTGTCAGCATGATGATGTCTCTGCTTTTTAGTAGACTGTCCAAAGTTACCATGGTTTTCCTTCCAAGGAGCAAATGTCTTTTAATTTCATGGTCACAGTCTCATCTTCAGGGGATCTTTGAGTCTAAGAATATAAAACCTGACACTGTTTCCATTACTTCTCCCTCTATTTTTCAGTAAGTAACGGGGCCAGTTGTCATGATCTTAGATTTTTAGATGTTGTTTCAAGTCAGTTTTTACATTCTCCTCTTTCACCCTCATCAAGAGACTTTTTAATTCTTCTTTACTTTCTGACATCAGAGTAGTATCATCTGCTTATCTGGGATTGTTGCTATTTCTCCTGGCAACTTCAATTCTAGCTTTTGACTCATACAGGCTGGCATTGCATGAGATCATTCTGCATATAAATTAAATACATAAGATGACAATATACAGTTGGTTGGGAGATGAGCCTAAAAAATCTCGGAATAAACCTCCTAACAGTCCACCAGCAGGTAAATCTTTTACACATATGAGGGTAGCTAAACTGATGAATTGAAAGGCATGTAAAAATGGAGACATTTCTTAAACATATAGAAAACTGAGTCAAATTTATAAGACTACAAGTCAATCCCAATTGATAAATTGTCAAAGAATATGGACAGGCAGTTTTCAGACAGAGAAATTAAAGTTATCTATAATCATTTAAAGTACTTTAAATAACTATTGATTAGAGAAATGCAAATTAAAACAACTCTGAGATACCACTTCACATCTATCAGAGTGGCTAGTATAAAAAAAAAGGAAAATAATAAATGTTAGGAGGGGATGTGGGAAAATTGGGACCCCAACCACCTGTTGGTAGAGTTGTGAACTGATCCAACCATTCTGGGGAGCAATTTAGAACTATGCCCCAAAGGCTACAAAACTATGCCTACCTTTTAATCCATCAATATCACTACTAGGTCTGCATTACAAAGAGATTTTTAAAATAAGGAGGAAAAGACATATTTGTACAAGGTTATTTATAGCAGTTCTTTTTGGGGTGGTAAAGAATTGAAAATTAGGGGATGCCCATCAATTGTGTGTGAGATTGAAAATGCTATAAAATGGAAAGGATATTTTGGCAATTGTGTTGGTCCCATTGACCTTCCATACAAGTCTGTGAGGAAACAAGTTGTGCTTCCTCATGGCCTGGCTTTTGAATTTAGGCCACCAGAAAGCTGAGTCTTAGTTACTTAAATTAATTAAGTCTCAAAGACGCTTTTAGTACCTTTTATGGAAAAGTAGCTTCGGCTCCATAACAGATATTGCTTCTGTCACAATGGTGGAGGAGAATTGGTTTTCTGTGGGTGTCACAAAAGACTTTAGTTTCCTAATTCTGGAGGGATGATGCCATTTTAAAGATGCTTAATGCTGAGGGGAAGAGAAAATGATTTAACGGGAAATCATTTTTGGTCTTCATGAAGTCTTCTTCTTGCCTGCTTTGGATTAGAGGGGGAGGGGAAGCAAAGAGGGAAAGGGGAAGGAAAATTAACTCCCTCTCAGTCAAAATTCACTACATTTTTATCCTCCATGGTAGAGAACAGATGTTCTCTTTTTTTGCAGTCAAGAAAGCATCACAGTTCCTCCCCAGCTTTATTTTAAACAGGAGATTTCAAGAGAGGCCACCCATGGCTCTGAGTGTTCCCACCAAGAGGAAAAATAAATGCCTTAGTTGCTCTCCAGACTCATATATGCCAAGCAAGGCAGAGCAGTTGGGGGGAGGGGCAAAAAACTTTTAGAGATGACATTGTTAATTTGCAATGGAGATGAAAAACAAGCACCACAGTCTTTCCTTTTTTCTCTTTTTCTTTCTTTTTGTTCTCCAAAATTCAATACAATATGAAACTAAAGATTATTTTTTTTCCTTGAGAGCTGGAATGGTTGGCTGTGTCTAAAACAACTGGAAATTCCCAATCAACAAACTGTGTTTAATATTAGAAAAGTAGTATATGATGTGATGGACTCTAGGTAGCGGTTAGTTAACTCAGTAGAAATGGAATTAACTAGATGTTTTCCTCAAGAATGGAATGACAGATGATGAAAACTACCCATGCAGCATTGTTTCAAACAGTTAAATACACTTAAGTTTTCTTTCTACTTCCTTCTTATTTACTATTTAGAATTCATAGATGATCTAGTTAGGCCTCTCCTCCACAGCAGCAGTTCTCACAGTTTTTGATCTCAGGACCACTCTTAAAAATAATTCTCTTTGCAGATTTTATCCGTTTATATTTAGTATACTAGAGATTAAATATTTTAGTGTTATTATGAAAATAATATTGTGACCTTGTAGACCTACTGAAAGGATCTTAGGCATCACTAGACCACACTTTGGTAATCATTGCTATACATTGCAAGGAAAGACTCTTCCATAATAATACCCTTTACAAAGAAGCACCATAGTCTAGTCCAGGATGGGGAACCTATGGCTTTGAAGACACGGGTTCCCCACCCCAGTCCTAGCCCTTAGAGGTCTGCAGTTGGAGTCATACCATGTGACCACAGGCAAGTTACCTTTTATGCTTCAGTTAATTTATTGTAAAATGAGAACAAATAATACTTATAATAACTTTCATAAAGGTATATCATAAGAATGAAATGAAATTGTTTATATAAAGCATTTTCACAAACTATAAAAAGCTATATACATGTTAATTATTATTACAGTACAAAAAGACTGGGATAACATTGTGACATTCTACTATAGATAATATCTATAACAAACTTTTATTTTGATTTTGTTCTTTTTTAATTTAGATCACAGGGGATGATCACAAATTAAGTTCACTCATATTGATTCTAAATTTCTTATTGTCATATTAACAATTATCTTTTTAAAATCTGACTCCTGTGGGTAAAAAGGTGACCAGTACCCATAGGATAAATAAAAAGGGTAGTAGAAGCTAACAATAAACATTTCTCAAGGGACCAAATAACATGAATTCAAATGGGAAAAAAAAGGCACAAGAGCACTAGGCACACAAAATTTAGAGTTGGAAGACATCTTACAAGTTACATAGCCTAGCACCTTTATTTTATTGATGAGGAAACTAAAACACAGAGAAGTGATGTTTACACAAGTAGTAATTAGTACTGTCAGGATTTGAACTTGGTTCCTTGGATTTCACATTTAGTTTAGAGTTGGGGAGAAGAATCTGGAGTTATCTTCCCTTATCCATCAAGCTTGTGGACCAAGAATTGGTGAATACTGTGGCACTTTCTGAGGCAGAGGGATTTTCTTTTCCCCTTTTAGGGAATCCACCTCTAATATGAAATATGTTCTTTGAGGGCAGAAACTATCTTTTTTGTCTCTTTTTTCTGTCTTCTCTCTGAACACCATTTGATTGGTAGGTTTTATTGTCAGAATTTCATCATAAAGCCAGGAAAAGGGAAATCATATGGAGGACTAAACTATGGATGGAAGTTAAATGCTAAAACTACTATATCTAAATGTGAGAGAATAAAATGGTGGGACAGAAGGGAAAGAAAAAAAATAATTCCCTTTTCTTCATTTCTCTTAAAATTTTCCCTTTTCTCCACCAAAGAATTTTCATAAACCATTCCAGGACTACCATGTATGCTTCAGTGAGATGAGCTGTACCACATCTACGAGTGGTATACAGGTGTGATTAGTTTATGTTTGCTGACTGATCATCCATGACTTGATTTTTTTTTCCTAAAGGAGGGGAGAAGAGGGCTGGTTGTCATGGGATCAACTGCATATGCTATGCGTAAGGAGAGAGGCTGTATGTAGTATAAGATTCCACACTCCATCTATGCCTGCTCTACCTCACCCTCAAAAGATCACTTACTGGAAATATTGTTTCATGAATACACTGTCAATCAAGAGGTGAGGACATGAAGATACTGTTTATTCTCATGCTTCTTTGCATTTGGGACTGAGGGCCATCCAGAAGATGATGATAAGCGATAGCCCTGAAATATGTGTGGGTTGTCATAGTCACTCAGTAAAAGTGGATTTTTAGGGGTGGCCAGGTGACTCAGCAAGTAAGAGCACCAGCTCCAGTGTCGGGATGACCTGGGGATCAAATCCAGGCTCAGATACTTAGCACCACACCCAGAAATAATAACTGGCCGTGTAACCTTGAGCAAGTTGCTTAACCCCAAATGCTTCAAAAAAAAAAAAAGAGTGGATTTTTATGAACAAAATGAAATGGAAAAAAGAAATAATAATCCAAATTATCCAGAGGGACAAAAACATGAATGTATTAATTTTATCATCTGCAAATGTATCCATATATGTATGTATCCTGGGCGCGGTAGTTATATACTGGGGATAGGTCACCCCATGGATTTGTGGTTGGGTGAGGTGAAGAGAAGGAAATCCATCCTTGCCCTTCATCACTCCCTGCTAAGGGTGGTTCTGTTTACTGCACTGATTTCTCTGGGAATGGTGTCAGTGGAGTGACTTAGGGCATGCAGCCCTAAAATAGCCTTTTTGTCTTTACCCATTCTGTTAATGTCCTTACAATGAGATATCTATATTTCTGTGTGGCAGAAATCAAAGTGCTGAGATTAAAAGACAAGTTCATTGTCAATAGATATTGCTGCTGATGCAGTAGTCCTGAGAATATAGTCTCAGAATCATTCTCCAAGTCTAAGGATGAGCCTACACCAGATTTTGTGTAGTTCTGGGAATCATAGATCTTGAAGTACTGATGTTTTAATCCAAGAAGCTAATTCTTAAGAATCATAGTATTTTGGGAGACAGAACTCATAAAAGGCCTGTAGCAAGAACGTAAGGTTTTATTGACTATTCTACTTTCTTTCTTAGCTGGGTGGAGAAAATCAGATTGGATATCTGTAAGGTTCCCTTCATCTCTAAACACCTCTGGTTTTAGATTGAGTAGGAAAAACACTCTAAAGTTCACAATCCAAGTGAGACTTTGTCTTCTGCTTAATCTTGCCTCTCACTCTCTCTGCTTCTCTCTTTGAGCGACTCTTTCTCTATGATTATCTCAACCCACTTTGTATTCTATCAACCTCTTTTCCTTCCATCCTGTTTCTTCCCTTTCTCTCTTCATCTACCTCATGCTCTGTTTCATGTTCTTCCTTCCTTATCTCACCTGCCCACATTCTTGACTAATGATAATATATATTTACAGTTTTTGTTATTATATCTATTGAATAATGTTTTTTGTTCTAAACTTTAAAACCAGATGAATTTAACCTGACTCTGTACATATCTATCTCTTATACAAAAATAAATCTAGTTAAATTAAATTTTAAAAATCTACCTGTGAATTACTTGTCTTTTAAAACTTTTTTTCCATTAAAAAGTAATTGTTTTTTTTTTCTCCCTCCTGCCTTCTAGCTCCCACTCTCCCAAATTGGAGAGAATATATATGAATGAATGTGGATTCAAACAAAATGAATTCCCTCATCAACTACCTCTAAAAATATATTTTATTCTGCATCTTCAGAATATCACATCTTTCTATTAAAAGTTTGATAGAATGTTTCATCATTGGTCCTCTTGCATCATGGCTGTTCACTATATTCTTCACTTGATATTTTTTTTATGGGTCACTGTCTTTTAATAGAAAATAGGTCTCACCATTGCTTTAGAAGCATGAACTAAGTACTTTCACATGGCTGGAAAAAATGCTTTGTATGTATTCATCACACACATATGCAGCCTTAAATAGAATAAAAATAGAAATTGTTTCTTATTTCTTTGTATCCTCAGTGTCTAGAATATTTTCTTGCACATAGTAACTGCTAAATATTTAAGTTCTTGCTGAACTGAATTAAATTGAACTTAGATAATCAATATATCAAATTTTAAAAAATTAAAAAAGCAATTTTTTGATAAGGAAAATGTAATATTTAAACTTATTTTTATAACATATAGGGAATGAAGAGTAATATTTCCCCATTTATGAAGTCCCAGATTTGGCCATCCATGATTTTTCAGGACCTTTATGTCATCTACAATGAGTCACAGAAGTTTAAAACCTACTGTCTTGCCAGGAAGAATTGCTAAATAAGGCTATCCATTTCATTTCTTGGGGTTTACTTTAGAGAGATCTGACAAATCTTTTCAAGGTTGATTTCTGGCTCTGAGAAAGACAGGAATTGTAAGTCAGAATTTAGTGAGTTGATAAACTTTTTTTTAAGTGCATACTGTGGGCCAGACACTTTGCTAATATACAAAGAAATGCAAAATATACTCCCTGCTGTGGGGACCTCATGATCTAATAGGGAAGAAAATAAGCAATAATTATAATAATATGTATATATATAATAAACAAATAAGCTATACACATGATAAATAGTAAATAATTAGCATACAGAAAATGCTAAAATTAAGAGTGATTGGGAAAGATTTCTTATAGAAGGCCCTGAGGTCATTAACTAACATCACTGTCCTCAGTCTGAGAGATCTGACTGATTTAAGATAATAATAATTACTCTAATTTAGGGCATATTTCTTGGATTCAAAAGGCCAAAAGAGTGTGTACACTTATTTTAAGAGTAATTTATGTAGAAATATCTCAGGCTAAAGTTAGAATTTTGAATGGTAAAACATCAATAATGATACATGGAGTGTGGCTGAATTAAATTGTTTTTTTTTCTCTTTTGAGAACTCATGGGAAATGATTAAATTGAGGAATTAGGAGGGTAAGGTGTTTCTGTTAGTATCAATATAATTGTCAGAGTCACCTAATACAAGGGTAAGAGTTGGGCAAGAGAGAAAGACTGTGAGCCAAGAATGGAATTTACTGAAGAAAAAAGAGGAATTATTGTGAAGGTCAATCTTTAAGAACTAACAAAATTTTGACTGGGTGTTAGACAAGGTTGTGTGCACCTCAAAGAAAGTGATAACTAGGAAATGACAATGGTAGGTGAGGAGAATTCCAACTCCCTTACATCATCCAATGAGTTGTAGGAATGAAAGTGCAACCAGTTCAAGAAAGGCAGGGCAAAGAGTTGATTAGTTTTGTAGAGTAAGATAATGTGAGGGGTCAAAGATGATGCAGACATTGTAAATCTGTGAGAAATGGAGGGAAATGCTGTGCTTGATAGAAACCATCACTTCTAAAGCAGCTTCCTCCTGTGGGATTAAAATACACTTTAGAAATACAATTTAAGGGACGACTAGGTGGTACAGTAAATAGAGCACTGCCCTGGAGTCAGGAGGACCTGAGTTCAAATCCAGCCTCAGACATTTAACACTTACTAGCTGTGTGACCTTGGGCAAGTCACTTAACCCCAATTGTCCTGCACTCCCCCCTCCAAAAGAAAAAGCCAAATATATATAAACAAAAACCTAATTAAACCCTGGACAGCTCATCAAGTAGTAGAAGTGAGTCCCAAAAAGGTAAAATGACTTGTCCAAGGTAATAAAGTGATTCAGTAGGAGAGTCAAGAATAGGATTTATGAGTCATTACTTCCAGTCTCCTGTTCTAGCCACAAGAAGTTCCTTCCCTAGCAACAGGAGACTAATAGATACACCAGCCAAACTGACTATTAATTTTCCTTCACTGTATTCCACTAATCACAGGGATATATCCAGTTACATTTTGTTCCAGAGCCCAGAATAGGCTCGGCAGAATACTTCTTGGCTACTATGTGGAGAGACAGTGTCATATGATGTGGAGATGGCAGTGATGAGGAAATTTTTCTCTGAATGTCATTACACAAATGTCAAGTCTAAATGTATCAAATATTTGTATTGGATCCAACAGACTCCAAAATGTCTAACTTGGACATCTTTTAGTTTACAAACCGTGTATTATTTAAGAAGTATGACAAGTAAGGAAAGACAAATGGAAAGGGAGAACATGAACTAAATGAGGTCTTTTAATTGAGCTAAACCTGAATCTCCCATGAATCTTCTGTCCTTTAATGCTGTTAACTTCATGAGGCAAATCTTATCTATCGTTCTTCCTCCTGCACCACATTACACCATGCTCTGTCAAAATAGACATGCAATAAATATTTGCTGAAGGAACAAATAAATAAGAAGACCTCAATTTATAATTCAAGCTTCAGTGCTAATAATTGTTATTCCTTCTTCCTTTCTATATCTTATTTGTACATGCTATTTGCATATTACCCTGTGAGCTATTCAGGGCCAGGGACTGCCTTTTGGCTTTCTTTGTATCCCCAGGGCTTACCTCAAAGGCTGGCACATAGAAGGCGCTCAATAACTGTTTGTTGACTCACTTTCAGTATCTAATTAGCACTGTGCCTATTTTTGGTTCTTGGATTGCTTTTATTCTTTGTCTAATGTTTCATTACTTTAAATGTCGTACTACCTTCCAAGTATTATAAAGCACATGCTTAATGAAACATATCATATGAGACTTTGGTACCATACTGTGGGACTGAAAATGGAGTTTTCTTTATACATTTTAAATATTGCCTGTGAAAATCAATGAGTTCAATAATCCCTCATTTTGAAGGATATGAAAATTCATATCTGTGTGGCTAATGAAAAAAATTAGCTTAAGCATAAAACATAAATAGGGTCCCTGCCCTCAAGGAGCTCACATTCTAATGAGTGAGACAACATGAAAATGGTGTTCACACAACACATATACACTCCAAATAGGAAGTAATATAGAATAATGGGGAGGAGAAGACTGGGGGGAAGTACTTTTGATGGCTTCTTACATTGAGATTTGAGTTAATTTTTTAAAGAAACTAGGGAATCCAGGAGGTGGAGGTACAGACAGAGAGAGTATTTTAGGCCTGGAGAAAGTGAAAAGTCAAGGAGCCAAAAGATAAAGTATCATATTTGAGGAATATCAGGAAGGCTCATATTTCTGGCAAGACTTACTCCCCTACCCAATAGAATGGTCTGATTTCCTCACCTCCTAAGCCAAGGCCTTCCCTTCATTCACCTAATTGATTGTGTTCATAAATGCTACTACTTTTCAATTATACTGTTGTAGCCTGAAATGGGAACATTTTCAAAGGTTTCAAAAACAATCATTAGTAGCTCAGATCCAGGATAATTTGAACTCAGAATTTTATAAATATTACTTAACTTTGTTAAAAAAATGTTTTTATTAATATTTTCTCTTTCACATATTGTACCATCACCTATATGAAAAAAGACAAACTATTTTTTTTTCTAAGAAAGGGGAAAAAATCACTACAACTGATTGAAAAAGTCTGAAGACATGTACAATGTGGAACAACCATGGATCACCCACATCCATGAAGGGGTAGGTTTGGGGCATCTTCTCATATCTCCTCATTCAAGTGCCATTTAATTTTTATAATTGTTTCATTTATTTCATTCTGTTTTTGTTTTGTCATTCTTTCCATTTACATTATTGTACTTATTGTGTATATTTTCTTGACTTTACCTGCTTCATTTTATATAGATCTTCCCATGCTTCTCAGTGTTTATCACATTTATCAGTTCTTAGAGCACAGTATTATTCCATTACATTCTTGTACCACAAAATATTTAGTCATTTTCCAATTGAAGGGCATCTCATTTGTTTCCAATTTTTAGCTATGATAAAAGTGCTTCTTTTAATATTTTGGAATATATAGAGATTTTGTTCTCATCAATGACTTTCATGAAGTATAAGTCCAGTGATGGAGATTTTGTTTCAAAGGGTATGGGTCTTTTTAATTCCTTTATTTTTGTATTTCTGAATTCCCTTCAAAAATGGTTTTATAACTTCACAGATTCATCAACAATGTATAAGTGTGTATATATAAATATATTATATTATACATATATATTATATATACATATATTATACAAACATATATATATACACACATATATTTTTATAATCCTTCAAACATGAACTGGAGACATTTTTGGCCATTTTTTGCAAAACTAGAGGGTATAAGGTTTGCATTTATCTAATTATTAAATATTCAAATCATTTTTTCATTAGGTTATGAATACTTTACAATTCTTTGGGTAACAATTTGTTCATATCCCTTGACAATCTATAGGAAAACCATATACAAACACAAATAGATAAACAAACATATACACTGTAAGAGTTATGGGATTTAAAGATCTTCCATGCCCCATTGTACTTGCTGATGTAGCAGGAAGGGGTGGGGCAAGAGGAAGCGGAAGCCAAGCTAGAGTTCCTGCAGTGGCTAGCAGTGGTGGCGATGGCAGCAGCAGCAGCAGAGGCAGCGGCAGAGGAAGCACAAACCCCTTTTTGAGTCAGCCAGAATTTCTGCTAAGGACTCCTGCTGAGGACTGCCAGGGGCCGGAGCTGCTGGGAGCACGCTTCCTGGATGCTGGGTGGTTGCTGTGAGTAGGGAGAGGAAGACCTTTGCCTGAGGTAGCCTGTTCTGTTTTAAAGGCTTGAGAATGTGGGTGCTTTCTACTTTATCTACCTGTGCTAATTTCATAACTACTCTGATGGCTTTGACTTTCTGGTTTTGGGACTCAGTCTTTTGGTATTTTAATAAATGTTCTCTCTTTATCCCCCATATAGAAAGCCTGATATATTTTGTGATTGACAACTACATCAGCATATTTACAATTGCCGTAGGCATTGTGAATATTGCATTGCTGATACATACACACATACATATATGTATATATAAATATAAGTGTATAATTCACATATACACATGCTTGCATACGTGTTCACAATACACACATATATGCACGCACATATACACATACACTTACATATATGTGTGCATATATTACAATAAGGGGTTGACATTTTATACTCACATATATTTAATATGCATGTATATAACATATACATAATATACATGTATATTTAATATATATAACACATATATTTGTATGTATTAGTATATGTGTATAGACATATACATAAATACATATGCACACATACACAACCTTATATATACCCTTACTGGAAAAAAATTTTTTCCCCATTTGAAAACTTTACTTCTTATCTTAGTTGCATTAACATTGTTTGTTCAGAATATTTTAGTTTCAAGTAATCAAAATTACTTATTTTTTTCTTTTGCTACTATCTTTATCTCATGTGTAGACTGCTTTCCAGTTTCTAGTGGTTTTTATGAAATTGAGAATTTTCCTTTAGGTAAATTATGTTTCCACTTTATCAGACAATGGATTATTGAGTTCTGTTGCTTCTTAATCTTCTTTCTTTAGTTTGTTCCATTGATCTACCTTTCTATTCTTAACCATTTTCCTGTGATTTTGATTACTGCAGCTTTGCAAAATAGTTTGAGGTCTGAAAGCACCATTTCCTCCTTTCATCCTTACTTTTTAAAATCATTTCCTTTGATAGTCTAGATATATATTTTTAACCAAGTAATTTTTAATTATTTTGTTAAGTTCCATAAAGTCTCCCTTTGGTAATTTGATTGGTATGGTATTAAATTTTTAATTTTAGTAATATTGCCTTTTTATTATATTAGCTACAAGAACTGAATATTCCTCCAGCTATTTAGGCTACTCATTACTTATTGTAAATATACTTTGTAATTTAATATACACAAATGTTTTGTTTGCTTTGCAAAGTTGATGTCCAGTTATTTTATGATATTTTTTAGTTATTTGAAATAGGATTTACCTTTATATTTTTGCTTTCTGTGTTGTTGTTTTTTTTTTTTTAATTCTATAAAAATCCTGTTGATATATGAGGATTTATTTTATGGTCTGCAATTTTGCTAGAGCTATTTGGTGCAGAAGCTATTAATTATTTTAATTAGTATCTTTACTGATTCCCTAGGGTTTTCCAAGTGAACCTTCATGTCATCCACAAATGAACTTAGTACAGTGTTGTACAGCTTCCTACATGACTTGTTCTTATGACCTTTCTTCCTCTCTCTATTCCTTAGTTCTCTGGAATTGTACCATCAGTTCAGAGACTGTCCTTCCAGGCACCAGTAGTTCAGCAATTGCTTTCTGCAGAATCAGAGCTCTGCATTACTGGTGTTTCAAAGTTGTCTCCCCTGACTCTTTTTTTTAAAGCAATTGGTGTTAAGTAACTTGCTCAAACTTACATGGCTGGTTATTTTTGGGTATGGTGCTAAGTATATGAGCCTGGATTCGATCCCAGGTCATCCTGACTCTGGGGCTGGTGTTCTTACTCACTCTGCTACCTGGCCACCCCTCCCCTGACTTTTCTTTTTGAAGGGCTATGCCAATCTGGGTATTTAGGCTCAAGCACACTTCCACAGCTTGGAATCAGAGTTTCTAAGACATTGGGATAAAAAGGTAAGGACAAGGTAGTGGAGGACTGTGATATAAGTCTGTTTCATGTCCTTGGATTTACTCATGTGGTCTTGCTAAAGGCAGCTTAGGAGGCAGAGAAGGGTTCTAAGGAAACTCAGGATCAGTGATTATTAGTCCTTTTTTATTTTCTTTAATATTTTTTTGGATTCTAGGTGGTCTAGATCACAAAAGCAATTGAATTTGCTTTATATTTGGTACATAATTTCTTTTTTGGAAAGGTTTAAGAGGTTATGCGATTGGAGAAAATGTCTATTCTGACATCTTGGTTGCTCACATGGTGTACTACTTAATTTTCAGGTGTAATATGGCACCATCTTATTGCATATTATTCTTTTTAGTATATTTATTTTCACTCTCTGTTGTTGACATATTGTCAGATAAAGAACTCTACCTCCTCCATACACAAAAAGTGAATGAAGTTATACATTTAAAACTAGTTTTAGAGATTTTTTTTTATTTTTAATGCTGATGCGGATATAAACATTCGGTATGGTTGCAAAATAGGTGAATCAATCTTGGTCCTGTGTACCTAGGGGAGAAAATTGGAACATAGTTTTCATGTGTATAAATTGAAGTCCTATTCTGTCTCCTCCTCTGATGTAGAAATTGATTGTCTTTTATGAATTTATCAATACATTAAACAACTATCATTTATTTAGCATCTACTTTGGGTCAAGCACTGTGATATTCCTGTTTTTATAAAAGTCCAGAAGAGTAGAACTAGGGATTCCAGTCAAGTGACTGTATGTAATTGGACTTAGTTAACCAAGAATTTCTCTTTCTTGAATCCATAGAAAGCTCTGTTATCTATTATTAAAGGCTTTGTTCCTTAAAGCTATTTCCTTCCGGGAATGCAGGTCATCTGATTTTCTGTGTGTGTGTGTTGGGGGCGAGGGAGATGTTGCCAAAAGTAGTATACATCTCTGCTTTTGATGGATGTATTTGAACTGTGATTTGAAATACTCAACCCTCAGAACTTCTGGAATAACTTCATAGAAAAGTGTTATTGTTAATGGGGTTGGGGGACAAGAGGGAAGTCCCCTACTCCTCCTCAAGTTGAAAAGTCCTCCTTAAGGATGCTGTTTTATCTATACTACTGACTCCTGCCTGAAATTATAACAGAAATAACACATACAGTTTTCATTCTTCTTGTCCTTGATTTTTGTTGTGCTTTTTTTTGGGGGGGGGTTAGGGGGACAACAGCAGGCCATTACTTTTTTTTTTACTTTATCAAATGCTTTATTAACTTCTACTTTACATCATTTATTTCCTCAAAATTTTAAGTTATAAATTTTCTCCCTATTTGTCGTCTAACCACCACCCCAAAATAGAGATCCTACTGGAATTCCCCTCCTCCAATCTGCTCTCTTCCACGTCTTTCCCCATCCCACCTTTGATTTTCCAGTAGGGCACAGTGTATCTCTACGCCCCAGTGCCTGCATATCTTATTTCCCTGTTACATGTGTAATAATGTTAATAAGAGGATATACATATATATTTAAACATTTGATTTTAAAACTTTAAATTCCAGATTCATTGCCTTCCTCTTGTCACCCCGCCTTACTAGGAAGATAAGCAATTCAGTATAGGTTGTACATTTATAGCTATGCAAAACCTTTCCAAAGTGGATATATTGTAAAAGACTGACTATATTTCTCTCCATCCTATCCCAACTTCCACTTGTTCCATTCTCTACTTTGATCCTGGCCCTTTTCAAAAGTCCGTGCTTGCAACTTCCCTCCATCCCAGCCTGCCCTCCCGTCCATCATCCCCCCTCTCATCCCCTTCCTCCCTGCTCTCCTGTAGGGAGAGATACCCAATTCAGTGTGTATGCCATTCCCTCCCTAAGCCAAATTCAATGAGAATAAGGTTGACCCATTCATTTTAGGCTTCCTTTTCTTTCCCTGCATTGTAAACATTTCCCCTTGTCTCTTCTATATGACAAAATTTGCCCCATTCTGTCTCTCTGCCTCTCCTCTCATTATATTCCTCTATCACCCCTTAAATTCACCTTTTAAGTATCATCCCTTCCTATTAAATTGGTCCTGTAAACTCTATGTATGTATACCTATGCACATGTATACACACACACTAACATTTGTATTCATACACCCATATTCCCTCTTATGCAGACATATATATATATATATATATATATATATGTTTATATATACACACATTTCCATTTCCTTCAAATCTTCTCATAACAAGAAAAATTTCAATAGTTGCAATTATCATTTTTCCATGTAGGAATGTAAATAGTTCAACTCTGATAAGTTCCTTATTATTTCTTTTCCCTGTTTATCTTATCATACTTCTTTGCCTCTTGTATCTGAATGTCAAACTTCCTATTCAACTCTGTTTTTTTTTTCATCAAGAATGCTTGAAAGTCCTCTATTAAATTGAATGACCATATTTTCCCCTGAAACATGATACTCAAGTTTTGCTGGGTAAGTGATTCTTAGTTTTAATCCTAGCTCCTTTGACCTCCAGAATATCATATTCCAGGCCCTTCAAAACCTCAGTGTAGAAGCTGCCAGATTCTTTGTTATCCTGATTGTGTTTCCACAATATTCAAATAGCATTTTCTGGCTGCTCTAATATTTTCTCCTTGATCTGGGAATTCTGGAATGTGGCTATAATGTTCCTAGTAGTGTTCTTTTGGGGATCTTTTTTAGGAGGTGATCAGTGGATTCTTTCAACCTCTATTTTGCCCTCTGGTCATAAAACTTCAGGGCAGTTTTTCTTGAGAATTTCTTGGGGGATGATTTCTAGGTTGGGTTTTTTTTTTTTTGGGGGGGGGGGATCATGGCTTTCCGGTAGTCCAATAATTTCTAAATTCTCTTTCCTGGATATATTTTCCAGGTCAGTGGTTTTTCCCATAAGATATTTCACATTGCTATCTATTTTGTTATTTTTTTTTTGGATCTGTTTAATAGTATCTTGATTTCTCAAAAAGTCACTAGCTTCTATTTGCTCCAATCTAATTCTGAAGGAATGTTTCTCTTCAGTGAGCTTTTGAGATTCTTTTTCCATATGACAAATTCAGATTTTTAAGGCATTTTTCTCCTCATTGCCTTTTTGAGCATCTTTTACCATTTGAGTTAGTCTATTTTTAACGTGTTATTTTCTTCAGTCAGGTTGTTGCCTCTCATTTCATAATTTTCGTGCACAATTCTAAGTTCTCTTCCCTATTTTTCCTCCATTTCTCTTATTTGGTTTTCAAAATCCTTCTTAAAGTCTTCCTATGGCCTGTAACCAAGTTCATATTTTTCTCGGAAGCTTTTTGTGCAGGAGTTTTGGTTTTGCTGTCTTCTTCCTACTCCATGCTTTGATACTTTTTGTCCCCAAAATAGGAGTGTAAAGTTGGATTGCTCTGCTTGCTTTGCTTCATTTGCTTGCTCATGTTACCACTCAATTACATGACTTTTGAGCTCTCCACCATAAGACTCTGCTACCAGACAGAGGATCTTTGTCCTAATTGCTGGCATTTTTCAGCTCCTGGTGCTATTAGTTGGGTGCCCCCTCTGAGCCTTCACATACTCTTGGAAACAGTTCATGCACCCCTAGACCACAATCCATACCCAAGCAGGTTAAAGCAAGATAGAATAACCCTCCGACTGGTCTCTTGGCCCCCCTACAATCTTCAGGCCAGAAGCTGAAGCTGCCATGTGGTGTTGGCTGCACTGCTCTTTAAGCATAGTTCCAAATTGCTCTGCAGAATTGTTTAATCAGTTCACAACTCCACCAACAATATATTAATGTTTCATTTTAGCACATCCTTTCCAACAGTTGTCATTTACCTTTTCTGTCCTATTAGTCAATCTAATAGGCATGAAGTAGTACCGGTAAAGCCAAGCACAAGTAGCTTTCCAGAGGACTACTGCTGTGTACAGCTTTAAAGTTCTGATCATATAGTATGGTGAACTCTCCATTTAGTCAGCAGTAAAATAAAGCAAAACATTCACAGAAACCAAAGTACAGCATTCACAATGTTATAAAACAACAACTTATAACTAAAGTGGCTACATAATTTTAAACAAAAGATATCATTCAGTAAATCCCTAACTCAATCATCCTTAAGGAGCAAGCCTCCTTAAGAGACACAAAGTACAAAGGTCAAAGTACTCCACGCCTAGGTCACATTGTCTTAATCTCTCAGTCAAAAAATCTTCTTTCTTCTTGATCGGAGATTAGTTTCCTATCATCCTTAAAAGGTCCAAGGTACAGAGTACAAAGTTATCCCACCCCTAGGCCATAGTAAATTATGATCTTCTCAGTCAGAACATAGTACCCAAGGGGAAGTCTTTTCATCTCGACCCAAGGCTGCCTCTCAGATTCCATGGTTCCTATTCTGTGGTCCCAGCTTTTGCTTGAATTTACCCAACTGTCACCTGGATTCAAAAGCAGGCAATACTCAACTCCTCATCTAGCTCCTTGTCCACTTCCCCTTCCATATTGAAGTGTCTAATCCACATCAATTCCTTCACAGTTTGTTTCTGGAAAGACAAAGCTTAACAGAGACAAAACAACATCCATACACATTGCCACCATCAGTTCACTTTCTGCCTGTGAAATCAATACAAACCCACAAACAAAGTCTGAGAACTCAACATAAATTGTCAGTATAATGCCAGCACCTCCAAAATCCTTTGCCATATTTTCTGTAAACAGACAATAAGAAAATCCTCTTTCAGAGCTTCTGGTAAGGTCCCAGGACTTCTGTACATAGTATGACAAGCAAAAATCAACACAGACAGAACAGACAAACAGAGTTCCAGGATACTGAAAGTTTTCTCTTTTTCAACTCTGCCACCACAAGTGTTCCCTTCTCATTTCTGCTCTTTCCCAGCTTGGTCTTCTCCTTATATATGGTCATTAGCTCCTCCGTGTTCTTTCTCTTCCTGTTATATGAGCAAGTTCCTCCCACTGTGGGTTTCACAACTTCTATTTCTTAATAAAAACTTGATATAACCATGGGCAAGGCTCAAAAGAAACTTGAACTGAAAAACAAGGTGCTATATACTTAAATAGCTGAAACAAGGCACTAAATACTTCTTTGCTTGATATTACAGTACCTCAGAATTGTTTCAATATGCATTCTCTTAATCAATAGTGAGGTAGAGTATTTTTTGTATGACTATAGATAAGTTTGATTACTTCATCTGAAAACTGATCATATCTTTTGATCATGTATCAATTGGGGAATTACTTATTTTTTTATAAATTAAGAAATGAGTCTTTTATCACACCAATTTGTTTCAATTTTTGTTTAGGTAATATTGCTAACTGCATTTCCTTCCATTTTATTTCCCCCATTTATTCTATTTTTTCTATCCTTTCATTCTGTCCTTCTTCCAAAGCTTTTGCTTCTGACTACCTCCTCCCTCAAATTTCCCTCTTTTCTCTCCACACACCTTATCCTATCTCCTTCCCCTCCTGCTTTTTTGTAGGGTAAGATAGTTTTCTATATCCAATTTAATCCTTTTTATTACTTCTTTGAACCAATTCTGATGAGAGTAAAGTTTACTCACTACTACTCACCCCCCTGCCTCCTCCATTGTAAAAGCTTTTTCTTGACTCTCTTATGTGACATAATTTACCCCATTCTACTCCCTTTTTCCCAATGCATTCTTCTCTCAGCCCCTATTTTTTTACATATCAACCCTTCATTTTCAACTCACATCTGTGTCCTCTCTCAAGATATACTCCTTCTAACTACTTTAATAATGAGAAAGGTCTTATGAATAACAAATATCATCTTCCCATAAATGTGAACAATTTAAACATATTAAGTTCTTTGTGATTTCCCTTTCCTATTTCCCTTTTTTATGCTTCTCTTGAGTCTTGTACACAACTCTGGTTTTTCATCAAGAATATTTGAAAGTGAGAGGCAGAGGCAGGCCTGGAAGGGGCCTGATCAACTCGGAGGGCAAGTCATCCCACCAACCACAAAGGGCACTACCAGACCTATCACCAAAGGGCTGGGACTGGAAAGAGCAAAGTAAGAACTAAATACATAATCCTACAATATGTTGTCCTGGATAGCAAATACTCCTGGGGCTACCACTTCATAGCCCAGAAATTAAAAAAAAAAAACTATCAGGACCTCCAAAGACCAGGATAACAGAGTGAACCTCATCTGCTCCAAAACCTACCTCTGACACTGAAATCATAGTAACTCTTGCCCCAGGGCAAAACCCTCTACAGTAAAGGCTTGGGATCCCTAGAGGAAGGGCGTGGCTAGGGCCCTGCCTCAAAAGGGGTAAAAAGCAGACTACAAAGACAAAGATTTTAGAGTCCTACTAATCAGAGGGATGAACCAAACTCAGAGGGCAACAATGTGAACTCCACACCCACAGCTTAAAACATCAACAGGGAATGGGTCCCAAGCTCAGAAAGCTCTCCTAGATGAGATCAAAAGGAACTTTGAAAACTGAATGAGAGAGATAGAAGACAAAATGAATAATTTTCTTAAGACTAATATAGAAGAATTGGAAAAACATTATAATCAAGAAAACATCTCTCTAAAAAGAAAAGTGTATGATATGGAAAAGGAGCTCCAAAAATTTACAAAGGAAAATGATTTGCCAAAACCTAGAATCAACCAAATTGAAACAAATAACTCTATGAGGAACTAAGAATTAGTCAAACAAAACAAGAAGAATGAAAAATTAGAAAAAAAAAAAGGTAAAATGCCTCAAAGAAAAAAATACTGACCTGGAAAACAGATCCAGGAGACATAATCTGAGAATCATAGGCCTACCAGAAAATTATGGAGAAAAAAATGAGCCTGGACAACATTCTATAAGAGCTCATTATAAAAATTGCCCTTAGATACTGGAACCTGAGGGTCAAATAGAAATTGAGAGTATCCACTGCACACCTGCTGGAAGAGATCCAAAACTGAAAAGTCCTCGAATTGTTGTGGACAAACTCCAGAACTACCAGATAAAAGAGAAAATACTTCAAGTGGCCAGAAAGAAACAATTCAAATATTGAGGGTCTACAGAGAGAATCGCACAGTATTTGGCAGCCTCTACACTGAAAGATCGGAGGTAGTGGAATATAATTTTCTGGAAGGCAAAAGAGCTAGGGTTACAACCAAGGATCACATACCCAGTGAGACTAAGCATATTCTTCCAGGCAAAGAGATGGTCATTCAAGGATATAACAGAGTTGCAGACCTTCTTCATAGAAAAGCCAGAACTCAGTGGAAAATTCAACCTCCAATTAGGAGATGCAACAGTCACGTAGAAAGGTAAACAAGGAAAACACACACACCCTGCTATTTGATAACAGCAAATTGGTTACAGACAAGTAGAGGGCATGAGTATAAAATACACAAAATGACAATTAAAAAATCTTATTAAGGGCTACAAAGGGACTGCAACAGAAGAGAGGGAATGAATGAAGTGGAAAAGGGTAAATTATACCAAACAAAGAGGCTTAAAAACTGTATAGCAGAGGAAAGGAATTGAGGGAGATGGGAATCATATGAGCTTTTCCCTCATTGGTTCTGGTGAAAGGAGGGAATAACAACCAGTTAAGCATAGGACTCTATGGGGAAGAAAAACAAAAAGTGTCATTTTAGAGGGAAAGAGGGGAGGGAGAAGAGATTTGCATGAAATTTGTTCCTGTCACTCTTGGTTTGAAGAAGAAATAACATACTTCATTAAGTATAAAAATATCCTACAGTAGGAGGGGGAAAGGGCTATGAAAGGGGGGGGGGTTAGTAGTGGGGGAAGAAGTAAGGGGAAAGGGGAGGAAAAGGGAGGGGGCCTGTTAAAGGAATACTGAGGGAGGTGGTTGTCAAAAGGAAAACTATTAAAGGGGATGGGGAGAAGGGGGGGAAATATGAACATTAACAGTAGTGGGAATAGAATGGAGGGAAAGGAACAGGTAACAATCATAACCGTAAATGTGAATGGAATGAACAGTCCCATAAAACGGAGATGGATAGCAGAATGGATTAGAAATCATAATCCTACAATATTCTGTTTACAAGAAACACATCTGAAAGAGAGGGATACACACAGGGTAAAGGTAAAAGTCTGGAATAAAATATATCATGCCTCTGCTAAAGAAATAAAGCAGGGGTAGCAATCTTTATATCAGATAAAGCAAAAGGAAAAATTGACCTAATTAAAAGAGTTAAGGAAGGAAACTATATCCTGCTAAAAGGCACCATCAAGAATGAAGCAATATCATTACTTAACATATATGCACCAAATGGTATGGCATCCAAATTCCTAGAGGAGAAGGTAAAGGAATTAGGAAGAGACAAAAGAGAGAAAGAAAACTATAAACCAATCTCCCTCATGAATATAGATGCAAAAATTCTAAATAAAATACTATCAAAAAGATTACAGAAACTTATCTCAAGAATAATACACTTTAAATAGGTAGGATTTATTCCAGGAATGCAAGGATGGTTTAATATTAGGAAAACAATCAGGATAGTTGATCACGTCAACAATAAATCTAGTAAAAACTACATGATCATCTCAATATATGCAGAAAAGGCTTTTGGCAAAATACATCATCCATTCCTTTTAAAAACATTACAAAGTAAGGAATGAATGGAGTCCTCCTTAAAATAATAAGTAGCATCTATTTAAAGCCATCAGCAAGTTTGTTATATAATGGGGAGAAGCTAGAATCATTTCCAATAAGATCAGGCATGAAACAAGGGTGGCCAATATCACCACTCTTATTCAATCTGGTACTAGAAATGTTAGCAGTAGCAATTAGAGAGGAAAAAGAAATCAAAGAAATCAAATAGGTAAAGAAGAGACCAAGCTATCACTCTTTGCAAATGATATGATGATATACTTAGAGAATCCTAGAGAATAAAGTAAAAAACTAATTGACAGAATAAATAAATTTGGCAAAGTTGAAGGATATAAAATAAACCCACATAAATCTTTGGCATTCCTATATATTTCCATTGAAATTCAAAAGCAAGAGATAGAAAGAGAAATCCAATTTAAAATTACTTTAGACCTTATAAAATATTTGGGAATCTACCTGCCACAATAAACCCAGTACCTATATGACCAAAAGTACAAAACACTTTTCACATACATAAATTCAGATCTAACTAATTGGAAAAATATCAATTGCTCATGGCTGGGTCGAGCTAATATAAAAAAAATGACAACTTTGCACTAATTAAATTATATATTTAGTGCCATACCAATTAATTTACCAAAAAAACTACTTTAAAGAACTAGAAAATATAGTAACAAAATTCATTTGGAAGAATAAATGGTCCAGAATATCAAGGGAATTAATACAAAGAAATTCTAGGGAAGGTGGACTAGCTATAACAGATTTCAATCTGTATTATAAAGCAGCAGTCATCAAAACTACTTGGTACTGGCTGAGGAATAGAGGAGTGGATCAATGGAATAAATTAGGCACATGAGATTCAGAAGTTAATGACTATAGTAATCTATTGTTTGATAAACCCCAATACCCTGGTTTTTGGCATAAGAACTCACTATTTGACAAAGCCTGCTGGGAAAATTGGAATGTAGTATGGCAGAAACTGTGCGTAGACCGTTATCTAACACCATATACCAAAATCACGTCTAAATGGGTGCATGATACAGGTATAAACGTTGATATTGTAAGTAGTCTTGGAAAAAAAGGAATAGTTTACTGGTCAGACTTGTGGAGAGGAAAAGAGTTCATGACTAAACAAGAATTAGAGGACATTATAAAATTTAAAAAGGATAATTTTAACTACATGAAATTGAAAAGCTTCTGTACAAACAAAGCCAATGTAACCAAGATTAAGAGGGAGGTGGGAAATTGGGAAAGAATCTTTACAACCTAAGTCTCTCACAAAGGACTCATTTCTAAAACATACAGAGAACTGAGTGAAATTTGTAAGAATACAAGTCATTCCCCAATTGATAAATGGCCAAAGGATATGAATAGGCAATTTTCAGAGAAAGAAATTAAAGATGTCTATCAGCACATGAAGAAATTCTCTAAATCACTATTGATTAGAGAAATGCAAATCAAAACAACTCTGAGGTACCACATCTCACCATTCAGATTGGCTAAGATGACAAAACAGGAAAATTAGAAGTGCTGGAGAGGATGTGGGCAAATTGGGACACAAATGCATTGCTGGTTGAGTTGTGAACTGATCCAGCGTTTCTGGAGTGCAATCTGGAATTATTCCCAAAGGGCTATAAATACTTTCATATCCTTTGACCCAGGAATACCACCCCTAGAGTTATATCCCTAAGAGATCATAGAAGTGGAAGACCCATATGTACAAAAATGTTTATAGCAGCTCTTTTTATGGTGGCAAAGAATTGGAAATTAAGGGGGTGCCTATCAATTGCTGAATGGCTGAACAAGTTGTGGTGTATGCAGGTTGTGGAATACTATTGTACTATAAGAAACAAGGAGCAGATGGTCTTCATATTTACCTGGTGAGGTTTATAGAAACTGATGCTGAGTGAGAAGAGTAGAACCAGGAGAAATTTGTACATAATTACAGACACAACGTATGTGTGATGGCCAACTTTGATAGACTGGACTCTTCTCAGCATTCAGTGATATAAGTCAATCCCAAAAGCCTTGTGATGGAGAGAAATATGTGCATCCAGAGAAAGAACTAGAAAGAACTGAGTTTATGTCAAGGTGGAAGCAAAATACTTGACCTTTTTCCTTCTCTTGTTTGGTTTTTTTGTCCTCTTTACCATTTTTTATTCCATCTGATACAATCCGTCTTTATAACCTGACTAATGTATAATGTGAAAGTATTTACAGATCCTATACTTGACTATATGCCACCATGGTGGGGAAGAGGAGGGAAGGGGACAAAATGTGAAACTCAAGGAATTGTGGAATTGAATCCTGTAAATGAAAAGGAAACAAATTAATTTAAATAAATAAATAAATAAAATTTTAAAAATAATGTTTGAAAGTTGTGGCAGAGTCAAGATGTTGGAGTAGAAACAAGACTTCCGTGAAACCCCAGCTCCCACATTTTCCAATTCATGTAAAAGGGCGTGAAGTGCACACTGAATAGGGTATCACCCTCCAGGAGCGTAGGGAGGGAGGGGAATGAGAGGGGAGATGATGGAAGAGGGGGCAGGCTGGGGTGTAGGATGCTGGAGGCACCCACTTTTGAAAAGGAACGAGATCAGGGTGGAGAATAAAACAAGTGGGAAGTGGGATGGGACGGAGGGAAATATAGCCGGTCTTTTACAATGTATCTACTACAGTATTGTTTTGCATTAGCCACACATGTATAACCTATACTGAAATGCTTGTCTTCCCAGTAAGGGTGGGTGACAAGGAAGGAAGGCAATGAATCTGGAATTCAAAGTTTTAAAATCAAATATATATATATATAGTCAGGTTATAAAGACGGATTGTATCAGATGGAATAAAACATATAGGCGAGGGCAGATTGGAGGAGGGGATATCCTGTGGGACTGCTATTTTGGAGTCGTGGGTAGGGCAAAAACGGGGGGAAATTTGTAACTCAAAATCTAGCTGAAGTGAGTGATGTAAATCAGAAGTTAATAAAGCATTTAAAAAAAAAAGAAAGAAAAAAGGTTCTAACAGCTTAAATCGGATGAATGGCATTATGCTTCATGGAAACTCACCAAGTTACACTGACAGGTCTAACACTAATGGTCCTGAAACTCCCAGACCAGTAAACTGACCAAAGGTTTCTTTGTCAGCCTCTATGACAACAAATGGTTTACCTGAGAACACAGAAGGTAAAGAGTCAAATTTACAGCTAACTGAGGAGAAAAACCACAGTGATTCATCAACATTTGAATCAGAAGGTACCCAAGCAAGTCCTGTAAAAAATAAACACTCCGATGAAGACCCTGTGGAAGCTGACAGGCATGAGGTAAAAAGACTCAAATTTGACAAAGACGGTGAAGACAGAGACACAACCAGCCAAAGTTCCCCTGGTGAGATGGCTTCAGCTGTGGTAGAAGAAACAGGAAGGCCATCTGCATCTCAGGATAAAGGCAGAGGAAATAGCTCTGCTAGACATCATTGTCATATGATCATAGACATACAGAAGAGGAGGAGGAAGAATCTTTTGTGACCTCACAAGAAATTACTCCAGAAAGAAAAGATCAAGAAAAAGAGACTGATGAGGCCTTACCTGTGAGTGAAGAGACTTCTGAGGGGAGTACTCAAATGGAGGAATTTGTTCTATCTCAGGAAGACAAAGATTTGCATTCTGAAGACAGTGAAAATACAAGACCTGTAAGTAGTGTTGCTGATTGCAGTGAAACTGAAGAATTAGGAGCCTAAGACAGTGAAACTCGAGAAGACCCATCAGAATCCCTGATGGAAAACAGTGACAACGCGACAGAGGCTGCAGAAGAGCCTATGGAGCAGGACTAACCATAAAGCCCATTTAGATGCAGTATTTTACATAACGCCCTGATTTTCCACTGTATAAAACTTATGTTACATAAAGTGGACCTTTAGTTTTACAAGACAAGCAGGTTGTAAAATATTCTCCCATGGAATAAATCCTGAAAGAGTTTTACGTGTAAGAACTATGAATATATCGGCTCCTTGAGGTCCTGCTTACCGCTGACTTTTTGGTCTGGTCAAATCAGTGCTATGTGTATAGATTTTTTTTTTTTTAAATTTAGAATAAAAGTTTTTAAACTGGAAGGTAACAATTATAATTTTGACAAACTTTTTGGAGTTACCACATTTAGTTTATATATATGCAAGAAAGCTTTTTTGTCTTGTCTATTTCTGACAGCTCTAGCAGTTTTCATATTTAGGTCATAGTTTCAACATTTTAACATGTGCATTATAGGGTTTCTTGCTGGTTTCCAGATTTTATTGTTTGACTATGTACAATGGAACCTTGTCATAAATACTCATAAATTATTTATATATATATATATATATATACACATATACATATACATATGTGTGTGTGTATATATATATATATATACATATATATATATGTACTATTCTAAGGGGGGAAATGTTCTATTTTTCTGTTTTTGTACGAGATGAATACAGTGAATACTTTTTCTATTGGAAATAATTGAATTCACCTCTTTCAGAAGGCAATTTCTTTCACTTCTGAATGATTCAAATAAAATCTTGCTCCTATGAAACCCTGGAAATCTTTAACACTGTTGAAAATACAAGGTTAGAAGGAGGGAGGCAGGCCCGAGTAAGTGAGGGAGGCGAGCGGGAGAGCCGGGAAGGGGCGAGGGCAGCCGGTCGCAGGGCACGAGGCAGCTGCCGGCAGCCCACTCTCAGGCTCCGTCTCGCTCACAGCCCGGAGCCCGGGCGGGGAATGACGAGGCCTGCGCCCCCTTGCTGCCCAGCCACTGCTGTTGGGCGCCGGGGCCGGGGCCAAGCAGACCTTCCCGGAGCGGAGAGCTCCCTCCACAGGGGCTGACTTTGATCGCGGCCGCTCCCGCCCCGGCTGAAGCCGCAGGCCCCGAGGATGGGCAGCCGGAGCGGAAGCAGCAGAGCCCCGGAGAGGAGGAGGCCGAACCCGTGGCGCCCGCGAGGAGAATGCGCGGCGCAGGGCTCTGAAGGATGGAGGGCGTTCTGCACAAGTGGACCAATTATCTCACAGGTTGGCAACGTCGGTGGTTTGTTTTATATAATTGGATATTATCCTATTATGATTCACAAGATGTGCAAAGGGAGCAAAGGAAGCATAAAGATGGCAGTTTGTGAAATTAAAGTCCACCGGCAGATAATACAAGAATGGGATTAATCATTCCAGGAGAGCAGCATTTCTACATGAAAGCTGTGAATGCTGCCGAGAGGCAGAGGTGGCTAGTCGCTCTGAGCAGTGCGAAAGCTTGTTTGACACCAGAGCAAAAGAGGAAAAAGAAATAAGTGAAACCAATGAATCTCTGAAAACCAAAATGTCCGAACTTCACCTCTACTGTGACCTCTTAATGCAGCAAGTTCATACCATACAAGAATTCGTCCATCATGATGACAGTCATTCATCCGCCAGTGTAGAGAATATGAATGAAGCTTCATCTCTGCTTAGTGCCACATGTAACACATTCATCACCATACTCAAAGAATGTGTGAAGATAGGAAATGCCAAGTTTAAACCAGAGATGTTTCAATTGCCTCATCCTGATCATTTAGTTTCTCCTGTATCACTTTCACCTACTCAAATGATGAAGCGTTCCATCAGCCACCCTGGTTCTTACAGCTAAGAGAGGAGTAGTCACATTGTAAAAGGCTTTCACTTCACCGAATCTCCCAACGGAACAGAAGGACCTACTCAGATACACACTAAAATGATATCCCCCCTGAAGACACAGATAGACCTGTTCACTGTTCGAGAAATGTTCTTAATGGAGATTTGGCATCAGCAACCATGCCTGAAGAAAATAGAACCGTGTCCAAAAAAAGATCTGAATTGGAAGATGTTCTTCCATACTTCTCTTCCTGAGGAAACTGAAGTGTCCAACTTTCTCTAAATATTGCTACGCAAAAGCTGCTGTAATTATATTGTTGTTATAGGAAGTAATTTTTTTTCCCTTTCCTTAGAAGGATTTCTCTGCACTTTATAGAATAATGTTAAAAAAAAAACAATTACAAAAAAAAGCCTTAGAAGTGTATTTTATCTTTATATAGTTTATTTGCGAGAGTATTTTCCTAATAAATTCATAATATGAATGTGCTTCTCTTTCTTTGAACAAATGATGGTTTGACAGGCATTTATGAGGATAAATGTAGATATTTTTTTTAAAAAGTATGAAGGACTGATGGCATCATCAATTTGTATTGTCACTTTTAAACATGGAACCTTTTGCACAGGTTTCATTTTGACAGAGGTGTGAAATATTCGATTGTGCCATGGAACAACTGGTCACTTACCCCCATTGAAAATATGTTACTGCACTGGTGTACAGTGATCGCATTGTCTTCCTTGAAGAAAAAAAAAAGGAATAACTAATAATATCTTAACATATCTTTAGCCCAAATGACATGACATATCAAGTATTTTTTTTTTTATAAAACCAAACTGTGCTGTCCTTCAGATGTGGGAATGGCGCTGCTGAATTGTTGATACCAAACTGTTGATATGAAGTATTTGATATTCATTTATTTATTACTTTCTGCTGCATCAGAAAGAGAGGATAGCATTCTGATTTGTAACCAACCAGATTTAATATGTGCATTCATTGTTACTTTCATTGTACCAGAAAAGAGATTAATGTTGCAGTGAATTTGCTCATTTTAAAACAGAAATAAAATTCTTTTTTTTTTTTTGTGGAAAAAAAAAAAGAAAATACAAGGTTAAAGACATTCCAAGAAATCTGTTCAAACTACAACATTTTCGTGTACTTCTGAGGTGCCTGACTAAAAGGACTTCATTTATTTATGAGAAAGATTTGCTTTATGTTAAAAACAGTCTTCAGCCATTACCTTCATATTTTGTAGGGTGAATGCTTAGGAAGCTGATGTGAGAACATCTCAGAAGAGCTGGGCAGGTAACCTGACCTTTCGCTTGCTTCTATGAACATTGTGAATATTACACATTTCTTTCTAAATTATCTGAAAGTATGCAAATGGATTTGGTGTGATACACCATTGTACTGGAGGAATTAATATATTACCTTAGTGATGTACTTGAGCTAAGTGATTGACAGTTCTAGGGGTGCATATAAACCAACATAATTAGTATGACACTTTGAAGTGAATTAAATATTTTTAGAACATGCTAGTATGACAGCCCATGTTATATTTTTCAGATCAGTGCAAAGCACTACTACTACTCAACTCAATGTTTTCAGATTCCGATAAAGTCATGCAAGCTGCAACTTCTCAGTCAAAATTACTGGCTGCCAAGTTTATACCTGTTTCTTCAACTGTACATTTTGATATTTAGAATTTTTAAATTTCTGTAAAGTAGATTTTGTAGATTGTAATGTGTTCATTACCTTTGTGAAGCGGTATATAATTGTATAATTTCGGTGTGTAAACTGAATGCTTGGTCTTTAAATACAATGTTCATATAAAGCAATAAATATTAATGTTATAAAAAATAATAGCTGTGTAACATTGGCCAAGTTACTTAACCTCAATTGCCCTCCAAAAAGCAAAAAAATAGACTAACTGAAATGGCAAAAAAGGCTCAAAAAGGCAATGAGGAGAAGAATGCCTTAAAAAACTTAATTTGCCAGATGGAAAAAGAATCTCAAAAGCTCACTAAAGAGAAACATTCGTTCAGAATTAGATTGGAGCAATTGGAAGCTAGTGAGAAATCAAGATACTATTAAACATATCCAAACAATGACAAAATAGAAGGCAATGTGCAATATCTCATTGAGAAAAGCAATGAACTGGAAAATAGATCAAGGAGAGGTAATTTACAAATTATTGGACTACCTGAAAGACATGATAAAAAAAAAAAAACTAAAAATCATCCTTCAAGAAATTCTCAAGGAAATTTGCCCTGATGTTTTATAACCAGAGGGCAAAATAGAGGTTGAAAGAATCCACCGATCACCTTCTAAAAAGGATCCCCAAAAGAACACTCCTAGGAATATTATAGCCATGTTCCAGAATTCCGACATCGAGGAGAAAATATCACAAGCAGTCAGGAAGAAACAATTTGAATACTGTGGAAACAGAATCAGGATAACACAGAACATGGCAGCTTATACCCTGAGGGATTGAAGGACTTGGATTATGATATTCTGGAGGTCAAAAGAGCTAGGATTAAAACCAAGAATCACTTACCCAGCAAAACTGAGTATAATGCTTCAGGAGAAAATATGGTCATTTCAAGCATCCTTGATGAAAAAAACAGAGTTGAATAGAAAATTTGACATTCAGATGCATGAAGAAAGATAAGGATGACAAGGTAAACAGGGAAAAGAAATCATAAGGAAATTATCAAAGTTGAAGTATAAAAAGTTCTCCATGAAAAAACAATAATTGTAACTTAATGAAACTTTTCTCGGTATAAAAGTAGTAGACCGTAATATAAATGTGTGTGTGCATACATACATATATATGTCTATATAGG
>NW_027187380.1:19010758-19059438 GCF_028583685.1 Petaurus breviceps papuanus | reverse complement strand
TAATATAAATGTGTGTGTGCATACATACATATATATGTCTATATAGGAGGGTATATGGGCGTATGAATACATATATGAGTGTGTATATATATATATATATATATATATGTACAGGGATGCATAGATAGAGGGCAAAGGACCAATTTAATAGGCAGGGGTGATACTTAAAAGGTGAAATTATGATAGGAGAGGGGAATATAATGAAAGGAGACATAGAAGAGGCAAGGGAAAATTGTTACAATGGAGGGGAAGAACAGGAAGGTAAAAGGGAATGGGTCAACTTTATTGTCATTGAATTTAGGTTAGGGAGGGAATGACATACACACTAAATAGGGTATCTCACCCTACAGGAGAGTAGGGGGAAAGCGATGACAGGGGAGATGATGGAAGGGAGGACAGGCTGGGTGGGGAGGGAAGTTGGAAGCACCAACTTTTGAAAAAGGACAGCATCAAAGTAAAGAATAGAACAAGAGGGAAGTGGGATAAGAGGGAGGGAAATATATTATTTTTTACAATATATCTACTATGGAAATGTTTTGCATAGCTACATGTGTACAACCTATATTGAATTGCTTATCTTCCCAGTAAGTGTGGGTGAGAAGGGAGAAAGGGAATGAATCTGGAATTCAAAGCTTTAAAATTAAATGTTAAATATATATACAATTATTAATATTATTTTACATGTAACTGGGAAATAAGATATACAGGCACTAGGGCATAGAGATCCAATGTGCCCTTCTAGAAAGGTGGAGGGGATATGGGGGAAGGTATGGGAGAGAGCAGATTGGAGGAGGGGATATCCAGTAGGATAGCAATTTTTGTGTGGTGGGTAGGGGGAAAATGGGGAGAAAATGTAAACTCAAAATCTTGTGGAAATGAATGATATATACTAGAAATTAATAAAGCATTTGATCAAAAAAATGTTTGAAAGTCTTCTATCTCATGGAATGTCAATTTTTTCCCCTAAAAGATTATACTTAATTTTGATGACTATGTGATTCTTAGTTTTTATCCTGACTCCTTTACCCTCCAGGATATCATATTCCAAGGCCTTTGATTCTTTAATGTAGAATCTGCTAAATCTTGTGTTATCCTCAGCATGCTCCATGATATTTAAGTTGCTCCTTTCTTGATGTTTGCAATATTTTCTCCTCCACTTGGGAATTCTGGAATTTAGATATAATACACCTGGCAGTTTTCATCTGGGGATCTCTTTCAGGAGAGGATAGATAGATTCTTTTGGTGTATATTTTACCATCTAGTTCTAGAACATCAGAATAACTAGAATTTCCTCGATAATTTCTTGAAATATGATATCTAGGTTCTTTTTTTTTATCATGGCTTTCAAGTACTCCACCAATTTTTAAATCATCTATGCTGGATCTTTTCTCCAGATAAGTTGTTTGTTTTTTTCCAAAATATGTCACATTTTTTTTTTTATTCTTTTGGGTTTGTTTTATTGTTTCCTGATTTCTCATGGAGTCATTAGCTTCCATTTGCTCTATGTCAATTTTTGAGGAATTATATTTTTTCACTGTGTTTTTGAATCTCCTTTTCCAATTAGTCAAATATTGTTGGTGTTTTTTTTAGTTTACATAATTCATTTCCAAATGATTTTGAGTTATAAATGTATCCCTATTTTCCCCTACCCACCACCGCAAAAAGCAAAACTAATGAATATCCCCTCCCCCAATATGCTCTCTTTCATATTTTCCCATATTCCCCCTCCAACTTTCCAGAAATGCACGGGGGACCTCTACACCCCAGTGCCCATATATCTTAATTAAATGTAAAAATAATAATGATTTTATATATATATATATTTAAACATTTGATGTTAAAATTTGAATTCCACATCCATTCCCTTCCACCCTCATCACCACGCTTACTGGGAAGATAAGCAATTCAATATAGGTTGTACATGTGTAACTATGGAAAAAATTTTTTATAAAGGATATATTGTGAAAGACTGACTACAATTACCTCAATCCTATCCCACTCCCACTAGTTATATTCTCTACTTTGATCTTGTACCTTTTGAAAAGTGGGTGTTCCAACTTCCCTCCTGCCCAGCCTGCCCTCCTCATCCCCCATCTCATCCCCTTTCCCCTACTCTCCTGTCATTCCCTCCCCAAGCCTAATTCATTCCCTTTTACTTTCCTGTTCTTCTGGCCCACTGTAACAGTTTTCCCTTGTCTCTTTTATATGAGATAATTTAGCCCATTCTGTCTCTCCCCATCTCCTCTCATTATATTCCTCTCTCATCTCTTAATTTCACCTTTTAAGTATCATCCCTTTCTATTAAATTGGTCCTGTGCCCTCTGTCTATGTATACCTGTACACATATATATACACACACACATTCATTCGCCCCTATGCTTTCCTATATAGACATATATATGTATGTGTATATGTGTGTGTGTGTGTAGTTGAAATTGAATATATTCCCTTCAACTATTCTCATACTGAGGAAAGTTTCATAAGTTACAATTATCATTTTTTCCATGTAGGAATGTAAGTAGTTCAAATTGGATAAGTTCCTTATGATTTCTTTTCCCTATTTACCATCTCATCCTTGCTTCTTGTATCTGAATGTCAAATATTCTATTCAACTTTTTTTTTCATCAAGAATGTTTGGAATTCCCCTGTTTCATTGAATGACCATATTTTCCCCTGAAACATCATCCTCAATTTTGCTGGGTAGGTCATTCTTGGTTTTAATCCTACCTCCTTTGAACTTTGGAATATCATATTCCAAGACCTGCAATACCTCAGTGTAGAAGCTGCCAGATCCTGTGTTATTCTGTTTGTCTTTCCACATTATTCAAATTGTTTCTTCCTGGTTGCTTGTTAAATTTTCTCATTGATCTGGGAATTCTGGAACCTGGATATGATATTCCTAGGAGTTTCATTTTTGGAATCTTTTTCAGGAGATGTTCCGTGGATTCTTTCAACTACTATTTTGCTTGGTTCTAAAACATCAGGGCAATTTGACTTGACGGTTTTTGAAATATGATTTCTAGTTTCTTTCATGGCTTTCATGTAGTCCAATAATTTTTAAATTTTCTCTCCTGGATCTATTTTCCAGGTCAGTGTTTTTTTTTTTTGCAATGAGATATTTCACATTGACTTCTGTTTTTTCATTTGTTTGGATCTGTTTAATAGTATCTTGATTTCTCATAAAGTCACTAGCCATTTGCTCCAATATAATTCTGAAGGAATGATTCTTTTCAGTGAGCTTTTGAGATTCTTTTTTCCATCTGGCAAATTCAGATTTTTAAGACATTCTTCTCCTCATTGGCTTTTTGAGCCTCTTTTGCCATTTGATTTAGTCTATTTTTAAGGTGATATTTTCTTCAGTCAATTTGTTGACTCTCATTTCATAATTTTATTTCATAATTCTCATTTCTCTTCCAAATTTTTCCTCCACTTCTCTTATTTGGTTTTCATAATCCTTCTTAAGCTCCTCTATGGCCTCATATTTTTCTTGGAATCTTTTGATGCAGGAGTTCTGAATTTGTTGTCTTCCTCCTGTTCCATTCTTGGATCCTTTTTGTCCCTTAAAAAGGAATCCAAAGTCAAACCACACTGTGCTTGCTTTACTTCCTTTGCTTGCTCATGTTGCCACTCAATTACTTGAGTTTTGAGCTTTTTGCCACAGTAGAACTCTGCTACCAGCACAGTTAGATTGGTCCCAATCACTGGGGTTTTCTCAGCTTCTGGAACTATTAGTTGGGTGCCCTCTCTGAGCCTCCACACAATCTGAGATAGTGGTCACACATCTCTGGAACTGCACACCAGACAGTGGTACAGATACAAGCAGTTTAAAGCAAGTGCTATTACCCCTCAGACTGGATGCTTATTCTCCCACAATCTATGATCCAGGAGCTCTGAAGCAGCTACGGGGCAGTGACTGGACAACCTCCATCTCTTCTCCCCCAGGGGACAGAGGCCAGAACACGTTCCTGGACTCCCAGCTCCCAAAGTTCACACTGCACTGACCTCTCACTTTGTCCTTAGCATTTACGTGTTGATAATTCTGTAACCACCACAGCTGCTAGTGATCTAAAGTCTCTCCAGCTGGTGGCTGCTTGTGGTCACCCTGAGGCTAAAACCTCTGGCTTATGTGGGCCTGGGCTAGGCTCCCAGAGCACTGCATGGGCCCCTTCCTGTTGGCCTGCTACACTGTCTTGAGTGGGAGGTTAGCTTTTCTGTGTCATTTTGTGGGTTCTGTAGCACCAAAGTTTATGTAAAGTCATTTTTTTTACATGAATTGGAGCAGGTGGGAGCAGGAGCCCCACAGAAGTCCCGTTTTTACTCTGCCATCTTGATACCTGATCAAATGTTTTTGAAGCATTTTTCTCTTCATTGACTTTTTGGATCTCTTTTATCTTTTAGCCTAGGCATTTTTTAAGGTGTTATTTTCTTCAGATGTGTGTGTGTATGTGTGTATCAATTTGCTGATGCATTTTCCATTTTTTTGGTGCATCACTCTCATGTTTATTTCTTGTTAACAGCATCTTGTTGAATGCTGGTTGCTAATCCATTTTGTTATCTACTTCTCTTTTATTTGTGAGTTTATCCCATTCATGTTCACTGTTAGGACTAATTGTGCTTTTCCTTCCATCTTGTTTTCTTCTGTTTATCCTTCTCTCTCCATTTCATCCTCTTCCTTTTTAAAATTCTCTTTTGTTTCTTAGCACTTCCTTCTTCTATTCCCTTTCACTTTTATCATATCTCATTTCTCTTGTTCCATTCCCCTCCTATGTCTGTGTTTTGTGAGATAGATTATATTTACAGGTGCATATCTGTCTATTTATGTTTCTGTTTATGTATCTGTCCTTCAATCTATATCCCTCTTTGAACCAACTTGTCAATGAGGTTCAAGCATTGTTGCCTCCTCCCTTTTCCCCCTTATTATTAAAGCTCTTTTTTGCATACTTTTATGTGACACAATTTTCCCTGTTCTTTCTCTCCTCACTTTTTCCAAGGCATACCTCTTTTTCATCCATACATTTTTTTACATCACTCCTATATAATCAACTCATTCTCAGGCCTTCTTTCTATGTAGCATCCTTCTAACTTCCCTAATAATGGTAAAGGTTTTAGAGGTTACATGTATCATCTTCCCACACAGAAAAGGCCTTATGATTTATCTTTTTTATGTTTCTCTTGAGTTTTGTATTTAAATGTTAAAATTTCTGGTCATTTCTGCTCTTTTTTGTCAGAAATGCTTAAAAATTCTCTATTTCATTAAATGCCCGTTTTTTTCCATTGAAGGATTATATTCAGTTCTGCTCAGTAGTTTATTCTTGGTTGTAATCCCAGCTTTTTTGCCTTAAAAATATCATATTTCAACCCCCAAATTCCTTTTACCATGATAACTACCACATATTGTGAGGTCCTGTGGTTCTATTATGTTTGAATGGTTATTTTCTGACTGCTTGAAGTATTTTTTTTCTTTGTCCTGGGAGTTCTAGAATTTGGATACAATGTTCCTGGTAGTTTTCATTTTCGGATCTCTTTCAGGTGGTTATCAGTGCATTCTTTTAATTTTCCTTTTAGCCTCTGGTTCTGAGATATTGGGTCAGTTTTCTTTGATAATTTCTGAAAATATGATAACTAGGCTATTTCTATGATCATGGCTTTCAGGGATTCTAATAATTCTAAAATTATCTCTCCAAGATCCATTTTCCATGTTAGATTTTTTTCTATTTTTAAAAAAATGTTTAACTTTATTTTATTGTTTCTTGATGTCTTACAAAGTCATCATATCCCATTTGTACAATTGTAATTTTTATGTTAATTTCTTCAATGAGTTTTGTATCTCTTTTTCCATTTGACCAAATCAGCTTTTTAAAGAGTCTTTTTCTTTTTTCTCAGTGAATTTTTGAACATTTTTTTTTCCATTAGGTCAGTTCTCTTTTATAATATGTTATTTTCTTCTGTATTTTGATTCCTATTTCACCAATAATTTATAATTTTATGATTATATATATAATCTTTTTTAATTTCTTCTTTTGCTCTCATTTCTCTAATTTTCCCTCTACCTCTCATATGTGTGTGTACTCTCTCCCAGGAATTCTTGCTGGGCTTGAGTTTGAAACAATTTTTCCCCTTAAGGACCATCTTAAAGCTCTTTTGACTTCTTTGTCTTCTGATTTTGTGTCTTGATCTTCCCTTTCACACATTTTATAACTTAGTTCTTTTTTGTCATTTGATCATTTTTCTGCCTATTTTTTTTTTTTTATGTTGAACTTTATGTTACAGTTTGGCACTATTCGTAGTGTGGTGGTGGAAGTCACTGAATAAAATTTAATGCTTTTTTACACTGCTCTTTTCAGCAGGTCTGGTGGTTTGGAAATTTTCAGTGCTTGCAAGGTGGTGTGATCTAGAGAGAGGTGTGGTCACTGCTTTCCTGGTCTATACTCTGGTTCTTACCCAGAAAGGGCCCCCAATTCCTTGGAATTGAAATTTATGTTCTTCTTCAGCACACTATCATTTCCCTTGGTGGGAAATAGAAACCATTCTGTTCCTTGGGGTCCCTGATGCTTTTTTTTTAACCACTTCTATGGTTTTCTGCTTGCTCTCTCTTGATTGATAGTGCTCCTTCTTGTCCTTGGGCCATATAGGCTATGACTTTGACCAATAGCCTATGAGAGTGAACAAAAGGTTTTCCTGTAATCTCCTCCTGATCATTTACCAGGTCCCCTTATCACATCTAGCTTGAGAGCATCCAAAGCTCCTGCTGATTCTGTCATCACCTCATAGTCCCATTACTAGTGTTTTCCTCATATAGGCTCTCGGCTAGCCTCCACACCCATATCACAGATCCCTCTTTCTGAATCTTGGATTTATTCATAATTCATTTTAGTGGGCTTTTTCCATAAAGTTCAATTTCATGGTACTCAAAATCCAGGAATATGGTGCTTGAGTACATCATCACTATTTGTTACCAAAGAGCATAGCCAAACAGATATGCTCTTGTCATCACCGCCATAGTTTGCTAAACATATATCGAAATATTAGGATTAAATTCTATATTGAAATCCACTCATTCATCCAAAAAAATATTGATCACATAATATGTACAAGTCATTGTGCCAGCATCTGCTGACATTAATCTGACATTAAAAATAATGACAGAAACATATCCCCTGTCCTCAATCAGCTGACAATTTTGTCACAATAAGTAGACAAACATAATTTAATACAAATCAACATGCATTTATCGTGTGCCTACCAAGTGCTACTCAGTTTTTTACCCATTCACAGTCACATTCCAGGTATGGGCTTTATCCCATCATATCTCAGTGATACCAATGATGCTAATTTTTTTTTCTCTGAATTAGGGTCTTTGATTTTTTCTTGCTGCTTAAACTTTGGCCAGTTGTACATAGATATATGAGACCAGAGGTTTACAGTTGCTTCATACGGACTTCTGAGTGTGTAACAACAATGCAGTATTCACAATGCCTACAGTGACTATAAGTATGCTGATGTGGTTATTAATCACAAAATGTAACAAGCTCTCTATATGGGGGGAACATAGCTAGAACATTTATTCAAATATCAGAAAACTGAGTACCCAAACCAGAAAATCAAAGTGATCACGGTAGCCATGGAGTTAGCACACATAGTTTTTGCAGTAAACAGCCACATTCTCAAGCCTTCAAAACAAAACAGGTTACCTTAGGCAAAGATCATCCTCTCCTCACTCATGGTAGATATTCAGTCTCCAAGCAGCTCACTCCCAGCAGCTCCAGCCCCCAACAGTTCCTGTCTCCAGCAGTCCTCAACAGGAATTCTTAGCAGAAATTCTGCTGTTGTGCTCTCTCCACTGGCATCACCACCACTTCCAGTGACCACACTGGCTCCAGCCTGGCTCCTACTTGGCTCCAGCTCCCTCCTGCCCCACCCCTTCCTGCTAAGTCAGCAAGTTCAAGGGGCATGGCAGATCTTCAAATCCCATTACCATTACAGAGTGTTTTAATTTCTCTTCCTCTCTTTTTATTATAGTTACTTTTTTTTACCTCAAACTTAGATTATAGACATTGTGAATATTTTATTTCCCCTCTTTTTTTTAAAGATTCTTAAAAATAAAAAAGGAAATATTCACTTACTAGAGTCTATTAGATACATTCCATCTTTGACTAGGATTATGGCATCTCTTTATTTTAAAATCATAGTTCAGAAGTCCAAGACCAATTTCTAGGCACTACTTAATACCAGGGCAACTATTAACTTCCATATCAACATTTTCTATAACCCTTTCCTTAACTTCAATGGGCAATAAGGATAAACATACAGACTGTGCCCCTTGATCAAATGATCTTGATATTCTTCCTCAAGACATCATCATCTTTTTTACATGCCTTTTGGTAGTATCTTTTGAACCCTCTTGCATCACTAGAAGTGTGCAGAACTCATCAACATTAGTGTCTCATTTCTGGTCCCATCATCACATTGTCTTAAATCTAAACTGAATCCTACCTCCTCCTAATTTTTCATATTATATTTTATATGTCCCTTAGCAAAAAAAAACAGACTTCCTCTCACAGTATGTGCTTAATACATAATATTTATATACATATTTATGCAAGTAGTTGTATATATATACATGTATAAAATATATAATACATATATATATACATTTACATGCACATATGTCTAATTGTATGATACACATAGTATTACTACTGATACTATACACATGTATTAATTCATGAAAGCATACACATATGTACATATGAACATGTATATGCAAAAACGTGTCTATACAAACAGATGTGCATATATAGACAGATATATATTTATTCACACATTATTTTATATTCAAATATAGACATAATTATTGTATGTAGGTATATGTGCATATATATGAAATATACAGTTTGCACGCACATGTGTATGTATTATGCATCTGTGTGCATACACATGTGTACACATACATCACAAACATATGTGTGCACAAATTCAAATATATGCACAGATGTGTATATATAAACCTATAAAGTTCATGTTTATATATTATGCAAATTGCATGCATTACATGTGTATATGTGCATGTATATATATATATATATATAATCAACCAAATTTCCAAAATTTCTAGAATTTTTAATGGAGGGAGTTTTGTTCATTAATCTATGGCCTAAACTGAAAGAAATCTTTCAGAACAGTATTTTTTAATGACAGAATAATTTCATTTAAAATATACACACATGTGTACAGATATCTATCTGTATCTATTTTTTTCTATCTGTATAGATGGCTATGTACATGTGTGTGCACGTGTGTGTGTGCGTGTGTGTAGCCCTTGAAGTCTTCTCTGAGGTCCTCTCTAGTTGTTCTAGGAAGACAAACACTTATCCTTTTATTTTTGCTGCTCTACATTCATTTCATGACAATTTTTCTATCTGTTTGTGGAGAAAATCTTGAAATTCTGGGAATTTTTGACCTACTCTGCTATCTTCCCAGAAAGTTTGTACATATACAAGAAATTCCTGAATCTGTAGAAACTTTAGTGGGGAGTTTGTCCATATAGCTAAAACCTCAACTGTGTGTGTGTGTGTGTGTGTGTAGTATGTATGTATGTGGATAGATAGATATGTGTGTATATTAGAATTTTCCCCTGATATTTAATTAAAAATCAATCATTTCCTCAGTTGTTCATAATTTAATAGAAATTTTCTATATGTAATCCCTCAAAGAAATCCGCATTATGATTAGAAAACCAGTCTCCATATCAATAAGATCTGAGTTCAAGACCTGCTTATGACATATGTTGGATGTTTGAACATGAGAAAATCATTTAAAACTAAGACTGTAGAAGACAGTTATCTCTAGAAATAGTTTCCAGTACCAATGAAATTACTATTTTGGTCATTATCACTTCCAAAATGCAAACAATGGAGGCTACTGGAACTGAGCAGGAGCAACAAAATTCTTGTAGAATTTAGGAGATAATAATCCATGAAATTCCCCTATTTTCATGAATTGCTTATTTAGCTTCTTTTTCCTTTGGGATCCTGTATGTTCGGTAATGATCCTATGTTTAACTAGACAGACAGTAAGAAAAATAACAATAAAATATATCTCTGTCCTTGGACAAAATTATCTTTCTATATACTATTAATTCAGCTATTTACCAAATAACAAGGAACCTCCCCAAAACCAAACAAAAAGCATTTCAGTTCTGGTGTTAGTCATTTTCAGAACAGACTAAAGCCTAAAACTTTCCATCATCATGCAGAATTTGTTCTAATCAAAGGATGGCAGTAAGGTTCTTTGTGGTTTGAGCTTACAAAGGTGTGGCCCCATGGGTGATCATTTCTATACAATTTAGTGACCTCATTTCCAGGCAAAGTAAGTATCGGCCCCTTGAGATTTCATGACTTTTAAAAACTTTGGATGCAAACAGGTACAAACCAACACGTACAAGTAAAGAAGAAGGTGATTGGAATTCTGAGAAAATGAGGAGGAGAAATGGTCAGATTTTATGTCAACATTTGTGTTAGTAAAGCCATGTTATCTTTTGTGCTGAAATTGTTTCCCTTAGCATTTAGCTGTACTGTATGGAAGTACCAATGGTATAGGGAAAAATACATTCTATTCACTTATAAAATGTTAGATAGGTGTACAGTGGATTAAGTACTAGGCCTTTACTGAGGAATACCTGTGTTCAAATTTGACCTCAAACACTTACTAGCCATGAAACAATGGACAAGTCATTTAATCTCTCTCTGCTTCATTTTCCTCAATTATAAAAAGGGAATAATGATAGTACCTACTCCCCAGGTATGCTGTGAGAATCATATGAGCGATTTGTAAAGCACCTGACACATGGTTGATTGTTGTTCTTCATTCATAAGGAGGACCAGAATGACATAGCTATATGAGGATCAAGATACACTGTGTCCATATGGGTGGATCAGAACCATATGAGCTCAGAAGGCTCTACCACATGTCAAATACATATAGTCCATATAAACATTTGGAGTGGGCGCATAACATGTTTTTAGTAAATGTTTGCTTCCTTCCTTCATGAGGCCACAGGGATTTTTTTTTTTTTATTTTAGCAGGGCATACTGGCTTTTGAGAGCACCAGTGAAACATACTCCTCTACTGATCTTGACATTTTCCCTGGAAACTAATTGGATAGGATTTTCAGCCAGAGTTGTCATTACGATTTCCTTCCTATTGATATGAACTGTGGCTCTGAATCTTCTATAAATATCTTCTCAAATTTAAGAAGCCTTCATTCTTTTGCAGTTGTACTGGGCATACAGTTATGCTGGGAAGTCAGCCCTGACATTGGCCATTCTTCACTATTAAAAGGTAAAAGCCCTCAGGTTAGAATGTGATTGTCATGAATTTGCCATATATTTTGCATATCTATATGTCACATAGATGGCATATAGATGGCACCAAATGTTCTTTTCTCAATAATATGTGGCTTGCCAAGTACATAGGAAGGGACTTAGAAATGAATTTACCTGTCTTTCAGGTATTTAAGCCAAATTGTCCCCATCCTTGATTGTCTTAATAATTAAAAAGTCCAAAGAAAATTTTTCTTTTGGCCCTCTCCCTCTTATTTTGAATAAAGGGAATATTAATTAAGGAATTCCCAGTCTAGATGATTTTCACACAGTAATGACAGGAAGATAACAATATTTTAAATTACAAAGTGTATCACTGCCTGAGAGCTGATAGTTACTTAACATTTTAAGGTTTTTGAAGCACTTTATAATATTAAGACAATACCAGTCAACAAGCATTTAATAAATATCTATTATGTGCCGGACACTGTGCTAAGCGCTGGGGATACAAAGACAAGAAAAAAACAAACAAACAAGCAAACAAATAATCAACAACAATAGAGCAGTCCATGTTCTCACAATATGTAGACAATTATATAAAAACAAGATAATGATCCCATAAATTGGGGGTAGTCTCAGAGAAATAGAAATAAGATTAAGGAGGATTTAGAAAGACTCATTGCAGAAGGTGAGACAAGTCATTTGATCCTCACAATAATCCTTTATAAGAACTATTCTTATTCCTACTTTGCAAAAGAGGTAGTTGAGACTTAGAGAGGTGATACTACTTGTCTATTATCATTTAGTCAGTATAAGAGGTAGAGATTTTTTAGCACATATCCCTTCTGATTTGAGGTGCAGTATTTTTCTCACTTCAGCCTTTTAGGCTCAAATTCCTCAATGAAACCTTCGTCAGTCCTCATAGGAATATCTCCATACCATAATTTCTCAAGAATTTGTTCCTGCATTTCATGAATTTATAAGCTATTTGGTTGCAATTATTGATTTTCTAAATACAGCATATATTTAACTAAGAGGAGTGTAGATTATAATGGGGGTTGTTAAAGGGATTTTTTGTAAATTACAAATATTCAACACATTTGTTGAAAATACAGGATTAAGTGACAGGTAACAGATAATGAGTCTTTTCCCCATTTAGATTTTGAATGTTTACATTCACAGCTGTAAAAGGCATGATAACTCAGGTTACTCAAATAAACTGTGCACAACATGTTAAGGGTTTTCTTCCCCTTTAATACTTTGATAGGTCTCTCTAAAGGAAGGGTAAGAAAATATCTGCACCTCTTTGGGAAGTGTTAAAAAATTCTTAAACAAGTCTGATGGAATTATAGGACAGCTATCCATTGGTTGGCTGAAGGATTAGACCTAAGATGTCCTTAAAAAGCATGAGCCAGATCCAAGAAAAGAGATTTCTCTAACAGTCAAGAAGATGGACAGCTATAGAGGAAGAACTCAGCTCCTGAAATTATTCTATGTTATTTTGCTTTGTGTTTCCTTTTGAACCTGAACCTGGAATGGCTTGTGTTTCAGCTATTTCCTATACTGATTGGGGGGTGGTTTTAATGGGAGTTGATATAGGAAATTAATCTCTTCTCTTCCTCCTCCTTACTCACAGTGGCATCTTGTAATGGAGCAACTCACCCAGCAGGAGATGCCATGAACAAAAAAGTGTCGACTCAGATAATCTAGGGGTAAAATTGTAAAATTGAGTGGTGCTATTGAGAAGTAGCTAGGGACAAGTAGGTGGTGTAGTGGATAGGGTGTCGGGCTTGATGTCAGAAAGAGCTGAGTTTGCATCCAACTTCTGATACTAACTGTGTGACCTTGGGCAAGTCAATTAACATTGTTTGCCTCAGTATCCTCATCTGTAAAATGAGCTGTGGAAGATAATGGCAAACTACTCCAGTATATTTGCCAAGAAAATCTCAAATGGTGTCATGAAGAGTTAGACATGACTGACAACAAAAGTTGAGAGGAGAAGGTCCTAGGAATCTCGCCCAATGTATATACTTCAATTGGCAAGGTTGAGGAGGGGAGAATATGGAGAATGAGGACAACAGAAGGGAAAAGTCAACAGGGCCCTACTCTGCCAGAGGTGTAAATGGCCTTGAATACATATACATTCCCGTCAAGTATATTATATTTTATGTATGTACGGTATGTACTTTTCTCACAAATATATGTGCATTTGTAAGATACTGTAGCACAAATTTATGGGGATGATATTTCATAGATTCTTTACTTACCATGCCATTATCAGTAAATGTCTTTATTTTGAGTTGATTTGGGTGATCATGCCTGCTATTAAAGGTAAACACAAATATAAAGACTGATAAGATGTAGTTTTAGGAGTGTGGATTCACAAAGAATCTTTCTATAGGACCCAATCTGAAAGCCTAAAAAGGGAGGATGTGTATCCCAGGAAGAACAAATAGGTATTTATGTATTTGTATTAACACTCCTATTAAATAAGAATTTCCTTCAGATCAGAAAATGTGGATGCGTGTATGTGTGTCTTTCTGGAACTAACACGATTTTTTGCTCATAACATATGCTTAGTAAAAATGCATTGATTGGTTTCCAGGATCTCTATCTGCTAATGTTCTTTTTTTTCCAAAGAACGTTTTATTTGATTTAATGACAGAGGATCTTTATTTGAATCTTGACCCTACCAATTACTAGCTGTGTAAATTTACCTAAGTCATTTCTCTGGTCATCAGTTTCCTTTCCTGGAAATTGAAAGCATTTGACTAGATTCTGTTCAAGGTTCCTTCCAGCTCTACATCTAAGTTCTATGTAATACAAAAGCAATTGTTTACTCCCTGTATAAATGCTGATTGCTCTCTAATAATTACAGGTATATAAATAACACTTTAAGGCTTTATATACATACCTCCTTTAAGCCTTACAACAATGTCATGAAGTAGATATTTGAAGTCTAATTTACCTCTTTTTATATGTTTAGAAATTGAAATTCAGTTTTTCAAGTAGGATTTGAACCCACTAACCACTTTTTAAGTAATAAAGAAATCTTGGAGCATAACTTACATGATGCCTATTCACTGAGCCCTCAGCATCTTACATGGGTTGGGGGGTAGTTTATTTTTCTACTTCTTCTACCTGTTTGGGGTAACAACTCTTCCATTGTCATGATACCCTCATTCATCAACTCTAGTCCTCTATTAACCTTTATGAAAACTTTTGGCAGTAATCAGGGACCAACCCTCTTTGGCATATATTCAAACCTACCTATGTTGCCGTCTCCTTCCTCTTGACACCAACTGGCATTCTCATTGTTGAGTACCTTCCCTAGAATTGAAGCTTAATCATTTATTGTTACAGCCTCTGATCGGGCTGATAAGGTACTTGCCCAGGTAGTCACTTTTTCATTCTTAAACTGGAGTGTGGGGAATTCTATTTAAATTAGGCAGAGCTGTACTTTTAGTATTTTGTTTCTACCCTGATTCCAATTTCTCACTTACTTTTTTAGCCTGAAAGAAGATAACCTTTTAAAAGCAGGCACCATGAGGAGAATTTGGGGGACATTAAACCTTAGGGGAAAAGACTCAGAATGGGAGAGTAAAGTTGGTTGCCTGTTTAGTTAGTTGATTCCTCCCTAGTTCTAATGCCTTTCTCAGTTAGAAATATGTTGACTTTAATTTCTCTTCCATGTTGCTTCTTCTTTCTGGAGGGGAAAAAAGAGAGACTCTGGGCCATCTGACATAAAATCATTTAGTCATAAAGATGGATAAATTAATGCAAATGGAGGTCCAGATTATTTTCCAATTTGGGCAGTGCAGTATAGTGGAAAGAGTGCTAGGTTTGGAATCAGATGATCTGTGTTCAAATCCTGGCTCTGTCACTTACCATGTTGGAAAAATCATTTCATCTTTATATGACTCAGTTTTCTTATCTGGAAAGAGAGGGGGTTGGAATAGATGGCCTATGACATCCCCTCCAGCTCTACATCTATGATCCCATGGTTCTCTGTCATCAACTACAACAAATATGGTGTCCAAGGAAAGTTGTTTCCATGGACAAAGTTCACTAGACCAAAAAGCTACTGAACTGACTTCCCCTAAAGGTAGTAAGAATTCCAGATAGCTAATTAGAGAATAGAAATAGGGAGGAGTTCACCTGGGTATAGTCACAATGGAAAGGAAGACTACCATATGGTAATTATTATAATTTTTAGATTTATATTTACCAGCTAGGTCAAATTAGTGTGAACAACTCTGAAATGATCATATTATTTGAACTTTCATTGCATTTATTGATTGGGTTGGGACCATTTGCCATATATAAACTTACACTTTTGAAAAGTACAAATATGAATACATGAGACCATTTCAAGGGATTCATTATATATATAATCATTATAATAATAATTATTATTATTATTATTTTATAGTCCTGGCTCTGTCACTTACCATGTTGGAAAAATCATTTCATCTTTATATGACTCAGTTTTCTTATCTGGAAAGAGAGGGGGTTGGACTAGATGGCCTATAACATCCCCTCCAGCTCTACATCTATGATCTCATGGTTCTCTGTCATCAACTATAACAAATATGGTGTCCAAGGAAAGTTGCTTCCATGGACAAAGTTCACTACATCAAAAAGCTACTGAACTGACTTCCCCTAAAGGTAGTGAGAATTCCAGATAGCTAATTTGAGAAAAAAATAGGGAGGAGCACTCCTTATTTTATTATATTATATATATAGAATTATATTATAATTATAATAATTATGGTAATTATTATAACTAATTATTTTTGCTAAGCAGGAGCTATGACCATGACAGAAAAGGAAAATGACAAATTCTGGAAAGGATGTAGGAAAACTGAGACACTTAAGCACTGATGGTGAAGTTGTAAACTGGTTTGACCATTCTGGATAAGAGTTTGGAATTTTGCTCAGAAGGTTATAAAACTGTGCATATCCTCTGACCTAGAAATACTCCTACTAGATAGGCATCCCAGAGAGAGTGAGAGGAGGATCTTTATGTACAACAATGTTTATATTAGCTCTTTTACTGGTAGGAAAGAATTGAGGGTATGTCCATCAAGTGGGGAACCTAAACAGATTGTAATATATTATTTTGATGGAATACTATTGTGCTATATGAGCAAGATGCTTTCAGAAATACCTAGAAAGATTCACATGAGTTGATGCAAAGTGAAGTAAGCAGAATCAGGAGAACACTGTGCACAGTAACAGTGATATGATAAGGATGATCAATTGTGAAAGACTTAGCTACTCTAATCAAAACAATCATCCCAGACAACTCCAAAGGGCCCATGATGAAAAATGCTATTCAGTCCCAGAGAGATAGAGAGATAGTGATCTTTTGAGTACAGACTAAAACTTACTTTTTTTGGTTTTGTTTTTTACTTTATTTTGAGTGTGTTATTTTTGCAACATGGTTATTATGGAAATAAAATTCCATTTAAAAAGTAGGAGTTAAACTCATTCTTTATACCTTCTATATCTATAGCTATGTAGTATGCACTCAAGTAGGTTTACCAGTTTTGCTTATGTGTATATTTATATATACACAGATAAATGCATACCATTAGGTCCTAATTAGGGGAAATAATGAATCCCATGAAATGATCTCATGTATTCATATTTGGACTTTTCAAAATTGTAAGTTTATATAATATGGCAAATGGTCCCAACCCAATCAATATATGCAATGAAAGTTCACATAATATGATGATTTCAGAGTTGTTCACGCCAATTTGACCCAGCTGGTTATATGTGTATGTGTGTGTCTATGCATGAGTGTGTACATATGTATGTATGTATATGTCTACACATACATGTGTATATGTGTGTATATATATATATATATAATGTCCCCAAATTCTCATGCTTTTAAAATTTAATTATTTATATTAATTTACTTTGCTTTTTGGAGGGGGGAAAGCAGAGCAATTTGAGTTGTTATTTGCCCAAGGACACGTGGCTAATAAATGTTACGTGTCTGAGGCCAGATTTGAACTCAAGTCTTCCTGACTCCAGGGCTGATGATATATTCATTGAACCACCTAGCTGCCCTACATTATTCATATTTCTTATATATTTTTTTATTTTTATGAGTTTTAAATAACAAAAATAATTGAACAATAAATAATTTAATAATTCAATAATATATCCATTGTGTATATTACAATTTCTATATGTAACTATTTCTATTTCTTTCTCTATGTATACTGAAACAGCAAAAATAAAATATAACTATACATTAATTCCACAAGCATGACAAGGTCCAATCCAGCCTTCAGGGCTCTAGAGGCAGCCAGGACTGCCTCCCTGTGGTTCATATATTAACTTAGAAGAGCCACAATTACCTATGTCTTATTGTAGTTTTATTTTATGTTATTAAATATTTTCCAATTACACTCCTGATTCAAGCTATAAACAGAAGTGCTGTGGGCCAAATACAGCCTATAGGCCATTTGTTTGACTAAAGCTATGTATAACAAAATGATTATGCTGAATTCGAATAAGAAATGTATCACATTTTAAAATTTCAAATATGAAACTTTATTTTATTTTGTTTGAGGCATTTGTACTTCTGATGACTTTTGGAAAAGTAAGTATATGTGTCTATACATACATGCATATATGCACACGCACACACACAGACACACACATACACAAATATGTGTTTATGTGTATATACACCTCCTCCTCCAGAAAAGATATTTTTTTTAATCTTGAAGATTTTGGATTTTGATTTTTATTGTTTCACTTTCCGTTAAATATTTAGAGGAATCAGTGAGCACTATGGGATGTAAGCATCTATGGAGAGCAATCATTTTGTCATAGAACTCAGTGATCAAATGAGACAATAATGAACTGAGAATTGCCATGGAAGATTAAGTCCTATGAGTTACAAGAAAATGGAATGTTTCTGACCGTGCTTTGAAGAGGGAATGACTTTGATGTCTTAAGGGGAAAACTAGAGCTCCAGATGGAGTAAAGAACTTTAAATTTCAAATGGCAAGGAAGCCATTTTGAAATGAGAGAGATCATCACATTTGACTACTTGGCTGATGAAATACACTTTTGGAAAAATAGAGCTTTTGGAAGATATACTCGAAGACTGGACTAATTTCTGATTTATATTTTTTTAATTTTAATCAGGGAGTACGCATTAATTCAAGGTTACTTTAAAGACTTAAAATTATGGTATGAGGATGATGATCAAGATAGAGGCAGAGAGAGAGTGAAACAGAGAAAAAGAGAAATTCATGGTATGGTCCTTCCTAAAAAGAATTTACACCTAACATTCAAGGTAATTTTTTTTCTTTTTCTATTTATTTTTATTTTTAGTTTACATCATTCAGTTCCACAAGATTTTGAGTAACAAATTTTCCCTCCATTTTTACCCTACCCATCACCCCAAAACTGTGATCCAACTGAATATCACCTCCCCCAATCTGCTCTCTCCTATATCTTCCTCCACACACCCTCCAGCTTTCCAGTACAGCATGGTGGATCTCTATGCCCCAGTGCCTGTATATCTTATTTCCCAGTTACATGTAAAATAATAAAGATTATATATATTTTTTAAACATTTGATTTTAAAACTTTGAATTCCAAATTCTTTCCCTTCCTCCCTTGTCACCCACCCTTACTGGGAAGATAAGCAATTCAGTGTAGGTTGCACATAGCAACATAGGTTGCTATGCAAAACATTTCTATGGTGGATGAATTGTGAAAGACTGGCTAGATTTCTCTCCATCCTATCACAACACCACTTGTTCTATTATCTATTTTTATCCTGTCCCTTTTCAAAAATGGGTGCTTACTACTTCTCTCCCCCCCAGACTGCCCTCCCTTACATTATCTTCCCTCTCATCCCCTTCCCTCCTACTCTCCTGTAGGGTGAGATACAGTATTTAGTGTGTATGTCATTCCTTCCCTAAGCCAAATTCAAAGAGAATAATGTTGACTCATTCCATTTTGCCTTCCTGTTCCCCTCCATTGTAACACATTTCCATTATATCTTCTATATGAGATAATTTACCCCATTCTTTCTCTCCCTGTCTACTCTCATTATATTCCTTTCTCACCTCTTAAATTAACCTTTTAAGTATTAATATAAAATAATACTAAAACCTCAGGCTCATGCTGGCCTGGGGTCAGTTCCCAGAGTGCTGTGCTGGCCACTTCCTGCTGGCCTGCCAGACTGTCTTCAGTGTGAAGTTAGCTTCTCTGTGTCATCTTGTGGGTTATGTTGCTCCAAAGTTTCTTTAGAGTCATTTTTAATATGAATTGGAGGAGGTTGAAGTAATGAGGAGAAGAATGCCTGTTTCTACTCTAGCATCTTGACTCCTCCCCCCAACATAAAATATTAAATTAAGTTGCCAATGAATATTTCTTTTAATCTCTAGCAAGATCTTACCATGTCCTATTCCACTTATGTTAGCTTGCTAGTGGAGAAATTATTTGCCATTTTGTTTTTTGTTTTCAAATAAAACATTCCTTGCTTTAAAATGCTTTTATCTCATATGTTCTCCATAACTGTATGAGGCAGGTACTGGTACTATTCTTATTTCCATTTTATAGATGAAGAAACTGAGACTTAGAGAGGATAAATAACTTGTCCATCACTCCAATGAGAAATGTTGAAGGTCAGAGTTAAATCCAGTTTTTTTTTCCTGAAATTCCTTTATTGTAACTGCCTTCCACTATGTAGATCATCAGTGCTTCTATACCTGGTTGTCTTGAAGTTACCTAGATCATTGAGATGCCAAATACCTTTCTGATTATTACATAAGCTAATGTAAGGCAGAGGAAGGACGTGAATGTAGGTGTTTTTGACAATAAGGGCAACCCTCTGTTCCCTATGCTATGCTGCATACTTTCTATATTTTTTTGTGTGTTTTGGAGGGGGAAGCAAGGGCAATTTGGATTAAGTGACTTGCCCAAGGTCACATGGCTACTAATAGTTAAGTGTCTGGGGCCAGATTTGAACTCAGGTCCTCCTGACTCAGTGTCAGTACTCTATATACTGCACCACCTAGCCTCCCAAATTTTTAAAAATTTTTTTCATTCTCTTCTAAATGTGATTCTCCAAAGCACCAAGAACCTTCCTTATCACTTTATAGTCCCTACTGATAAGTAATTTATAACCTTCAGAGACTGCTTGTCCTCTTCACATCTTTCCCCTGTAACTTCTTTGTATTTGCATCACTGATATTAGAGAACTGCTAGCACTTATTATAAAAAGCTTTTTCCTGCCCCTACAACAATTGTTTTCTTTACTTAAAAGAGAGTTCCCAGGAGTCCTTGAAAATTCCAGCCTTATTTTCAATTTACCTTTACTTTATGTAAGCTATCACTGTGGGATGAGAGATGGCTACACACAGCTGTATGACCACTTATTAAAATTGTATTTCCATAAGAGAAATTTCAGGACAAGTTTTGTTCATCCTATTACACAGAGGCAGCTTTTGTCAAGAATGATTCCCCCTTCTAAATACAATTTCTGGGTTCCAAAATAGCCTTCATTAGGCAGGTATTAGAGTTATAAAATACATAGCTTTCCATGTACTCTCTTTCAAGAAACTTGGAAATACCACATAAAAACAGAATTTCAGAGTTGTAAGGGTAACTAGGAGTCCATCTAGATCAACCTATTTTTGTATAATTTACTCAACAAGTGTTTAGCTAGTTTTTGATTAGTTGAATAATTAAAATGAGTGAGAATTAACTACACAGTTCATTACATTTTGGTATGCCTACAATTGTTGGAAAGATATCTAAAATAATGTGTTCAATTTTTTTGCAACATTTATTCATTTTCCTGTTTATTTTTAACTTCTGACGTAAAACAGAAAGCTTTCCTGTCATTTATAGTCACTGTTTTTCTCATATGATGTGGCACTTCATTTAATTTTTTTCACGAAATATGATGTATTTCTTTTATTCCCAAATAAAGAGTGGGGTGTGTGTGTGTGTGTGTGTTTGTGTTTGCATGTGTGTGTGTGTGTGTGTTTTATTTGTATCTGATATATTTCAGGAGGATGATTTTCGGGTTTCTCCTGAGTGGATAATGGGATATATTTGGTATAATATAAATAAATGTACCTAAATTATATCCATTATTTATTGTTGGGATGTCTGACAGAATCGTAGACATAAGAAGACATTCTGAGGCTGTCAATGAGTACATTGGAAGTGCTATCTATTGAAAGTGGATAGGGGTTGGAGTCGGTTTGTTATAGAATGCATGGTATCATAACTCTTTAGTGAACCAAGAACATAAATTCCAATCTATCTGTGGAATAAGAATTTTAGAGAAATGTAGGTTCTAGGGGGTCTAGGATGTTTGATGATGAGAAAACAATCTCTCCCTGAATGAAGGATTTCCCTAGAGGATTTTGTTATGAGGAGGAATAAAAGTGTTTTACCTAAGGAAGGAGAAGAGGAATGAGCACGATTTTCATGTCATCTTAACTTCATTTTATATTTCTGTTTATAGGCATGTGCTTTATTAAATAACTAAGGAAACATGCCAAGCATCTTGACCCATAATATCATCCTACTTCAGATAATTGAAGTCACTCCTGATCTTTGTTTTCCCTTGTGATACATTTAATTCATTTTCATTATTTCATTTGGTATTTTCACCTTATTGATGACAGAGTTTATTGAAAGATTCATGCAGACTACTTACCATAGGTATATTTTGTGCTTCTTATGCAAGACATTAAAACTGCTCATTAGGACTTTGAAAATGAGCACAGCACTATCTAAGCAGAAGAATATCAATATTGTATCCACATTTTTTGGCACAATGCTACATTAATCAAAAGGATAAAGCATATTGGGTCTTAGATGAACTATGAAAATCAGTTTCTGTAAAGTGAAATCCTTTATTAACTATAAGGAATTTCAGAGAGATGGGGTTTGGATAGTGTATTTTTTTATATATTTGTTGTCAATAAGACATTTCCAATTTGTATTTATGGGAATATTTATTTAACTGCCCATCAGATGTTTAATTTTTATGAGGTTGGCTTGAATGCTATCTATGTAAGATCACCATCAAATATAGGAAATAGCTGAACCATGTGTTATAATATATCTGCTCCTGTGTTCCCCAAATCTTAATGCTTCTTCCAAAGAACATTATATGTTTAGAAAATTCTGATAGTGGACAATATTTCAGTTAAAGCATTAATAAGTGGAAAAAAACTCACCCTTACCATAACTCTAAATAGTTTAACTGTGGTTTAGTGGGTGGGACATGAGACCTGTAAGCAGGAATGATACTGGGAGTCTGAGTAGGACTTGTTCAGACACTTACAAGTTACATGACCCTTGGCAAGTCACTCTACTTCTCTGAGACTCATTTTTCTCACCATAAAATGAAAGGGCTGGACTCAATGGCCTCTAAGATTTTTCCTAACTCCAAATCTTCAGCAGAAATATTAAAGTTTTGATCAATTAGAAAGTGAATTCAGTATTTAAATTACTTTCACGAGTAGTTAATTGACCAAGTGAAATCCTTACCTGTATCTTTCAAGTTGCCTGAGTTTGAAGTAGAAGAGAAGAACAAGCTATTCATAAATGTTCAGGAAGTACTGAAAGCTGAATCATTTCAGACATGTAAATTCTAGTACAACAAACAACATAAATGTGATTACTTTGGATAGCAGTTGAACAGATAAACTACTCTTTGATAACAAAATGGGAACAGAGAATAAAATAGCTTAAGGGAATGAACCTGTACAAAAAGTACTGATTTAATGGATGCAAAAAAAGAATATATATACATTCTCTTCCATTGTCTCATCTATTTTTATTATAGAGGAAAAATCCAAAGATGCAAATACCTTTCTCATATTCTCATGCCAAGTAAAGGGACCAAAAGAATACTCTCTTTACTTGTCCCTTTTATCTTCCCATGTGATCAGAATATTTCTTTTTTATTCCTATCATAGAATTCTGTCCTTTGTAATAAGTCATTTGTTATATGTTTTTTCACTTACCAAATGCCTCTCCATTGCCTTCTACATGATCCTCTTTTATAGTTATTTGGACACCATTGTATTTCATTTCTTGCTGCCATATAGTAACATGCATAAAAAATTAGTATTGAGAGGATAAGCCCTTGTTTTCTTGAAAAGCTTAGAGTTAGTAAAGGAGTTTTGCAAGTTTTGAGGGCATTCTAACCCATCAGCCTACTCTGGTCCAACTCTGAGCCCAAATAATTTTCTTTATGAGGGTTTTCATCCAAAAGCATGCTCAAATCTGGACAATAGATGTTCTTTATCCTTATGACCTTTCCTGTGGGGCTAGACAGATCAAATTCTGATGAGATATTACAAATCTCTTCCAGGAAGTTCTACAGTGTTTTAGATTTTGATGCAATTAATGCAGTGGCCTCAACCATCAGGAATATATGGAAGACTATTACTGTGTATTCCTTCTTCGATTTGAACTTTGCCCTGGAGCTCTTTGGTGACAGGGGCAAGTAATTTTGGTGACCATAAATCTTCCTGTTTTGATTTCCAAAGAAGAATTATTTTTGTACTTTTATGGGGGAAACCTTGTTTAAAAAGAGCAGGTAATTCAGTGTGTGTTCTAAAAGTCAGGTTTTTTTTTTTTGGTTTTTGGTTTTTGGTTTGTTTTTTTGGTAACTGACAAAGAAAAACACAATGGAATTTTGTATTCTCTGTAGTTTCATTAATTGAGAAATGGTACATATGTGGTCCACTGTTGAATATTGTTCAAGGAAGCTTGCTTATTTAGTCCTAATATTCTCATTAAGAATACACATAGTTCGTGTATAGATAATTCATGAAGAACTTGTAAGTAGCAGAGTAGGAAAATACAATGGTCATTACTTATATTAGCTCAGTCGTTTTTTATTGTTACCATTAAGAATACAGGTGAAGGACTTTTCCATGCTGTTAGTATCTTTGCCTTCTTCAGATATCTTGAAAATACCCTCACAATTGTGCTGAACTCGATAGAGATTTTGTCTTTATATACTGTGTCCAATCTGTCTTTTTTTTCTGTTCTCTTTCATTTCATTGGTATCTCCTCTATAAGGATACTGAGGCTATGATGTTAGAGGCAGAGTCTACTGGTTCTACTGTCTTTGATGGAGAAAACAGTTTGTCAAAAATGATGTTTCATAATCTTTTTCATTTTTATTATTTTCATAGTTTTCCTTATATTTCTGTATTTGAATACCTCTGGGATGACATTGATTACTTAAATGTCTTACCAAGCTTTCTGCACATTGTTTTTTTTTATCAAATAATTCTTTCTGCTTTATGAAATACTTCTTATAATCATTCATTATGCTTCATTCTGTTTTGTAAATGAGTTAAACTTGGATCACTTTGGCCAACCAAACTGAAATCTTTCTGTCTCTCTCTGCTTCTGTCTCTGTTTCTCGACATTTGTAAAATAAGTCAGATGTTGCTGATTAAGATATTTTATTACCTTTTTTTGACAATTAATTTAGATTAGTTAAGTTTATTATATATCTCATAATTTGTTGTTATCTGGCTTTAAAATTTTCCAATTATTTCTACTTCAATTAGATTTTTAAAATGGCATTCTACTCTGTGGGATCCTCCATACTGGGTACTACAGATGGAAATATAGATGATGCTCCTTGCACACACAGAGCTAATAGTCATACGAAGAAATTAAGATATAAACAAAGAAGTACAAAATAATATGTAATTGACTGTTATTATAAAATAATATGCATACACAAATAAGGGTAATGGGAGTTCAGAGAAAATAAATATTACTTTGCCCTGGGTATATCAGAAAAAACTTCATAGAGAGGTAAGTATTTGATACAGAATTTAAAATGTAAATTTCATCTGACAGGATGAATTTATAAAGGAAAACATGCAAGGTAGGGGAAATGGCAAGGGTAAAAACTCATAGAGATAGGAGACTTCATTTTGTAAGAATGTCAGTGTTGTAGAAGTTTCCTTTAAGAATCAATTAAATTTCACTTTCTGCAAGATATTTTTTCCCAATAGTCCTTAATCTTTGTGCCTTGCCTCTGAAAACATGTCCCTCATCTCTCCTGTTTATACATAATTGCTTACATTTTTTCTCTCTATTTGCATATTAAGAGTTAGAGTGTTTGGTTTTCAAAAGTGATTGAAAAATGATTTTTGTCTTTCTCTTTGTCCCCAATATGTAATTCACAAATTTATTACTCTAAGAGTTAGAAGAAATATTTTTAAAAATTAAAAAAAGCAAGACCAGCTAAATCTGTACGAAATTTTATTTAAATAGATATTTATTTATTTTAAATGCTGATTGCATTTCCCCTATATTCCTCCCTCTCAAAGATCCGTTCCTTATGACATATCAGTCAATCAATAAAGAAACAAAGAAAGAGGTTTGGGAGAAAAATGAGGGAGAAAAATCAACAAAACTTATCAAGACATTGAAAAAATGTCGATATATATTTACTATGCCCCACTTTTGTAGATATTCACATCTATAAAGAGTAAAGTAGTATTTTTCTCATATCTCTTATTTGGAACAAAATTTGATCACATTCATTTTTCATATTTCAATTTAGGTGATTTTGTGATTATTCTTTCCATTTTTATTTTTGCATTTGTGGTGGGGTGGATAGAGGAGAGAGGGGATCAGACGTTTGTTAAGCTACTACACTGTCAGACATTGAGCTAAACACTTTAAAACTATCTCATTTGATCCTTTTAGCAACCATGGGAAGTAGATAATATTATACATGCTTTACAACTGAAGAAATTTAAGATAGATGATTATATGATTTACTGAGAATTAGTCAGCCAAGTATCTGATGCTGGTTTGCACTTAGGTCTTTCTGACTCCAGACCCAGTTGTCTAACCATTGTACTACTTAGCTGTGTATATCATTGTCCTTACTTCACTCTGCACCAGACCACATATATTTCCATAGGCCCATTTCATAGGGCAATAGGGTCCATGAGGAAGGGGAAGGTAACACTTTCCTCCACGTAACCTATAGAAAGTGTCCATGCTGGAAGTGAACAAGACCTTCTCTTTGGATGCCATCTGAAGGAAAAAGCATCTGTGGCTCTATTCAGTAGATTTAAAAATGCATCCAGTTCCAACTATACAACAGATGGAAAGAGACTGCTCTCACCCACCTAGTAGGAAACTGACCAATCTTTTTCCAGAAACAGATCTCTAAAATGGTGATGCTTCAAATCTATATGTAATTCTAATTCTGTAATTTGTCTTGTTCCTGTCATGGTTTATTTTATGTAGGATGCTTCATCTTTTGTCTCATGGCACCATGGCTTGTCTTTTCACTGACAATGTTGACCAAAATTTAAAATGGCAAAATCTTTTGACATGATTCTTCTTTATAACATTTATGTTATTGTATAAATTCTCTTAGTTTAGATTACCTTATTTTGCCCATATCAGTTCATAGAAATCTTTCCAGTTTGCTTTGAAACTCTATTTTTTACCATTCTTGAGGACGCAATGATATTCACTTAATTTTCTATAACATAAGAAAATAAAAATAGGATGATAGAATAGAATATGAATAATTCCACACGTCCCTTTTTTTCTAGTATGACAAGTGGTACTTCATTTATTTATTTTTCATACATGGGTCCTTTATTCTTATTTTTCAACTCTTTTGAGGATAGGTCTAATAGTGGTTTTGCTATGTCAAAAGATATAAAGAGGTTTAGGGACTTCTTTGGTGTAGTTCTGGGCTGCTTTCCAGATAAGTTTTACCAATTGACAATTCTACCAGTATCGCATTAGTGTGCCTATTTTCCTATAGTTTCTCTAAAAATTGGCACTTTCCTTTATGTATCATTTTGACCATTTTGATAGGTGCAAAGTGGAGCTGCAGAGTTAATTTAAGCTTCAAATCTCTAATTATTAGTCATTTGGAAAATGTTATATGGTTATTGATAGCTAAGATTTCTTTCTTACAATATTTCCTATCTCTTTCTTTTGATCAATTGGCAAATGCCTCTTAGTCTTCCAATTTTTTGGAAATAGTATTTTTCCAATTACATGTAAAATAGTTTTCAACATTCATTTTATAAGCTTTTGAGTTTTAATTTTCTTCTCTCCCTACCTCCCCTCTTTACTCCTCAAGATGGCAAGTGATTTTGTATATGTTATACACGTGCAATCATCTCAAACACATTTTCACATTAGTCATGTTATGGAAAAAAAATGGAACAAAAGAAAAAAAAAGCCATGAAAGAAAGAAAAAAACAAAAGAAGTGAAAATAATATTCTCCGATATGCTTTCAGACTTCATAGTTCTTTTTGTGGACATGAATATTATTTTCTACTCTCTTTTGAAATTGTCTTGAATCATTGTATTGTTGAGAAGAACTAAGTCTATCATATTTGATAATTGCACAACATTGTTGCTATGTACAATGTCCTCCTGGTTCTGCTCACTTTACTAAGCATCAGTTCATGTAAGTCACTCCAGGATTTTCTGAATTTTGCCTGTTGAACAATATTTCATCATATTCGCATACCACAACTTGTTCAGCTATTGTCCAATTCAGCATTCGCTCAATTTCAAATTCTTTGTCACCACAAAAAGAGTTGTTATAAATACTGCGGTACATGTAGTTCCCTTTTCCTTTTTTATAATCTCTCTGATAAAGACCTTGTTGTGGTACTGCTGGATCAAAGGGTATGCACAATTTGATAGTCTTTGGGCATAGTTCAAAATTACTCTCCAGAATGACTGGATCAGTTCACAACTCCACCAATAAGACATTAGTGTTCCATTTTTTTCCCACATCTTCAACATTTGTGATTTTCCTTTTTTGTCATATTAGACAATTTGATTAGTGTGAGGTGGCACCTCATATATGTTTTAATTTTCATTTCTCTAATCAATAGTGATTTAGAGCATGTCTTCATATGACTATACATAGATTTAATTTCTTCATCTGAAAACTGCCTGTTCATATCCTTTGATCATTTATCAATTGGAGAATTACTTGTATTCTTATAAATTTGAGTCATTTCTCTCTATCTACCTGTCTGTCTATCTACATATGAGAAATGACACCTTTATCAGAGACACTTGCTATAAGGATTGTTTCCTAATTTCTGCTTTCCTTCTAATCTTGTTTGCATTGGCTTTGAGCAAAAACTTTTCAATTTAATGGTATCAAAATATCCATTTTCCATTTAATGATGTACTCCATCTTTTGTTTGGTCATAAGTGCTTCCCTTCTCCATAGATTTGAGCAGCAAACTATGCCTTGCTCTCCTAGTTTGCTTATGGTATCAGCCTTTATAGCCATTTAATGTAACCATTTTCACTTTATCTTGATATAGAGTGTAAGATGTTGGTCTATAACTAGTTTCTGTCCTACTATTCTCCAGTTTTTCTGAAAGTTTTTGTCAAATAGTGAGTTCTTATCCCAGAAGCTGGAATCTTTGTTTTATCAGATAGTAGTATTTACTACTGTCTTGTGTACCTAATCTATTTCACTGATTCACCACTCTATTGCTTAGCCAGTACTAAATAGTTTTGATGATTACTGTTTTATAATATAGTTTTGGATCAGGTATGACTAGGAAATTTTACAAATTTGAGTAGTTTTCTTACATCATTTAAATGTAAGAAAAATTTTATCAGAGAAATGTAATTAAAAGATCTTTCCCCTCAGTTATTTGTTTCTGTTTTAATTTTAACTAGTTTTGTTTGTGGAAACTTTAGTTAGCTTGTTAGAATTTTGTTTTATTTTCCATGATCTCTGTGGCTCGTTTTGTCATGAATTTTTGTCCTCTTCATAAATCTCAAAGGTAATTGCTCCTGTAATTAGCTTGTGATGTCATTTTAAATGTTTAATTAATGTGTCCATTTTGGATTTTTCTTGGAATACAGTTTGAAATGTTGAAATATACCTAATTTCTGCCAGTCTGCTTTCCAGATTTTCTAGTGTTTTTTGTGAAATAGTGAGCCCTTACTCTATTACTGGGAACTTTGAATTTATAGAACATTATGCTGTTCTGTTCAGTTGCTTCTATGCATCATATTACTAGTATGTTCCTATAAATCATCTCTCTCTCTCTCTCTCTCTCTCTTTCTCTCTCTCTCTCTCTCTCTGTCTCTCTCTCTCCCTCATAGGATTCAATCATTTATAGGATTTCTGATTTGTAGTATAATTTGAGATACACTACAGCTAAGTCTTCTTCTTTCCCACTTGTTTTTGATCTTCTGGAACTTCTTTCATCTTTTGCTCTGCATGTAAATTTTATTATTAATTTTTATGTCCTTATAAAATAATCTTTTGGTTGCTGTAATATACATTTAAATAACTGCAAAATCCTTTTGAGATTTGAGTACTCATCCTTCCTTCTAATTTTTATATTCCCTTTGTCGATTTATCTGTTTGTGTTCCAGTTTATTTTATTTAATTTTCTTCCTTTTGAAATCATTTGTGGTTTTAGCCCTTTTCCTTATATTTCTTTCCAACTCACTTTCAGAATTCTCTCTGTTAATAGGTACTCTCCTGTAGCTAAATTGCAAAGCTTCCTCAATCTCATCCCATGATGGAATGTTTACTTTCATAATCATGAATCTCTACCCTAAGTACATTCTGGAAAGACTAATCCCTTTAATTTTAGGGTCCAGTTAAAAAAAATAACAACCACATTCATACTTTTCTCCATCTCTGTTCTTTCCTTGGTTTTCATTCTCTTCTATCACCAGATTGAAAAAAAATTTCTGCTGCATTTTCCAGGATTTGGAGGAGAATGGGCAGATATTCTTAGTGACATAGCAAAATAGCTTTGGTGTTCCCTCACCTTGGGACCACTTAAGGCACAAGGAAGTCTGATCCTTTCTTCTTCCTCTTCAAGGGTTTGGTCAGAGTCAACAACTATTAAATGTCATAATGGGATGAAGGATGGGCATGGTGATGTGATAAGGTAAGACTTTAGGCTGAATGTATGTAGAAGAAGGAGAACCCCTGCATCACTTCCAGATGCAAGCCAATGTATTAGTTTGTCCTTTTCTTCCACACATGAAGTTGGGTAGGGAGAGTTGCTAAGTAAGAAAATTAAGGATTAGTATTCTCTAGTTTAGTTCATAAAGTTGTCACCTTATTGAACTGATTGCTTTTATTCTAGAACCTCATCTATAATTGTTCCATGTCTGATGAATAATTGTGCCTTAAAAAAAGGAATCAATGTGGGGCGGATAAGTGGCACAGTGAATAGAGCACCAGCCCTGGACTCAGGAGGACCTGAGTTCAAATCCAGCCTCAGACACTTAACACTTACTAGCCGTGTGACACTGGGCAAGTCACTTAACCCCAATTGCCCTGCCTTCCTCCCTTCAAAAAGCCAAAAAGAAAAGAGGAATTAATGGGTAGTTCATTAAAGAAAATATGACCTCAGAAGTAATCATCTTTTAAAAATGTGATATATATTTTTTAAAAATGTTAAGGCTAGAATGAAGAAGTACCTGGGTTTGAACTGCACCTCTAGCACCTATACACTAAGTATAAAAGCCTTCAATTCCTCATTTCTACAACATGAATAATAGTTCTGATAATAATAGTAATTCTGGTAGCATTTAATTCAGAGTTATCATGAAGGTCCAAGGTACAAGTGCACATAAGGTCCTTTCTAAAGCTCAAGCACATAAAAGTGAGCTAATATTATTAAGGGATCCCAAGATACAACTTTGTAGATGGAAAGGTCCTTCAGAGAACATTTAGTTCAACCCCCTAATTTTAAACATGAGGGAACAGAGGCACACAAAATCCAAGACTGTTGAATGTCACATAGGCAGTAAGCAGCATAATCAGAATTTGAACTGAGTTCCCCATACTCCTAACTTTCCTCCACTATGTCAGATGTTTTTGATAGAATAACAACTGCACTTTAATTGATGTAATTGTTTGTTAGATTAGCATCATTAAGATAAATGATTCATAATTTATCTCTACCAAATTAGCAGGGAAGCTGGATAGCACAGTGGATAGAGTACCAGGCCTGGAAGCAAGAAGAGCTGGGTTCAAATGTGGTCTCAGACTTTTACTAGGTTTGTTACCCTGGACAAGTAACTTCACCTGTTTGTCTCAGTTTCCTCATTTGGAAAAGGAAATGACAATCTAGTGTTTTTGCCAAGAAAACCCCAAATGAATTCATGAAGAGCCATACATAACTGAACTACAATTCTGCAATCACAAATAGACCTTCTGGTGTACAGTGAGCAGCTTTATTATTAGCCAAGTTCAGAAGTACCACTTTGGGGTGTCTAGGTAGCGCAGTGAGTAAAGTGCTGGCCTCGGAATCAGGAGGACCGAGTTTGGGAGTTTGGTTCCGGCCTCAGACACTTAACACCCACACAAAAAAACTAGCAGTGTAACCTTGGGCAAGTTACTTAACCCCAATTGCCCTCCAAAAGGGAAAAAAAAAGTACTACCTCGGTTTTAATACAGAACCAAACTGAAAGAAAGCAATTTGATAATTTGCCCAAGATAATATAATTAGGATCCAACATATTAATATAGCATAGGAAAATTGCTTCTCTCCAGCTAGATCAGAATATATACCAATTGACTAACCTTAAAGCTAGACTTACACAGCAAATACTTTATGAGGGGAACAGTTGATTACTTAAATGTTAAATATTATGCTACAGGAAATGCCAACTCCCATTTGTTCTATCCTCTCTTTATATTCAATTCATGAATGTATTTTAACTCAGAACTCAATTCATCTTCAATGTAACCACTGACAATAATCATCCATTTGAAATATTGCTTTCAATCTTAGTTTGATAGCACTCCCCTTCCACCGCTGTAAGGTGGAGAAAAGTCTAAGCTTATGCAATTATAAAGTGTCTGGTTTGGGATTGACTGAAAAAGAATGGGGATTTTAATTGTATCCCATATTTGCCAGGTATATTCTCATTTAGAAGTCAGCACACTGGCTAGTGGGCGTTTCCCCTGGTACAAAAAAGGTGTTTTTTTCCCTTTTTTTGGTAGAGGAAGTGATTTTAAAGTGACTTGATAGCTAAGTGTCAAGTATCTACTTTGTTAACCTAAGGGAATTTAGAATACAACTCCCCCCCCATGTTTCCAAAGGACCACAGCTGGTTCTCATTAAGCATCAGATTGTGACATACACTCACACATAAAGCAGGATTTAGGAAAAAATGACTCTAAAAATAATGTAACTTATTCTTGGTAATGTAAAGGTAAAGAATCCATCCTGTTCTCTTGTACGTTATAAATTTAATCCATTTTATAATATATATCATTGATATCAGCCATGTTTTCTCAAGTAGTTTTGTTATCCTTTATTTACTCTGGGAGAGGTCCATGACATTTTTCATTTTTCTTCCCTTTGGTGCAGTATTAATGTGATTTTTTGTGCTTTTTAATCTCTGCTTCAGCTTCGTCAATATTTGAAGTTATCTTAAGGGGAAGAACTCCAAAGGAGGGTCAACAAACATAAATACTGCCTCCAGAAGGTAAATAGGAATTATTTCATTAAATTCACAAATCTATAAGTCATTTTTAGGCAAGTATTTTTTGTATATATAAAATTAAGACAAGGCTTTTTTCCCCCTTTGGTAATAAATATTTGTGATTTTCTTATTCACTATTATGAGATTTCCTTAAAAAAAGAAGTTTCTGCTAACATATACAAGGGGGGGAAAGGATTAAAAGAAGATTTCTTTCATTTCCAACTAAAATGATCATATACAAGTTCATAGAGAAGACAAACTCTTCCATATGAATTCCAGATAAATATTTTATAAAGGTCTCCAGAAAGACCAATGACAAAGAAAACTTAAAAGGGAAAAAAGAGCTCTTCTTTTCAGTCAAAAATTGTGCAAAAAGATCAGTGGAATATGACATAAGAATAGCAGACCTGCAGAGCTTTTAAGAAAAGTAGCATGAGCTATCACAAACCATCCAGGGACTAAACAGTAAAGGCACAAACTCATATGAGCTCTAGTAATAAGAGATTGACAGCCAAATCATAGCCCTGATCTTTCAGGAAAAGAGATAGAATTAGATAGTATTAGTCACTATGAAAGGAGATGGAGCCAGTGCATCCCAGTGGATTCTGTCTTCAGCAAATGATGTTAGACATCATTTATTATTAGATATCATTTTAGTTCCTATTAGACATTTATAAGGAGACATTGGACTATCCATAGCTAGAATCCACATTACATGTTCAGGAGACTGAGACAGAAGATAGCGAGTGAGGTAGAGTGGGGCCTAATACTATCTACCCCATCTAGATGCCAGAGGATCATCTAGAATGCAAAAGAGACATAAACAAAAAAGGACTATTCAAAGAGTGTCAAAAGGGACTGGGCAAAGCATTAAAATCTCAGTCCAAGAATTGAAACAGAAAATATAAATAAATGAAAGAAATAAAAAAATGAAGAAATATTATTATCATATAAGAAAAGCAAAAGAGGTAAACCCAGTTGAGGTAAACACGATATAGAAATACATCACACAGTAGAAAAATAGGCAGAGATAAGCAGAGGGAAAACAATTTGAGGTAGAATTCAAAGTTGAAGACAAAATATTTATAAGAAAAATAAACACTATTTTTGTAATATAGATAGTTAAGGGGAATTAAAAAGACAGAAAAATACTGTAAAAGCTTGAGATTAGGTCTGGGTTTGATGAAGGGAGGAGGGACAGTAGATTAGGAACAGATTATGTTCAGTAGATTGCTTCTCTCTTTACCTAATTCTTTGCAAAGTATGTGGAGGAGTTAGAGGGCAGAAAGAGGGAGAAAAGTATATTAGGATATTATGGTGGTAAATACACAGTCAAAAACCACTACCATGATTATGGATGAATGAACTCATCAATTTAGCAGAAGAGGGTAGATAAAAGGTGTAGAAAGTATAATTCAGCAATAAGTTGTTCACAATAAATTTATTCTTCAAACAACAGATTCACATAGAGATATGCCACATAGGGATATGTGGCTCCAGCTTCCACTTTCCCCAATCCATGTAAAAAGGAGAATCTAACAAACTTTGGAGATGCAGAAACCACAAAATTAGAGAGAGAAGCTAACCTCCCACTGAGGACAGCCCAGCAGGCCAGCAGGAATCAGCTAGCACCTGCTCTGGGAGCCAAGCCCAGCCCCACACCAAGGCTTTAGCCCTAGGGCAGGCCTGACCAGCTGCCAGCCAGAGGGACTCCAGATCAGCAGCATCTGTGGCCGGTTCCAGATGTATCGACACATAGATGCGAAGAACAAAGTGAGAAGTCAGTGCAGTCTGGACTTTGGTACCAAGGAAATGGGAGTGCATGGTTTTTGCCCCCAGGGCAGGCTGAGATGCCCGGAGAGCAAGCCAGTGCCATGTGGCAGCTTCAGCTCCTGGCCTGTAGGCTGTAGGGGGACCAAGCATCAGTCTGAGGGTAAATTGCTCTTGCTTTAACCTGCTTGGATCTGGATTGCAGTTTAGTGTGGAGGTCCTGTGGTATGTTTCCAGCTTGCCAGAGCATGTGGAAACCTCAGAGAGGCCACCCATCTAATACCTCCAGCAGCTGAGAAAACCACAGCATTTGGGACAAAAGCTCCTCTGTCTGGTGGCAGAGACCTACTGTGGCAAAAATCCCGGGGGCCAAGTGACTGAGAGGTGACATAATGAGGCAAAGGAAACAAAGCAGACAATAGATTCCAACATTAGACTCCTATTTTGGTAACAAAAAGGAGCAAAGCATAGAACAGGAGGAAGAGAGTGAATTCAGAACTCCTGCACCAAAAGCTTCAAAGGAAAATACAAGCTGGTTACAGGCCATAGAGGACCTAAGAAGCAGGTAAGAGAAGAGGAGGAAAAATTGGGAAGACAAATAAGAATGATGCAAGAAAATTACAAAATGAGAGTCAATAGCCCAACTGAGGAAAATCACAGCTTAAAAAATAGACTAACTCAAATGGCAAAAGAGGCTCAAAAAGGCAATGAGGAGAAGAATGCCTTAAAAAGCAAAAATTGAGAGATGGAAAAAGAATTTCAAAAACTCAATGAGGATAATTATGGCTTCAGAATTAGATTGTAACAAATGGAAGCTAATGACTTTATGAGAAATCAAGATGCTATTAAACAGATCCAAACAAATGAAAGAATAGAAGGCAATGTGAAATATCCCATGGGAAAAACCACTGAGCTGGAAAATAGATGCAGGAGACATAATTTAAAAATTATTGAACTACCTGAAAGCCATAATCAAAGTAAGAACTTATAAATCATCCTCCAGGAAGTCCTCAAAGAAAACTGTCCTGATGTTTTAGAACCAGAGGGCAAAATAGAGGTTGAAAGAATGCACCGATCGCCTCCTGAAAAGATCCCAAAAAGAAAATTCCTAGGAAATTATACCCAGGTTCCAGAATTCCCAGATTGAGGAGAGAATATTACAATCAGCCAGGAAGGAACAATTTGAATATTGTGGAAACCCAATCAGGATAACCCAGAATCTGGCAACTTCCACGCTGAGGGATCGAAGGGCTTCAAATATGATATTCCGGAGGGCAAAGGAGCTGAGATTGAAACCAAGAGTCACCTACCCAGCAAAACTGAGTATAATGTTTCAGAGGAAAATATGGTCATTCAGTGGAATAGAGGACTTTCAAGCATTCTTGCTGGAAAAAAAAAAAACCTTAGTTGAATAGAAAATTTGACATTCATAAACAAGAAGCAAGAGAAGCATGAGAAGATAAACAGGGAAAAGAAATCATAAGGAACTTATCCAAGTTGAACTATTAACATTCCTACATGGAAAAACAATAATTGTAACTTATGAAACTTTTCTTAATAGTTGAAGGGAATAGAAATATATATATGATGGTATATGGGCATATGAATACATATGTGAATGTGTTTATATATGTTTACACATATACATAGATGGAGGGCACAGGACCAATTCAACAAGAAGGGATGATACTTAAAAGGTGAAATTAAGAGGTGAGAGAGGAATATAATGAGAGGTGATGGGGAGAGACAGAATGGGATAAACTGCCTCGTATAGAAGAGGCAAGGGAAAATGGTTACAATGGAGGGGAAGAATAGGAAGGCAAAAGGGTCAACATTATTCCCATTGGATTTGGCTTGAGGAAGGAATGAAATACACACTAAATATGGTATCTCACCCACCAGGACAGTAGGGAGGGAAGGGGATATATACTATTATTAATACTATTTTACATGTAAATGGGAAATAAGATATACAGGTACTGGGGCCTAGAGATCCACTGGAAAAGCTGAAAGGAGTATGGGAGAAAATATGGGAGAGAGCAGATTGGAGGAGGGGATATCCTGTGGGCCTGCTATTTTGGAGCGATTGGTAGGGGAAAAGTGGCGAGAAAATTTGTAACTCAAAATCTGGTGGAAATGAATGATGTACATCAGAAATTAATAAAGCATTTGAAAAAAGAAAGAAAAAAATATGTGATAGTATTGTATCAAGGTGTACAAATAGTGTAACCATTTTTGGGGGGGGTAGTTCTAAATTTTTTTTCCAAAATATGTTTACCTATTCATAACAATGAATTAATATCCCTATTTTCCTGTAGATCTTTTTTTCATATATTTTGAGTATAGTTCTGTTTGTGAAAATGACATTTTTGATCAATTGTATTTAAAGGAATGCCTTTGGTCTTAAATATTTGGTTTTTGTCTGAAAAATTGAATACATGTCACCATTGACTACCTAGTTTCAACACCAACATTTATGTTCTGAAAGAGAAGCAATGTTGTTGAATTTGACAACTTATTCTCCCTTCATTGTTGTTCACAAATTGCTTTCCATTCAGTGTTCTATTTAATCCTCAAAACAACTTCATAATATATAAAAATGAGAATATAATCATCTTTATTATGTGGAGAAATATGAACTGAGAATTAGGGAGGTTAAATAACTTATGAAAATATATAACTTCTAAAGGGAAAATCCAGGAAGAGGACTTGGATCTCCTAATTTCTAGGCATTCTATTTTCATTATACCATGATGCTTATTAAACAATAAGAATTGTTGGTACTTTTTCCATGTACCCATATCTTTGGGGGAATATAATTTAATTCTTTGCCATCAAGGGGCTTCTAATCTATTGGGAAAAAAATGAAACCAAATAGGAAACAATAAGAGGCAGAGTAGAGTAGGATGAATGTTGAACTTTGAATGAGGAGATATTGGTATTCAAATACAGTCTATGACAATCAAAAATTGTGCCTTAGGAAAACAAGTCTGAGTCTTTGGTTGATTATTTGAAAATGGAAAAAATAACACCTGCAGTAACTATTTCATATGTTTTTTTTTTGCAAATCAAATGAGAAAATGTATGTAAAGTGATTTGGATACCTTAGTTAAAATAATGAATGTAATCACAAATGAGATATTAATGTGTTAACAAAGTGTTAGTACCAAATGATACCTTTACAGAATATGAACACATTTCTTGTGGAATTAGAGAAACTGCTTGGGTGAGTTTGGCTAAAAAGTTGTTCACACACTGAGGCCCCACAAAAAAAGATGAGTTTTGACCTTAAACAGGACGTTTGGCAGTCAGAGCCAGCAGTGGAAAAAGAACCTAGCTATTTTGAAGGAAACATTTTGCCTGTGTTACTTTAAAGGGGAGTCATTTGAGGAGTATTATATACCTCTCTAGAAGGTACAGCATCAGAATGAGATAATCAGAGGCAGAAAAGAGAAATGGAGAGAAAGAGAAAAGGATATATACTGCAGAAAGACTAAGATCCAAAGAGGTAATCATCAATGAAGAGAAGCATCTTGAAAGAGTAGGACCTCTGCTGGCAGAAAAAAAAAAAAACAATTGTAGCCTATAAGAAAGGTTGTTGTTATTGTTTATCCTTTGTTCTGGAAGAGGATGATGACATCAGGAAGATGATGTTATGAGTTGCAAGTGAACTGGATTTAAGATGTCAACAGGACATCCAGTTCAAGATCCCTAAAAGGCAGTTTGAGATGAGTGTCTGTATTTTAGGAGGGTGTAGTTGTGTTGTCATTGTCATTGTGATTGTAATCATCACCATCATCATCAGCATCATTGATGTTGTTGTTGTTGAGTCATTGAATCATGTCTGACTCTTTGTGACAGCATGGACCACAGATCACCAGTTCCTCTATATTCCACAATCTCCTGAAGTCTGACCAAGTTCACGTTCATTTTTCCATGATATTATCTGGCCATGTCATCTTCTTTTGTCCCCTTTTCCTGTTGCCTTCAATTTTTCCCATCTTCAATGCCTTTTCCAATGAGTCTATCTTCTTACTATATGGACAGAGTATTTAAGTTTCAGCTTCAGAATTTGATCTTCCAGTGAATAGCCTGAATTCATTTCTCCAAGTATTTATTAAATTGACCTCTTGGTGTCCAAAGAATTCTGAAAAGTCTTCTCCAGCACCACAAGTGAAGTCTCAATTTAATGTTCAGCTTACCTTATAGTTCAATTCTCAGAGACAAATATTGCTGCTAGAAAAATCATAGCTTTGTAACTGTGGAATTTTGTTGCTAAAATATCTTCACTTTTTAGTATGCTCTCCAGACTTACCATAGCTTTCCTTCCAAGGAGCAAGTACCTTTTAATTTAATGGTCTGCAGTGGTCATTGAGCCCAAGGACATACAATCTGATAGTGTTTCCATTTTTTTCCCCTCTGTTTGCCAGGAAGTGATGGGACAAGTTGCCAAGATCTTCATTGTCTTTTAAATTTTAAGCTTCAAATCTGTTTTTACACTCTCTTCTTTCACTTCAATCAAGATGCTTCTTACTTCTTTAGATCTTTTAAACAGAGCTTAAAACAGGTGGCATAGAGATGGTAATTGAATGCACAGAAGTTGATTAAAATCAGGAAGAAAATTACTATGGAGGTAATAGAGAAGAAGATCTAAGAGAGATTCCTGGGGGACACCCATGGTTACTAAACATAACCTAGATGAAGATATAGTAAAGGAGATTGGTGACGCTATTGCATGTGTAGGAGGAAAACTAAAAGAGAGTAGTGTCACAAAAAAGATCATCATTGACAAAGGTGTCAAGAAGTATAAAGATTAACAAAAAGCAATAAGATTTGGCATTTGAACATCAATCCCATATACTCCAAGATATTTATCACATCTTTGTGAGAGCAAATAATTGGGAACAAAATAGATGTCCATTGATTAGGGAATGGTTAATTGATATTTGGCATATGGATGCAATAAAGGATGACTTTACTATAAGAAATGAAGTGATAAATAATATGATTATACAGAGAAGCATTTAAATAATTACATGAATTAATGCAGAATCAAGAAAACAATATATTCAATATAAATGTCAAAAACCACTCCAATTTTGTAAATAAAAAAATTAATGTTATCAAATGAGGAACAATGGTCATGATGAAGATATTTCTATCCCACCCATTTGCAGAGGTGTGAGGCCCATAAGTGCTATGCATTACAGTTATTTACAGGCTTTATTTCCTTATTGATCAGTTTTGGTTTTCTCTCTTTGTGTCTTAAAAATAACATTTATTTTATTGGAAGACTCAGAGGAGAGAGGGAGAGATACTGGGGAAAAATGATGTAAAAAATCAAAATATATCAACAAAGACATATTCAGAAGAGATATAACTGATAATTTGAGGAAGGGTTGCTTCAGTCAAAGGATGAAGCCATTAGTCAAACTTCAGAGTGTTAAGAGGGTTAGAAGAAAGGATAGCGGTATTAATACTTCTCAAGGAGTTTAGACATGATAAAAAGGAAAGATAGAGGATGATCACTAGTGGAAATGCATAAATCAAGTGAGGGATTTTTGAGGCTTGAAGAGATATAGGTGTGTTTGCAGGCCATTAGGAAGCAGGTAGTAGACAGAGAGAGACTGAAGATAAGGAAAAGTTGGGATGATAGAAGGGGGATATTCTCTAGTGAAGATAGGATGGAATGGGATTACATGGAGAGGAGTTTACTTTGTAAAGAAGGGTGACTTCTTCATGTGAAAGAGGGGGGAAAGGAGGGCAGAGTGTCAGAAGTCATCTAAGTGATATGAGATAAGAAGGAAAGTAAAATAGGAAACTCTCGGTAAATTACCTCATTTTTTTCTGCATTGAAATATGCTGCTAAGATAATGAGGGGAGGGGAGCAATGGAAAATTTGAGGAAAGAAGAATAGGTTTGTAAATGTTGTTTTGATGAGTAGGATAGTAAACCAATTATGAAAGTATAATAGGATTTCCTTGCTGCACTGAGGGCTTAACTGATATTGCATAACATAAATTTGTACTGGTCCCTGGCAGAACGCTTTTATGTTTTTCTCCTATTCCATTCAGTACCTCATGAGTAGGAGGGAAGGCAGCAGATGGTGAGAGTAATCTATGGATGGGCTTCTCAGGGCAAGATTGGTGATGGGATATAAGCAGAAGGTATTTAAGAGAAGAGAATATTATATATTTGAACTGGTGCACCAAGGAATCAAGATAGGGAAGGCAGGAGAGTATACTCAGTACAAGAGTGATGCCTGGGAAAGAAGTAAGCGGTTAAGAAATTGGAGGTCACGGTGAGGATAAGAATAGTGTCATCTCAAGGCAGAAGATGAGATAAAATGAATAGAATACAGAACACTTTTATTAGATAATGGAATTTTAGTGTTCATTGCTTGAACTATCTGGGCCTCCGTTTCATTTTCTGTAAAAATCAGAGAATTATAAAATAAGATCCCTTCCAGCTAGAGACCTATGAAGTTAATATTGCTGTATTTACAAAGGAGAGGGGGAAGGGATGATGTCCAGATTTCAAGTGGATGATTTTTATTTTGAAAGAATTAGTACTATTTAAAGTTTTTCTCCCCCTTTAAAAGCATTTGTTTAATTCTCTTCAGATGTAATCTTTTAGTTCCTTACCTCTAGTTGATATACTGTTTTTAGTACATGGAGAGAGATCAGTTTTCTAACAATCCCACACAAAATCCTGTAAAAGGTATTGTTATGACTTTTCCAGTGGGAGAATTCCTTATCTACATACACGGGTCCCCCAACATCCATCCCAACTCCCCACCCCTAGCTTGCTACTATAATTTCTCACCATAATTTCCACCAGGTGGCATTGCCCCCTTGCAATTGAAAGGTAGGGACCTCAGCATAAAGTAAGTGAATATTCTGAATATTCCAACAATAATCTTGACAATTGTCCCTTCCCTAGGTGAACTGAAATCTGCAATAGCACTACCAAGAGAATTCATTATGAGCCACCACCAATCCCCATCTCCCTCACCGCCAGTTGCCAATGTCACATAGCCAAGGAGAGGAAAGTGGATGGGGTGAAGGGAAAGTAGTGTAACCAAAGAATCTATAGTGAACTTAGGCAAATCTACTTCAGTGCTAAGACAAAACGGATTTTTTTGGAAAGGATTTTCATAAAAGAAGAAAAACAAATGCTTTTAAATAAAGAGAATGGGGGCAAATAACAGACATGTAGCAAAATAGCCTAGAGCTCAGAATCTTCCATTAGCAAAGGTTAGAGAAAAAGGATGGGGAGGACAGGTGAATTAGGAAACTGCAGGAAAAATGAGAGAAAAAGGACTGAGAAAGAGGAAGTTCAGTGACTGTTCTTTCACAATAAGAACTTTAGTCTTAGGTGTGACTAAAGAGGGCAAAAGGGAATTGATATATACTTCTGTAGGAACCCACTCTAGGTGCCTCTGTGTTGAAGTAGGAAAAGTTGCACTTTAATATCAAATTGATCAATGTACTATAAAATATTTTTTTCCAAATGCTTTATTAACTTCTGATTTACATCATTCATTTCCACCAGATTTTGAGTTACAAATTTTATCCCCATTTTTCCCCTTCCCACTGCCCAAAAATAGCAGTCCCACAGGATATCCCCTCCTCCAAACTGCTCTCTCCCATATTTTCTCCCATACCCCTTTCGACATTTCCAGTGGATCACTATGCCCCAGTGCCTGTATATCTTATTTCCTAATTACATGTAAAATAATATCAATAATAGTATATATATATATATATATATTTATATTTGATTGTAAAACTTTGAATTCCAGATTCATTCCCTTCCTCCTTTGTCACCCAACCGAGCTGGGAAGATTAGCAGTTCAGTATGTAAAGTTGTAAATATGTGGCTAATGCAAAAAAATAACAAAGTAGATATATTGTAAAAGACTGACTCTATCTCCCTACCTATATCCCACCTCCCACTTGTTGTATTCTTTACTTTGATCACATCCCTTTTCAAAAGTGGGTGCTTCCAAGACCCTCCCCCCCCCGATTGCCCTCCCTTCAATCATCCCCCCTCTCATCCATTTCCCCCGCTACTTTCCTGTAGGATGAGATACCTTATTTAGTATGTATTTCATTCTCTCCTCAGGCCAAATTCAATGGGAATAAGGATGACCCATTCCCTTTTGCCTTCCTATTCTTCCCCTCCATTGAAAATATTTTCCCTTGCTTCTTCTCTATGAGATAGTTTACCCCATTCTGTCTCTCCCCATCTCCTCTCATTATATTCCTCTCTCACCCTTTAATTTCACCTTTTAAGTATCATCCCTTCCTGTTAAATTGGTACTGGGCCATCTATCTATGTATACTTGTAAACTTATATGGACATTCACATATGTATTCATATGCCCATATACCCTCATATATCGACATATGTGATAGTAACGGAATATAAAGATTCCCGTGTATTGGCTTGGTTTTCAAATTGATTGTGTTAAAACCCAGAGCTTGTTAATCCCACCTGTGGGATGGACTTGTTGATGTGAAAACAGAGTCATGAACTGGGAGGAGCTGGTGACTTAGATTTGGAGAGAAACAAGGGAGAGAGGCAGAAGAACTTTTTGGAAGCAGCACCTCATGGAGGCAGAGAGAGATGGAGAGAATTGCTGGGGGCCACTTTGAATTACCCTGGACTTTTGAGACCTGCCCCCGGAGCTGCCAAGGACTGAGAAAACATGGCTGTTTTGCTGGTATTTTGTCTGTCTGTTTTGATGTTGTTTTTCCAGATTTGTCCCCTGGTGAAAGACTGTCCTGTTGAAGAAGTCCTGGAACCTGGCTGTTGGCTAAGAGCTCCTGAGACTATCCTGCAGACAGAGAGTGAATACTGTCCACTGGTGAAGGACGGTGCTGTTGTTGCAGGGGTCTGGAGACTGTCCTGCAGACAGAGTGAACACTGTCCACTGGTGAAGGACAGTGCTGTTGTTGCAGTGGTCTGGGAACCTTTCTGTTGGTTCAGAAGCCCTGAAGAAGGATTTTCTTGTTGTATGTTTACAGAAATCCTGGGAGAGGGTTTTGCTAGTGTTTTCAGGGGTTCTAGGACTGTTCTACAGACAGAGGATGAATTAATGAAGAGACTGGCAATGTATCTTGTGGCCTTGCTAAGCCTTGTCTCCCCAGGAACTAAGATTGCTGAGAACTTGCCTGGTGTCAAGATGAAGAAAAGACCTACATTTGGGTATTAAGTGCTGTGCTTAAACTTGATGTAACTCTGGGGTAGATTCATTTGTGATCCAGGGGTGGGGAACTTTTGACCTTTTTGTGTTCTATGGTTGAACAAATGAATGTACTTTACTTATGTTTGGAAACTAATCTCCATTTGAGAAGAGGGGCTTTGTGGTGGACTAAATGAAGGTACAGCCTAGGGGTGGAGTAGTATTTAGAACAGGGACTTTGTAATTGATTGAAAGAATGTAAGGTCCTAGGGTTGGGTAGTACTTGGAGATTATTTAATCACATTTAGTAAATGCTGTATTTTGAATGATGTCATGTTTTGATCTTCTCTGTTCTTAATTTGTCACTGAATAAAATGGAGAGCACCTATGCTGGTATTCTGAACCTTGGGAAGTTGCCTTTCCTTGGCATTACATTACAACATATATATATATATATATATATATATATATATATATATATATATATTTCTATTCCCTTCAACAACTGAGAAATGTTTCATAAGTTATAATTATTTTTTCCATGTAGGAATGTTAATAGTTCAACTTTGATAAGTTCCTTATGATTTTTTTTCCCTGTTTACCTTCTCATGCTTCTCCTGCTTCTTATATCTGAATGGCAAATTTTCTGTTCAACTCTGGTTTTCTCATCAAGAATGCTCGAAAGTCCTCTATTTCACTGAATGACCATATTTTCCCCTGAAACATGATACTCAGTTTTGCTGGGTAGGTGACTCTTGGTTTTAATCCCAGCTCCTTTGCCCTCCAGAATATCATATTCCAAGCCCTTCGATTCCTCAGAGTAAAAGTTGCCAGATCCTGGGTTATCCTGACTGTGTTTCCACAATATTCAATTTGTTTCTTCCTGGCTGATTGTAATATTCTCTTCTTAATCTGGGAATTCTGGAACATGGCTATAATATTCCTAGGAGTTTTCTTTTTGGGATCTTTTCAGGAGGTGATTGGTGGATTCTTTCAACATCTATTTTGCCCTCTGGTTCTAAAACATCAGGACAGTTTTCTTTGAGGACTTCCTGGAGGATGATTTCTATGTTCTTACTTTGATCATGGCTTACATGTAGTCCAATAATTTTAAATTATATCTCTTGGATCTATTTTCCGGCTTAGTGGTTTTTCCCATGGGATATTTCAAATTAACTTCAATTCTTTCATTTGTTTGGATCTGTTTAACAGCATCTTGATTTTTCATAAAGTCATCAGATTCCATTTGCTCCAGTCTAATTCTGAAGCCATGATCCTCCTCATTGAGCTTTTGAGATTATATTTCCATCTGGTAAATTCAACTTTTTAAGGCATTCTTCTCCTCATTGTCTTTTTGAGTCTCTTTGCCATTTGAGTCAGTCTGTTTTTTAAAGTGTGATTTTCCTCAGTCAGGCTGTTGACACTCATTTCATAATTTTCTTGCATCGTTCTCGTTTCTCTTCCCAATTTTTCCTCCTCTTCTCTTACCTGCTTCTTAAGGTCCTCCATGGCCTGTAACTAGCTCATATTTTCCTTGAAGCTTTTGGTGCAGGAGTTCTGAATTCACTGTCTTCCTCCTGTACCATGTTTGCTCCTTTTTGTTCCCAAAATAGGAGTCTAATGTTGGAATCTTCTTTCTGCTTTGTTTCTTTTGCCTGGTCATGTTGCCCCTCAGTCCCTTGACCCCTGGGCTTTTTGCCACAGTAGGACTCTGCCACCAGATGGCAGGCTTTTGTACCAAATATTGTGGTTTTTTCAGCTGCCAGAGGTATTAGTTGGGTACCCTCTCTGAGGTCTCCACTTGCTCTCGCAAGCTGGACACACACCCCAGGAACTCCAACCTAGACTGCAATCGAGATCCAAGGAGGTTAAAGCAAGAGTGATTAACCCTGAAACTGGTGCTTGTTCCCCCTACACTCAGCAGGCCAGTAGCTGAAGTTGCCACATGGCCCTGGCTGGCTCTGTGGGCATCTCAGCCCACCTGGGGGCATAATCCATGCACTCCCACATACTTGGGCCAAAAATCCAGACTGCATTGACCTCTCACTTTGTCCTTCACATCTATGTGTTGATAAATCTGGAACTGGCCACAGCTGCTGCTGATCTGCAGGCCCTCTGGTCAGCAGCTGGTCAGTCCTGCCCTGGGGCTAAAGCCTGGGCTTGGGGCTGGGCTCGGCTCCAAGAGCGCTGTACTGGCCAATTCCTGCTGGCCTGCAGGGCTGTCCTCAGCAGGACGTTAGCTTCTCTGTGTCATTTTGTGGTTCTGCAGCTCCAAAGTTTTTTAGAGACCCCTTTTACATGGATTGGGGAAGGTGGAAGCTAGAGTGACAGGGAGGTCTTGCTTCTACTCCGCCATCTTCTACAAAAGAATTTTTTTAATCTATCTTTCTTACACTTTAGCAGAGAAAAACCAGTGGTAGTAGTATCTGTGCCCTCACTCTCACCCCTGCAACATTTTATCTAGGTGAGGTTGTTGTTGTTGTTGGTTTTGAAGGGCTCTTATTTCCCCTTTAGTCAAATTCAATAACTTTATTTTTTTTTTAAGCAATCGGGGTTAAGTAACTTGCTCAAGGTTACACGGCCAGTTATTATCTCTGGGTGTGGTGCTGAGTATCTGAGCCCGGATTTGATCCAGGTCATCCCAACACTGGAGCCGGTGCTCTTACTCGCCGAGCCACCTGGCTGCCCCTAAGCAATTGGGGTTAAGTAACTTGCTCAAGGCTACATGGCCAGGTGTTTCTGGGTGGGTGCTAAGTGTCTGAGCCCAGGATTCAATCTCCAGGTCTTCTCAACACTGGAGCTGGTGCTCTTACTCGCTGTGCTACCTGGCCGCCCCAAATTTAATAACTTTAATTGACAGTGAGGCTCCAATTTTAAGAAATGTCTTTATTGGAGTTAAGATGGAAGAGTAGAAACAGGATTTCCCTAGGCCTCCTGCTCCCACCTCCCCCAATTCATGGAAAAGTTGTCTCTGAACAAACTTTGGAGCTGCAGAACCAACAAAATGACACAGAGAAGCTAACCTCCTGCTGAGGACTGCCTGGCAGGCTGGCAGGAATTGGCCAGTGCAGTGATCTGGGAGATGAGCCCAGCCCCAGTTGAGCCAGTGGTATCAGACCCAGGGCAGGCCTGACCAACCACCAGAGGGAAGAACTTCAGATCACCAGCAGCTGTGGCAGTTTCCAGAAATATCAACACATAGATGCAAAGGACAAAGTGAGAAGTCAATACAGTGTGGACTTTGGGATCCAGTAGTTGGGAGTGTGTATAGGCTTTTGCCTCCAGAGTAAGAAGCCACTGTGGCCTTGCAGCCGCCCCTATGCAACAGCTTCACCTCCTGGCCTGCAGAGTGTAGGCAGACCAAATGACTAGTATGAGGGGTAATCATTCTTGCTTTAACCTGCTTGGATCTGGATTGCGGTCTACAGTAGAGGTCCTGGTGTGAGGAACAAGCTTGCCAGAGCATGTGGACACTTCAAAAAAGGCACCGAACTAATAATTTGGCAGCTGAGAAAACCCCAGCGTTTGGGATGGAAGCTTCCCTGTCTGGCGGCAGAGTCCTATTGTGGCAAAAAGCCCAGGGGTCAAATGACTGAGTGGCAACAAGACCAGGGAAGGAAAGCAAAATAAAGAATAGCCCAACTTTACACTAGTATTTTGGCAACAAAAAGTATCAAAGCATGGAACAGGAGAGGATGACAGTGAAGTCAGAATACATGCACCAAAAGCTTCAAAGAAAAATACGAGCTGGATACAGGCAATAGAGGACCTTAAGAAACAGATGAGAGAAGTGGAGGAAAAATTGGGAAGAGAAATGAGACAATGCAAGAAAATTACAAAATGAGAGTTAACAGCATGACTAAGGAAAATCACACCTTAAAAATAAACTAACTCAAATGGCAAAAGAGGCTTAAAAGGGCAATAAGAAAAATGCCTTAAAAAGCCAAATTTGCCAGATGGAAAAAGAATCTCAAAAGCTCACTGAGGAGAATCATTCCTTCAGAATTAGATTGGAGCAAATGGAAGCTAATGACTTTATGAGAAATCAAGATGCTGTTAAACAGATCCAAACAAATGAAAGAATAGAAGGCAATGTGAAATATCTCATTGGGAAAACCACTGACCTGGAAAATAGATCCAGGAGAAATAATTTTAAAATTATTGGACTACCTGAAAGCCATGATCAAAGAAAGAACCTAGAAATCATCCTTCAAGAAATTCTCAAGGGAAACTGCCCTGATGCTTTAGAACCAGAGGGCAAAATAGAGATTGAAAGAATCCACCAATCACCTCCTAAAAAGGATCCCAAAAAGAAAACCCTTGGGCATATTATAGCCAGGTTACAAAATTCCCCAATCAAGGAGAGAATATTACAAGCAGCCAGGAAGAAACAAATTGAATATTTTGGAAACACAATCAGGATAACCCAGGATCTGGCAGCATCTACACTGAGGAATCGGAGGGCTTGGAATATGATATGCAGGAGGGCAAAGGAGCTGAGATTAAAACAAAGAATCACCTAACCAGCAAAACTGAGTATCATGTTTCAGGGGAAAATATGATCATTCAGTGGAATAGAGGACTTTCAAGTATTCTTGATGAAAAAAACAAAGTTGAATAGAAAATTGTACATTGAGATAGAAGAAGCAAGAGAAGCATGAGAAGGTAAACAGGGAAAAGAAATCATAAGGAACTTATCATCAAAGTTGAGCTATTTACATTCCTACATGGAAAAATGTTAATTGTAACTGATGCAATTTTTCTCAGTATGAAAATAGTTGAAGGAGAATATATACACACACACACACACACACACACACATATATATATATATATATATATATATATATATATATATATATATATA
>NW_027187380.1:18998773-19010748 GCF_028583685.1 Petaurus breviceps papuanus | reverse complement strand
ATATATATATATATATATATATATATATATATATATATATATATATATAGGAGAGCATATGGGCTTCTGAATACATATGTGAATGTGTTTACAGGCATACATACATAAAGGGCACAGGACCAGTTAAATAGGAAGTGATGATACTCAAAAGGAGAAATTAAGAGTTTAGAAAAGAATGTAATGAGAGGAGATGGGGAGAGAAAAAATGAGGCAAACTCATATAGAAGAGGCAAGGGAATATGTTTGCAATGGAGGGGAAGAACAGGAAAGCAAACAGGCAAAAACTTATTCTCATTGAATTTGACTCAGGGAGGGAATGACATACATACTAAATAGGGTATCTCACCCTACAAGGGAGTAGGGGAGAAGGGGATGAGATGGGGGATGATGGAAGGAAGGGAAGGCTGGGTGGAGGGAAGTTGGAAGCACCCACTTTTGAAAAGGGCCAGGGTCAAAGTAGAGAATAGAACAAGTGGGAGGTGGGATAGGAGGGAGGGAAATATAGTCAGTCTTTTACAATATATCTACTGTCGTACTGTTTTGTATAGCTACACATGCACAAGCCACACTGAATTGCTTATCTTCCCAGTAAGTGTGGGTGACAAGGGAGGAAGGGAATGAACCTGGAATTCAAAGCTTTGAAATCAAATATTTAAAAATATATAAATAATATTATTAATACTATTTTATATATAATCGGGAAATACAGGCATTGGGGGGGGCATAGCGATCCACCATGTTCTACTGGTAAAGACAAAGGGGGTACGGGACAAGATATGGGAAAGAGCAGATTGGAGCAGGGGACATCCTGTGGGACCGCTGTTTGGGCGCAGTGGGTAGGGGAAAACAATTTGTAACTCACAATCTGGTGGAAATAAATGATGTAACCAGATATTAATAAAGCATTTGAAAAAAAATTAAAAAAAAAAAAGAAATGGCTCTATCATCCCAGAAGGGCAGCTAGGTGGTATAGTCAATAGTGTTGGTCAGAAGAACTTCTCTTCCTGAGTTCTAATCTGGCCTTGGGTATTTACTAGCTATGTGACCCTAGGCAATTAATTTATCCTGTTTGCCTCAGTTTCCTCATCTGTAAAATCATTTAGAGAATGAAATGGCTAAAGCATTTCAAAATCCCAAAAGGGGTCACACGTTGGAAAATATTTGGATACAAGTGAAAATCAATTACAATATCGCACTTGTTCTTAACAGGGGCTTAAGCCCTAAAGCTTAGAAGTGATCCTGGAAGTATTATAATTTCTATGGATTTTTAATTGAAAGATGCCTTCAAAATCATGTCATTTAATTCCATTTATTTCCCAGAATAAGCAAACTAAGCTCTAGGTTCAAACAAGGAGTAAAGTGAAGAAGTCAAGAAAGAACATAAGAGGTGTGTGTTCAGAGGGTTAATAAATTAACTTACCCCGCAATTCTGAATTCCAGCTCTGGCTCACAGAACAAGTCATAATGTGTTGGTTGATTTTCACTTTAGTTCCTAACTAATCTAGGGCTTGGCTACTGGCAGAAACCTTTGGCAAAAACGTATAGAAGTGTCTAAAAAGTAAAGTGTGAATCACTGGAAATGGGAACTCTGTCAAAATGGGGAAATTAAGTTCATTAAAGGTGTGGTAGCTTAATTTACAGTGCCAGCATGTAATGATCAGGGCTGGGCAGTAAATACTCAGCTAATGCAAACCCACCCAAACTTGGCAAAGTTAATACCCCTCAACCAAATCCAAACTTTTTGGCTTCATCTCCAGGTTAATTTTGCTTAAATTAGTCCAAATTGGGTTTGGACTATGTGCCTTTCTTTTCTTCTAGATTAGGACCGTTTTGTGTCAACAACACAAGAGCAGACAAGGCACTATGGGACAACAACATTTCTCACAGTATAGTGTGCCTGACATTCCTACTTGGGAGAAAGAAACTAGGGAGATCCACAATCTAAGATTTTTGTAGGAAACACTATTGTAACCTTGTGACATTATCCTTAGTGCCTGGAGGCATGAGATTCAGAAAGACTATGTTTAGCTCCCAATCTCTTGATTGGAATGTGAGCAGGTTTTTTTAAATTAAAAAAAATACAAAAAAAATCATGGGACTAGGAAAGGCAATTTGTAGGACCTATGCAACCATATTTTTATAGTTGAAGTCTAATACACACTGAATAGGACATAATAAGGGACCTCCCTACAGTCACACAGGCCTTACATGAAACCTTAAATGAGGTGTGAAGGCACATGAGAAAATCACAAGGTATGAGACACCTAGGTAGCACAACACATAGGAAATTGGATCTGGAGTCAAGAAGACTCCAAAATCCTGCGGCAGAAACTTAATTGCTATGTGATCCTACGTGTGTCACTTAACCTTTCTCAGCCTCAGTCTGCTCATCTGTAAAATGGGAATAATAATAGCATTTGCATCACAGGGTTGCTTTGAGGATCAAAGGAATAGAGGGTTTCCAAAACTTAAAGCATGATATATGAATGCTAACTACTACCATTTTAAGAGGAAAAATTAGTTTAGGCTTAATAAAACTAAAATTAACTTGTTATCTAATACTATTCTTCCCATTTTAGCAAGTACGGTCTGAAATTTCCGTCTCAACTGCCTCATTTTTTCTCATATGATTTGCTTTTCTGATACGTTATGCTTGTTCCCTAAAAAAAAAAAAAGAAAAAAAATTCTGTCTTTTCTCTCTCATCTATTAAGGAATGCAACTAAACAGAACTAAGTAGGACACAACAATTATTGTTTTTCTCCATGGCATCAAAATTCAGGGGTTGATTCAAATGAAGCAAAACAGAATCTGCTTCAGCTCCTTACTTTGTGACTATCTGCCTGTTTCAAGACTGTTTTTTTGTAAATAACTTATTACTGTATTCTGATTTCAAATCCATCTTTCTATAGTGTTTTGTTTTATGAGTAAGATAATCCTATTCATATTCAAAGTTATAATTGCTAACTGTGTGTTTCCCTATATCCTATTATGTTATACTTTTTCATTTTTTTCCCCTTTTCCACTCTTGAAGTCTGTTTTGCTCTTTACTACTGCCTCCCTCCCTTTTTCTTTCCCCTTAACTCCCTTCTTTTTACCCTTTTCCTGCTATTACCTTGTTGAGTAAGAGGAATTTATTTTTTAATATTATTTTTTCCTCACTTACACATCAAGAAAATTTTTAGCATTAATTTTTAAAGAATTTGATCATTTTTTCCCCTCACTTTCCTTCACTCTTCTGAAAACAGTGGATAATTTGACATAGGTTATACAGGTGCTATTATGTAAAACATATTTCCATATTGGTAACAGTTGTGAAAGAAGAAACAGAGCGAAAGGCAAGAAGAAACCATGAGAAAGAAAAAAGTAAGTGAAAAAATATGCTTTGACATGCATTCAGAGTCCATCACTTCTTGGTCTTGATGAGGATAGCATTTTTCTTTAGAGTCCTTTGTACTTGTCTTGGATCACTGTGTTGCTGAGAAGAGCTGAGTCATTCATACTTGTTCATGACACAATGTTGATGATACTTTTCCTGGTTCTGCTTATTTCACTTCACATTACTTTGTACAAGTCTTTCCAAGTTTTTCTGAAATCTGCCTGCTCATCATTTCTTATTACACAATAATATTCCATTACATTCATATACCACAGCTTGTTAAGCTGTTCCCCAATTGGTGGGAATCCCCTCAATTTCCAATAAAATTTGCCACTATGAAAAGGGATGCTATATATTTTTGCACATGTAAGTCCTTTTCCCTTTTTATGATCTCTTTGGGGTACAGTGGTAGTATTGCTGGGTCAAAAGGTATGTACACTTTGGTTGCTCTTTGGGCATAGTTCCAAATTGCTCTACAGAATGGTTGGATCAGTTCATAATTCCAACAGTGCATTAGTATCCCAATTTTCCCACATCCTCTTCAGCATTTATCATTTTCCTTTTTTTGTCATATTAGCCAAACTGATAGGACTAAAGTGGTATCTCAGAGTTGGTTTAATTTGCATATCTCAAAAGAAAAGTGATTTAGAGTACTTCTTAATATGCCTATAGATGACCTGGATTTCTTTATCTGAAAACTGCCTGTTTATATCCTTTGGCCATTTGTAATCTATGGAATGTCTTATATTCCTATAAATTTGACTCCATTTTCTATATATTTGAGAAATGAAGCTTTTATCAGAAACACTTGCTATAAAGATGGTTATGAATTCTATGGTTATGAATTTTTCTCTTCCCCATAGATCTGATAAGTATACCATTTCTTCCTCTTCTAATTTAGTTATGGGGTCACCCTTTATGTCTAAACCAAACACCCATTTTGACATTACTTTTTATATGGTGTGAAATGTTGGTCTATATCTAGTATGTTTCCTATTGTTTTCCCAGTTTCCCAGCAGTTTTTGTCAAAAAGTGAGTTCTTAGGCCCAAAGCTAAAGTCTTTGGATTTATAAAAAATTAGATTACTATGGTCATTGACTACTGTGTCTTGTGTAGCTAAACTATTCCACATGTCCACTACTCTATATCTTAGCCAGTACCAGACACCTCCAATGATTATTATTTTATAATACAGTTTGAGATTTGCTATTGCTAGACCACCTTTCTTTGAATTTTTTTCATTAATTCCCTTCATATTCTAGAACTTTTGCTCTTGCAGATGAATTTTGTACTTATTTTTCTAGCTTTATGAAATAATTTTAATAGTTTGTTAGGTATGGAATTGAATACGTAAATTCATTTAAGCAGAATTTTCATTTTTATTATATTGGCTCAGCTTACCCATGAGCAATACATATTTTTGCAATTGTGTATATCTGACTTTATGTGAAAAGTGCTTGGTAATTGTGTTTATATAGTTCCTGGATTTGTCTTGGAAGGCAGATTCCTAAGTGTTTTATAATAGGTATAGTTATTTTAAATGAAATTTCCCTTCTTATATATTGTTGATGATCTTTATTTGTCATATAAAGAAATACTGATGATTTATTTGGATTTATCTAATATACTGCAAGTTTTCTAAAGGTGTTAATTATTTTTTTTAATTCCTATGTTTATTTTTAGCTTTTGACATTCACTTTTATAATGTTTTGACTTCTAAAACATTCTTCCTCCCTCCTCCACTCTCTATATATCAAGATAGCATGATATATAGATTCTACATTTACAATCATATTAAACATATTTCTACATTAGGCATGTTGTGAAAGAAAATAATAAAAGGGGGGAAACACAAGAAAACAGAAAAAGAGTAAATAGTATGCTTCCATCTGCATTGAGATTCCAAAGATCTTTTTTTGATGTAGATAGCATTTTTCCATCATGAATTTTTGGAATTGTCTTAGATCGTTGAGTTTCTGAGAAGAGCAAAGGCCATCAAAGTCTACCATTGGACAATGTTGTTACAGTGTACAATGTTCTCCTGGTTCTTCTCACTTCACTCAGCCTCATTTCATATATGTCCCCAGGTTCTTCTGAAATTTACTTTCTCATCATTTCTTATGGAACAATAGTACTCCATCATATCCATATACCACAATTTGTTCAGCTATTCCTCAATTGATGTACATCCTCTCAATTTCCAAATCTTGGTCACCAGAAAAAGAGCTGCTATAAATATTTTTGTACACACAGGTCTTTTCCCATTTTTATGACCTCTTTGGAATACAGACATATTAATGCTATTGCTGAGTCAAAGAGCATATATGCTTTTATAGCCCTGCTCTCAAGAGTGGTTGAATCTGTTCAGCTCCACCAATAGGATCAATGTTTCAATTTTCCCACATCTTCTCCAACAATTTTCATTTTCCTGTTTTGTTATGTTTTCCAATCTGGTAGGTATGTTGTAGTAACTCAAAGTTGTTTTAATTTGCATTTGTCTAATCAATAGTGATTTAGTGCATTTTTTCATATAGATGGCTTTGATTTCTTCAACTGAAAACTGCTTGTTCATAATCCTTTGACCAGTTATCAATTGGGGAATGACTTGTATTCTTGTAAATTGGACTCAGTTTCATATATATTTGAGAAATTAGGTCTTTGTTTCAGAGACATTGATTGTAAAAATTGTTTCCCAGCTTTCTGCTTCCTTTCTAATTTTTGTGCAAACCCTTTTTAGTTTAATGTAATCAAAATTATTCATTTTCATTTAAAAATACTCTCTATATTTTGTTGGTCATAAATTCTTTCCTTCTCCATAGATCTGACAATTAAACTATTCTTTGCTCTCCTAGTTTGCTTACAGTATTACCCTTTATGTCCAAATTATTTATCTATTTGAACCTTATCTTGATATATGGTGAAAGATGTTTGTCTATACCTAGTTTCTGCCATCCCATTTTGCAGTTTTTTCTAGGAGTTTTTGTCAAATGGTAAGTTCTTATTCCAGAAGCTAGAGTTTTTCAGTTTATCAAACAGTAGATTAGTATAGTCATTGACTACTATGTCTTGTGTATCTAGTCAGTTCAACTGATCCCCCACTCTATGTTTTAGTCAGTACAAAGAAGTTTTGGTGATTGCTGATTTATTATGTATTTTTAGATCTGCTATGACTAGGCCACCTTCCCTTGGATTTCTTCTTATTAATTCTCTTGATATTCTGGATCTTTTGCCCTTCCAGTTGAATTTTGTTATGTTTTTCTAGCTTTATAAAATGATTTTTGGTAGTTTGATCAGTATAGCGCTGAATAAGTAAATAAATTTAGTTAGAATTGTCATTTTTATTAAATTAGCTTGGCCTACCCATGAACAATTGATATTTTTCCAATTATTTAGATCTGACTTTATTTCTGTGAACAGTATTTCATAATTGTGTTCATATATTTCCTGGCTTTGTCTTGACAGTAGACTCTGAAATATTTCTATAGTGTCTATGATTAGTTTAAATGGAATTTATCTTTCTATTTCTGACTGCTGAACTTTTTTAGTAATACATAAAAATGCCAATGATTTCTGTGGGTTTATTTTATATCCTGCAACTTTTCTAACATTGTTCATTATTTCAAGATTTTTTTTAGTTGATTCTCTAAGTATAACACCATCTCATCTGCAGAGTGATAGCTTTGTTTCTTCTTTGTGTATTCTAATTCCTTTAATTTCTTTTTCTTCTGTTATTGCTAAAGCTAACATTTCTAGTACCATATTAAATGACAGTGGTGATAAAGGACATCCCTTGATTTCCCTTTGTTCTTACTGGTAAGGCTTCAGGTTTCTTACCATTAAAGATTATGCTTGCTAATTGTTTTAGACAGATACTTCCAATCATTTTATGGAACACTCACTTTACTCCTATGCTCTCTAGTGTTTTTAATAGGGATAGTTACTGTATTTTGTCAGAAGTTTTTTCACCTTTGAATCTGGGCTCTGATACTTAGCACCACACACAGAAATAACTGGCCATATAACCTTGAGCAAGTTACTTAATCCCAATTGCTTAAAAAAATAAGTAAGGTTGACATATTCCCTTTTGCCTTCCTGTTCTTCCCCTCCATTGTAACAGTTTTCCCTTACCACTTCTATATGAGATAGTTTACCCCATTCTGTCTCTCCCCATATCCTCTCATTATATTCCTCTCTCACCTCTCCATTTCATCTTTGAAGTTATCATCGTTTCCTATTCAATTGTTCCTGTGCCCTCTGTCTATGTATGACTGTACACACACTCACATATGTATTCGTCAGCCCATAAACCCTCCTATATAGACATGTATATGCATGTGTACACAAGACATATATATGTATGTATATATGTGTGTGTATACATATATATGTATGTATACACACACATTACTATTCCCTTCAGCTATTCTCATACTGAGAAAAGTTACATAAGTTACAATTATTGTTTTTCCATGTAGGAATGTAAATAGTTCAACTTTGATAAGTTTCTTATGATTTCTTTTCCCTGTTTGCCTTCTCATGCTTATTTTGCTTCTTATATCTGAATGTCAAATTTTCTATTCAGATCTGTTTTTTTTTTTCATCAAGAATGCTTGAAAGTTCTCTATTCCACTGAATGACCATATTTTCCCCTGAAAGATGATACTCAGTTTTGCTGGGTAGGAGATTCTTGGTTTCAATCCCAGATCCTTTCATCTCCACAATATCATATTCCAAGCCCCTCAATCCCTCAGTGTAGAAGCTTCCAGATCCTGTGTAATCCTGATTGTGTTTCCACAATATTCAAATTGTTTCTTCCTGGCTGCTTGTAACATTTCCTCCTTGATCTGGGAACTGCAGAACCTGGCTATCACATTCCTAGGAGTTTTCTTTTGGGGATCTTTTTCAGGAGATGATTGGTACATTCTTTCCACCTCCATTTTGCCCTCTGGTTCTAAAACATAAGGGCAATTTTCCTTGAGAATTTATTGAAAGATGATTTCTAGGTTCTTTTTTTGATCATGTCTTTCAGGTAGTCTAATAATTTTTAATTTATCTCTCTTGGATCTATTTTCCAGGTCAGTTGTTTTTCCAATTAGATATTTCATGTGGTCTATTTTTAAATTTGTTTGAATCTGTTTAATAATATCTTGATCTCTCATAAAGTCACTAGCTTCCATTTGCTTCAGTCTAATTCTGAAGGAATGATTCTCTTCAGTGAGCTTTTGAGATTCTTTTTCCATCCAGCAAATTCGGCTTTTTAAGGCATTCTTCTCTTCATTGGCTTTTTGAGTATTTTTTACCATTTGAGTTAGTCTGTTTTTAAGGTGTTATTTTCTTCAGTCAGGTTGTTGACTCACTTTTCATGATTTTTTGGCATCATTCTCATTTGTCTTCCCATTTTTTCCTCCACTTCTCTTATTTGGTTTTCAAAATGCTTCTTAAGCTCCTCTATGGGCTGTAACCAATTCTTATTTTTCTTGAAAACCTTTGGTTCAGGAGTTCTGATTTTGTTGTTTTCCTGCCATTCCATGCTTTGAAACTTTTTGTCCCCAAAAAAGGAATCCAAAGTTGGATTGCTGTGCTTTCTTTGGTTCCTTTGCTTGCTCATGTTGCCATTCAATTACTTGACTTTTGAGCTTTTTTCCATAGTAGAACTCTGCTTCCAGAGAGGAGAGCTTTGTCCCAAATCACTGGAGTTTTCTCAGCTATTGAAGGTATTAGTTGGCTGCCCTCTCTGAAGCCTCCACACACTCTGGCTCAATGATCCCACACCCCACAACCTCCACCCAGGACAGGGATCCAGATCCAAGCAGGTTAAAGCAAAAGCATTTTCACTTCAGAATGGTTGCTTGGTCCACCTACAATCTGCAGGCCAAGAACTCTGAAACAGACACAGGGCTGCAGTCACCACATCTCAGATGCTTCTCTCTCTCTCTTTGTCTTTGGCATTTATCCGTTGGTAATTCTGGAAACTGCCACAGCTGCTGGTGATCTACTCTCCCAAAGTCCATCTAGCCTTGACTCATCGGGCTGCCCTGACACTAAAACCATGGGCTTATGAGGGGCTGGGCTCAGCTCTCAGTTCACTGCAATGAACCCTTTCTGTCTGCCTGCTGGGCTGTCTTCAGTGAGAGATTTGTTTCTCTCTGTCACTTTGTAGGTTCTGTTAGCCCTTAAGTTTATTTAGAGTCATTTTTATAGGTATTTGAGATGGTTTTGGGTGCAGCTCAAGGAGTTTTCCTGCTTCTTGGCTCCAGCCCCTCTAATTTTATTGTTTATCTTGTATTTCATTTCATGTTTATTTATCCCATCCACTGTTTGAGTCCTTTTATCTAATCCATCTTTTAATCAGGTTCTGCATAAAATTAATGTAGTTATATTTTTAAAATTTCTTTTGAGATCTTCTTAACATATTTATTTACTTATTTTTGTATTTTTTTCCTTTTTTCATATCTTCAAACTTAGTTCCTGCAGTGGGATTTTGTGCTACAGTTAGTGTTTGGCTCTATGGTTTAGATACTTTATATATTTTGAAGTTGGATAACAGTAGAAGGGGTGAAGAATCCTTCTCTACTGAAGTACAGATTATCCTCTGTAGCTACAATTCTGAATGTAGGTATCTGAGTTCAATCCCACTTGCCTTTCTTTGTCAGTCCTGGCCCCAAGACCTGAAGCTGGATCAAGAGATATAATCAGACTCTGTCTATTACTAGTCAGTGCCAGTGCTTAGGTGCTATTTCCACTGCCTCCTAACCAATATATCTACAGACCTCTAGTGGTCTCCTGGTGAAGAAGTTCTCTTCAGTCTTGGTCATTCTTTTATTCACAATCTTTTTTCTTTCTTCATTATTCCTGTGATTTTGCTCAAGGAACCTTAGTTTTGGTGAAGCTTTTCTTGTCTCCATTGGAACCAGAATTTCCATTTTAATCTTTTTCTCAGAGGCCATCAGAAATTTTTATACTAAGTCGACAATAATACCACACTTCTATGTAAGTAGTCAAAAAAAGAACCTAAATATATTTTCTATTTTGAACTTTAAAGCTTTGCACAGTTGATACAATTGCATTTTAAAATTCATTATATTTTTATAACTTTTAAGGACATTATAGGTCTATAAAACTCTTTGTTCTTTCTTACTGCTTCTGTGCCTTCTCCATTCCACCCTAATGCCTAATATAATCTTATGAACATAGGAATACCCTCAGACTAGATTTGTGAGTCCCCTTTGACCTTCAACTGATTGGTATATCTTCACTTAGCCTCCATGGGGATTTCCCAGCTAAAACAAACAGAAAAATCCCATATGTTTTTACGACCCATTCACTAGCTCCTCAAATGCCTCCTCACTTGCTTTCTGACAGCACTGTCTGAAGTCTGCTCACTGTAGAGTCCCTGAGTTTTATGTAGTGTTAGAGCCATTAGACAGAGAATTTAGGGGTTGGAATGGTTAAAGAAACAAGGAATTTCTTTCCAAAAATGCTCCAGTATGTCTCTAAGTAGACCTCTACATAGAAATGCTAGATCCTGTACACGTACCTTTCAGAGGCAAAAGAAAATAGGTTGTCATTATTAGCCTTTTTCTAAGAGCTCACAATGTAACATCATAGCTAAATTCAGTAAGAGACAGATCAAGCAACAAAAACCAGGAGTCAAGGCTGTCTAGTCGGTTCTGGAATCTGATTCAGAGTCCAGATTATGAATAGATTTAGTTAGTTCAACAAACGAAAATGTAGATTTTTGGCACTATGTGAATTTTTAGGGGAAGGGTTATGCTATATGTGCAGTTCCTACTCATACTATACACACACACACACACACACATATATACATATATATATACACATATATATGTATTTATGTATGTATCTATTAATACCATAAATGCTAACAAAATTAAAAGGAAAACATACAGAAACAACATTCCAACCTGTGTAGAGAGATTATCAAAACAGTTTTATGTCATTCTGTATTACAAAGTCAAGCAAGACATGAACCAATAATCAAGCAGGTATCGAGGAGAAGTTTATGCTATGTTTCAGTCCATTTTTTGGTGAGCTGGTAATGTGACAAGATATTCAATTTCCAAGACAGAAGTATTAACATCATCAGCAAGGATGGGCAAATCAAGTTGCAAAAAATCCTAAGATTTCTATTTCCCTTCCTATACCTAGAAAGACTGACAAGGTGTTCTCTTGACACAGAAAGGGCCAGATACTATTTCTATAGCAATACTATTAACTCAACCACTGTAATATTAATCTTTCATTTCTTAATTTAACAGGTCTTGGGCAAGATAGCCTGCTAGCAGGATAGCAGACTAGTGAGGTACCCAGGCCACACAAAAAGTCTTTTTTTTTTTAAGCCATAGGGGTTAAGTAACTTGCTCAAGGTTACACGGCCAGTTATTTCTGGATGTGGTGCTGAGTATCTGAGGCCAGATTTGATCCAGGTCATCCCAACACTGGAGCCGGTGCTCTTACTCGCTGAGCCACCTGGCCGCCCCTACACACAAAAAGTCTCTTGCCATAGGGAACTCTCTTTCTTTCTTTGTTCCTTCCTTCCTTCCTTCCTTCCTTCCTTCCTTCCTTCCTTCCTTC
>NW_027187380.1:18991066-18998763 GCF_028583685.1 Petaurus breviceps papuanus | reverse complement strand
CTTCCTTCCTTCCTTCCTTCCTTCCTTCCTTCCTTCCTTCCTTCCTTTCTTCCTTCCTTTCTTCCTTCCTTCCTTCCTTCCTTCCTTCCTTCCTTTCTTTCTTTCTTTCTTTCTTTCTTTCTTTCTTTCTTTCTTTCTTTCTTTCTTTCTTTCTTTCTTTCTTTCTTTCTTTCCTCCCTTCATTTAAATAAGCATACTTACTGTGGTTGCTACTATTAAGCTTACCTACCAGTTATTAGATATCTATTACATGACAGGTTATATGTTAATTGCTGAAGGGAAAATATCTAACTGTTTTTGCCCTCAAGGAGATTACATTCCAGTGAATTGTACATGCAGATAATTCAACATATATTTTATATGAAGCAAATACAAAGTAATTTTCTACAGTACAGACTGTGGTCATTAAAAAAATGACATTCAACAAGAAGCAGTGCTTTAGCTAAGCCGGAAAGGGGGCTAAGTGATTAATGAATAAATTTCAGTCATGATGTGCAGTCCTTGTAAAAGCATAAAAGCTTAAAATAAAAGGGGAAAAAGTAGTGCCATGAAATCCAATGTACAGATGAGGAATGTGATAAGGTGGATTTATCATAATAATGTTTCATGATGCCAGATTTTTTTTTCAGTACAATGCTCTTCCCACCAACCCCACATTGCCTCTCCAATATATAGGTTGTGAGCACCTCTTAGCAAAAATGGATTGACATTTTCCTGGACTTTTCTTTCTTAACTGACAATTTAACAAAAAGAGGGAAATCCAGTTTTTACATATGTATCCTGTGGTCCAGTCCTTCCCCTGACTCGCAGCAAAGACTTTAGGATCATAAGAGGACTTATAGTCCTTAAGGGCCTGACCAAGGTAAAGTTCGTATCCAAATTTATCTAAATGTTGATGATAGAATTTTCGATTCCTTCATAACGAATACATATACACTAAGTATTATGTATAGACACTCTTTATTTCACCCATCACTGTATAAAATACAAAAGCTAGGAAGCCACAAAACATGAAGAAACTTTTTAAAATAATGTTATTTTCCCCTAATTACATGTTTAAACAATTATTTTAGAATTAAAGGTTTTTTTGTTGATTTTTTTAAGTTCCTTCCCCTCCCACCTCCAACATAGGTTATACATGTGCAATCAAAAAAATTTGCATATTATTAGTTTTGTACAAGAAGACTTCAACAATAAATAGAAATAAAGAATGAAAGGAAGATTGTATGTCCATATTCAGCCAATATCAGTTCTTTCTCTGGAGGCAGATAGCATTTTTAGTCATCAGTCCTTTAAGATTGTTTTAGGTTTCTACCAACAGCTAAAGTCATTCACAGTTCTTCATAGTATATTGCTCTTACTGTGTACAATGTTCTGGTTCTGATCACTTCACTTTCCACTCATGTAATTAGTTCAAGGTTTTCCTGTAATCATCTTGCTTGTAATATTTATAGTAAAATAATATTCCATATAAACATATCATAGCTTCTCTAGGCATTCCCCAACTGATGGACATTCCCTAAATTTTCAATTCTTAGCCACCACAAAAAAAGTTGCAATAAATATTTTTAACAAATAGTGTCTTTTCACAATTATGTATGTATGCATATATATGTATGTATGTATATATGTGTGTGTGTGATTATGTGTATGTATATTGTGTATGTATGTGTGTATATACATATGTGTATATGTATGTCTTTGAGTAACAGATCTAGCAGTGGTATTGCTGGATCAAATTAATGTGTTTTTGGTTTGGCTCCATTCAAATCATTTGTGGAAATAGCAGGGCAGCCAATAGCTCATGGCAGTTTAAAGGCCTTGAATGAATAAAAAATATGAAAAATAGGACTTTTTTAATTAAAATGATGTTTTCTAAAACCATCAGTGAGCAATATATGTCACAGGAATAAGCTAGAAGCATTTCCAATAAGATCAGGGGTAAAACAAGGATGTCCATTATCACCACTATTATTCAATATGGTACTAGAAATGTTAGCTTTAGCAATAAGAGAAGAAAAAGAAATTGAAGGAATTAGAATAGGCAAAGAAGAAACAAAGCTATCACTCTTTGCAGATGATATGATAGTATACTTTGAGAATGTGGACAAGTGAAAAAATACTTGAAATAATAAACAAATTTAGCGAAGTTGCAGGATATTAAATAAATCTACATAAATCATCAGCACTTCCTTATATTAGTAACAAAACCCAACAGCAAGAAACAGAAAAATAAATTCCATTTAAAGTTACTTTAAACATAAATTATTTGGGAAGTCTACCTGCCAAACAAACCCAGAAACTATATGAACACAATTAAAAAATACTTTTCAAAAAAAGCCAAATCTGAATAACTTTGAAACTAGCAGTTTCTCACAGGTAGGCTGAGCTAATATAATAAAAATGACAATTCTATCTCAATTAGTTTACTTATTCAGTGTCATACCAATGAAACTACCAAAAATTATTTTATAAAAAAAAAGCACTTACAAAATTAATATGGAATAACAAATGGTCCAGAATATCCAGGGAAAAGAAATGCAAGAGAAAGTGGCCTAGCCATACCAGGTCATAAATTTTGCTATAAAGCAGTATTCATCAAAACTATTTGGTACTGGCTAAGAAATAGAGTGGTGGATCAGTGGAATAGCTTAGGTACAAAAGATACAGTAGTCAATGACTATACTCATCTACTGTTTGATAAACAAAAACTCTAGCTTCTGGGATAAGACCTCACTATTTGGCAATAACCACGGGGAAAACTGGAAAATAGTATGGCAGAAATTAGGCATAAACAAATATCTTACACACTATACCAAGATAAAATCAAAATGGGTACATGATCTACATATAAAGGCTGGTACTATAAGCAAACTAATAGAGCAAAGAATAGGTTACCTGTCAGGTCTGTGGAAAAGGGAAGAATTTATGACCAAACAAGAGAGAGAGAACATTTTGAAATGCAAAAGTGATTATTTTGATTACACAAAATGAAAAGGTTTTGCACAAACAAAGCCAATGCAACCAAGGAAGGGAAGCAAAAAGCTAGGTAACAATTTTTATACTCAGAGTCTCTGATAAAGGCCTCATTTCTCAAATATATAGGTGAGTGTGTCAAATATATAAGAATATAAGTCACTCCCCAATTGATAAATGGACAAAGCATATGAACAGGACACTTTTAGAGGGAGAAATTAAAGCTATGCATAGTCATATAAAGAAGTGCTCTGGGGGTGGCTAGGTGGCACATTGGCCCTGAAGTCAGGAGGACATGAGCTCAAATTTGCCCTCAGACACTTAACACTTACTAATCTTATGACCTTGAGCAAGTCATTTAACCCCAATTGTCCTGTCTTTCCCCCTCCAAGAAGAAAAAAATAAAGCTCTAAATCACTACTGATTACAGAAATTCAAATCAAAAGAACTCTGAAGTACCACATCACATCTACCAGGTTGGCTAACAGGACAAAACAAGAAAATGATAAATGTCGGAGTAGATGTGGGAAAATTAGAATGGTATCACCTTGTTGGTGGAGTTGTGAACTAATCCAGCCATTCTGGAGAGTAATTTGGAATTATACCCAAAAGGCTATAAAACTGTGCATAGCCTTTGACTCAGCATTAGCATTTCTAGGTCTGTATCCCAAAAAGATCATAAAATGGGGAAAGGACCCACATGTACAAAAATATTTATATGTTATTGTGATATAAGAAATGACATACAGGCAGATGTGGAAAAATCTGGGAAAAAAAACTTATATGAAATGATGCTGAGTGAAGTGAGCAGAAAGAGGAGGAAATTGTACAAACATCCACATTGTATGATGACTGACTTTGATAAACTTAGCTCTTCTCAGAAATGCAAGGACAAAAGATGACTTCAAAAGACTCACAAGGTAAAAAGCTATCCATGTTCAGAGTTTTTGGAATCTGAATGCAGATGGAAGCATACTTCTCTCCTTTTGATTTGTTGTTTTGTTTTGTTTCTCCTTTCTCATCATTCCTCCCATTAGTTCTAATCCATCTTTACATCATGAAAAGGAGAAGAACATTTAAAACTCAAAATCATTTGGAAGTGAATGTTAAGAACTAAAATTAAATAGATTAATTACTTAAAAAAAAGAAAATAGAGAGTCTAGGGAAGTCTTTATACTTCCACTGAAGAATGAGCATCCTTACCTCTGCAGGCAATATGAGGAATTTCTGTCATCTCAAACAACAAGTCGATTAGCCTTAGTCATTCATGGCTAGGGGCTAGCCCCATAACATTGTTCAACATAGTTGACCAGAAGCAGTAACTATTTATTTTCTTTTGTTTTCTCTTTAGAAGGCTTTTTGAAGGGGGAGGGCATTTATAATGATATTCCTTCCATCCTGAGAACTTTAAGCAGTGGTAAGAATGGTGTCTTGAGCACTTTCCCTCTGAGGAGGACTAATCCTTCTCTGTTACTACTCTGGTGGCATTTCCATGCTACTGACATTCAACTGATCTTCTGGTCATACACACATACACACACACACTCAGACTCACACTTTAAAAAAAATTTCCTAACTCTATTTCATTGGTTTATAAATGAAACATCTGACAATACTAATTTACTCCAGACAGTCATCCTTTCTGAATCACTTGCTATTGCCAAGGGGGAAGGGAGGCATTGGTCAATTCATTCCAACAAGCATTTGAATTGAATGGGATTGATTTTCTGTGGTTAGTTCTTTATTCCTGTCTTTTGAAATGGTGTGCATTCCTTCCCCGCCATCTTCTCCTATGAATCCCATCCTCTCCCTCACCCTTCTGTGACTAAGTGACCAATAGTGATAGGGAAAGAGAAGAGATTGTGATAAGGAAGAAGATGTTTACAGGAATGAACTGTCCAAATTTTGGAAGGAGTACACAAGGGAACACTCCTTCCAATGTCACCAGTAGCTGTTTCACCATTAGGTCTCTTGCCCATGGCTACATCCCTGCAGCCATGGATATGCCAAAAATAAAGAAAAGAAAAGAAGCCAAGTCCTCCTCAACTTCAAACTAGACCCAGAATGCAGATCTGGATATCACTACTTAATGAGAATATAGCAGGGATTGGCTGTTAGGTATGGCTATAACTGTGACTGGGACACACAAATCAATAGCACAACCACTTTGGGAGGAAAAACAATATATTCTTATCCCGCTTGCCACATCACCTAATGGTAGCAGTGAAGGGGTAGTGGGTTTATGTTTGAGACATGTCACATGGTGAGGATGTGATGCCATTTATTTTCTGACTAGTTCATCCTGTGATATTCAGAACCATGGATTGTTTCACACACCCCATGAAGAGTACATATATCGCTTTAGAGACCCCAGATCTATACCATTACAATTCAATACCAAGAATTGCTGGTTCAGCACTGGTAAGCTTACAATTTTGTTCATTCATTTTTTCATTCAGGGGACACTAATTGAGCATCTACCATGTGCAAAGCATGATAAATGTGATTAAAAAGGTAAAAACATAAATCTATCTTTTCCCTCAAGGAACTCACAATTTAGTAGCAGATTAGCAGATATCAGAGTATACACACAGAGTAATATAAAATAACATAATATATAATGTAATGTAACATAATATAACATAGAAAGATTTATATAGAGACATACATATATGTATATACAAATGCATATATATAGATTTATATAGATAGATTTAGATATGAATTCTAGATCTATTTATTTATATAGATATCCATGTAGTTACAGATTTGATATCTAAATATCTAATCTATATTCAATATCATACATATAAACTATAAATGGCATAAAACTGAAGAAATGTCTTAAATGTTTGAGGAATGAATGAATGGAGTATTAAGAGAAAAAGGACTAAGTGTCTCAATTCTTATAGAATATCTCTTTTCTTCTATGGCCTTGAGAAAGAAAGAAAAAGTAGTATAGAGCCACTGCCCACGGCTCAGTTGATAATAAAAGCAAGACAATCTACTTGATAATTGCACCACTATCTACATTTTGTTGTCTATTGCTTACTTTCACTATTGTCCTTACCAATGTTCATTCACTGTATTCATAGCAGCAGACAAGCCCTACCTCAAAAAATAATACAATATTATATTGCTTCCTATACATAGATATCATTCATAAGTATACAAAGTGATTTTCCAGAAAGAAATTAAGATGAGTATTATACACTTAAAGGTTAAAAAATACACACAATGCTTCAGACCACATATATATGGTTAGAAAAACAAACACAGAAACTCTGGAGGTATATTTTGATTACAGATGCCAGTTCTCTGTGGTTAGATTTCACTCTAATTCCGTTCAGGTATGTGATCTAGGAAGTAGTAAAAGGTAGTTGTTTAGAAAAGAAAATACAATAAAGAAGAAAGTGTCAAAGAAATGACAGAACCCATGCATATTTTCTGTCTTGTTGGTGGAGACACATTGTGGTGAAAAGCAGTCTAAGCATGTGGGATATTTCATTAGCAGAGAAAATACACAAGTGCTTTTTATTTGCTTTCACTGGTGACACAACTGTGATTTCAACCCAAACAACATTGCAAGAGCACTGAAGAAACTCTTCAGAAGAACAGTGGCCAGAAAAGGAGGGAGCTCTATTATATTATTCTCATGAATCCAGTGAAATGTGCTCTTATCACCAGATCTGAAGAAAAGAAACACTCTCATTAGATTCCAGGTATTTTTAAAGTACTCAAATAGAAGAGATTGCTATTAGTAGGAAAGAGAGAGAGAAAAAATTGAAGCCTAGGAATAGTGGTATAATGGTCAGAACACTTGTCTTTTCAATCAAAAGACCTGGCTTTTTGTCCTAGATCTTCAGCTCACACTGACTTTGGCACATTGGATAGGTTAATTATCTTCTTCAGTTTTTAGGTTCCTCATCTGTAGAGTAAAGGTTTTGGGCCAAAGGATCTCTAAAATTCCTACCAGTTGTAAATCCTAAAGCATATAATCAAAGCCTTTAAATCTTGTGAGCTATGATTAGCCTAATGAAGTAAAGGCAAAAAAAGTCCAAAGTTTATTAGAATTCCTTGGTATACAATCTATTGGTGTAATTGTCATTCCATGAAATAGAATCATTGTTTCCCATCAGCAAAACTAACAATAGAAGACCCTACTGAGATGTTTGATTAGGTTTTGTAGGGAATAAAGAATGGATAATTGTATGCTAACAAAACATCTGAGCCAGAGTCCAGTTAGTAACTAAAAAGTGGGTACACATGTTGCCAAGTGGATGCCATGTAAATATTTAGAAACATACAAATTCTTGTCATCATGTCAACATGGCTGGAGGATAGAAAATTTATGGTTCCTGCTTTTGGAGCATAAACGTATTGTTGTTCAGTCATTTCAGTCATGTCTGACTCTTCATGACCCAATTTTGGGTTTTTTGGAATAGATATTGAAGCAATTTCTTTCTCCAATCCACTTTACAAATGAGGAAATTAAGGTAAACAGAGTTAAGTGACTTGCCCAGTAAGTTGTGTCTGAAGCCAGTTTTGAAGTGAGGTCTTCCTGATTACAGACCAGGCAGTCTATTTACTACACTATCTATCTCTATCTCTATCTCTACCTCTACCTCTATCTCTATCTCTATCTCTATCTCTATCTCTATCTCTATCTCTATCTCTATCTCTATCTCTATCTCTACCTCTATCTCTATCTATCTCTATCT
>NW_027187380.1:18952112-18989481 GCF_028583685.1 Petaurus breviceps papuanus | reverse complement strand
AGAGAAGAGAAGAGAAGAGAAGAGAAGAGAAGAGAAGAGAAGAGAAGAGAAGAGAAGAGAAGAGAAGAGAAGAGAAGAGAAGAGAAGAGAAGAGAAGAGAAGAGAAGAGGAGGGGAGAGGAGGGGAGGGGGAAGGGAGAACATAAAACAAAATGGATATCCTTCAGTTGGTGAATGATCAACAATTATAGTATATGAATGAAATAGAATATCATTGTACCGTAAGTAGTTCTAAAGGTAAAAGATTTAGAAAAATCTGGGAACAATTTTGTGAATCGATACAAATTTAAGTGAGCAGTACCTGGAGAATAATCTGTACAATTACATTGTAGCAGAAAACATCTATACAAAACTTAAGAATTCTAAACAATGAAATATCCCATCACAACTTCCAAAGCCTTTCATGAATTATGCTTATTGTCTCTTAGAGAAGTGATCTACTAGAGTTGCAGAATGAAATATGTTTGTATTATATGTATATATATATATATATATCATGCTGATGAAATACTATCTACATATATATGCTTTCTGATGAAATAGATATTTATAGATTTCATTGTATAACTCAAGTTCATGTATATATTAATGTCACACATAGTTAATCAGTCAAAAACATTACATTTATTAAGTGCCTATTATATGTCAAGAGCCCTGTTAAACACTGGGAATACAAATGTGAAAAAGAAAGTCCCTGGGATGGCTAGGTGGCACAGTGAATAGAGCACCCGCCCTGGAGTTGGGAGGACCTGAGTTCAAATCCGGTATTAGACACTTAACACATAAAAACTAACCTTGTGACCTTGGGCAACTGACTTAACCCCAATTGCCCTACCATCCCCCTCCAAAAAGAAAAAAAAAAGACAGTCCCTGTCTTCAAGAACCTGATTATCTAATGGAAGAAGACAATGACTAAAAAGAAGCTAAAAAGGGATTTGGTGGTGGGAGGGAAGCTACCTGCTGCTGGGTCATGATGGAGAAGTCTAAAAGAGTGTATTCAACCTGGTGGGAAATGAATATGTGGTAATGTGTCTTAAATAGAGGTTGCAGGGACAGAGTATTATTGATGAGTTGTGAGTACAAGGACTGATGTGATTTTTCAGGAAGAAGAACATTCTGAGGCAAGATGAAGAGGTCCAAAGAGCTTAGCAGATATGTGAATCTATTTTTCTTGATTACTGATTTGTTACAAGGAAAAATATCTTTTTTCCAGTAGGGAACTTTTAGGGGGATCTCTTTATAGAAGAAAAAGAAGAAAAGAATATCCAAACAATCATATAGAAGAGAGCTGAATGAAGTTCAGAAGTAGAAACACATAATCAGGTCAATGATTTTTTAATATGATGTTAAACTTAATGTACTTTTAAAACCACATAAGAGTATAATTTCATATATAACTATATGAATATAACTATGTCTGTTCTTTATGTTTAGAAATATTCATGTTTGTTAATGTTTCTTAAGTCCATGATAAAAAAAAATAAAATAAAAAAAACCTTGCTTTGGCTCTTGAGACAATAGATTCTCAAGGATAAAACAACTTAATGTCTTGCTATTTAGGTCTGCTAATTGTTTAGTTATCTCCATAAGTCAAGGACCTATTATTTTATAGCTGTGACATAGGCCACAACCTATGAATAACTGAATGAATGAATGAAAAGCATTTATTAAGTGCTTACTATAACACTGAACAAATAAGAAAGGCTGTACTCTAGAGGACTTCATATTCTAATAGGAGACACACATACAGGAAGTGAGATGGGAAGGCCCAGGGGTCCAGAGTACAGTGAGAAAGCAGAAGACCTTTTCTAGTGTCCTTCCTATTAATGAAATGAGATGAGCTACCAATGTGGAGCTTTTGATGACACTAAAGACTTTGGCATAGAAAACTTTCTTAGTCTTCGATAGCTATGTCAGCTGAGGAAGCCCCATAATATACTATATGAGTATCATACATTATTTCAAGTCCTTTCTTCCTTTTATGGTATAAGAATTTTTTTTTTAGTTTTGTATTTTTCTACCATTTAACCCCAAATGTTATAATTAACTTACTAAACGCATATTGGAAGAGCTGACTGTTGAAAAATTGTCTCAGAATTAGGGAAATTCTGGGGAATCCATAGGGGTAGGAAATCCACCTCCACAAGGCCACATGTGACCCTCTAGTTTCTCAAGCATAGCCCTTTGACTGAATCCAAACCTCACAGAACAACTCCCCTTAAGAAAAAGATTTGTTCTGTAAAACTTGGACTTAGTCAAAAGGCCACAAACAAGGACCCAGAAGGTCACATGTGATCCCAAGACCATAGGTTCCCCACTTTTGCTTAATAGTCTCAATAGATCCACAGAACTTTACTAACTTTCCTTTAATGAAAAATTTTCAGTCAGGATGTGAATCTAGATTTTCCTTACTCCAATTCATATATTCTACCAGTTGGACTACTGCTACAGTAAATCAAAACTCTCTCAGGTTAGTATAATCTTGCATTTTGAAAAATTGTCATTTTTAACATATGGGCCTTTAATTCTCATCTTACATTTCACTCCTAGAAACTCGGTTTCCTTTTTAGGTTGTTAGACAGTGTTCATACTGTAATGTGATGGGATTCCAGATATTAGAGGAAGAAAAGAGAATGGGGCATGCGTAGCTCTTCTCGATGAATGATGGATTTGACCACTGGAAATTCAGTAATTACTGTAGTATCAAACACTGGAAAACAGTGGTGCTTGGGTATACTACTATTCACGGATAAATTGAATTTGTTGAAGTGGCATTTAAGGCCCTACCAAAGTAGTAAATAGACCAAGATACTAGCAATTCACTGAGTTCTATGCCAGTTATTTTGGTTTTTTTGTTGTTGCTTTTTTTTTTAGTTCTGAATAGAATTACTATAGAACAAAAGTTTTTAATATGGTGTCATGAATTTAAAAATGATAATTTTATTTAATATTATTTAATTTAATTCAATATTTAATAATTCTATTCATTTTATTTTAAACATTTAAAAACACCATTCTGAGAAGATGTCTACAGGTTTCACCATACACACAAAAAAAAGATTGACCTCCTTCTCGAGATTGAAATGAAGTGTAGTTAGTGGAAATAGGGTTATACATGAGGGTTAGAAGGCCTCATACTGAACCCTATCTTTCTTACTCAGTAACTATGATGTTGGGGAAATGATTTCACCTCTGCAGCTTCAGTTTGCTCCTCTGTAAATTTGAGTATATTGAACTCTCTAATCTCTAAGGAGCTTCCCATTTCTGAAGTCTATGAACCTATAAATTTGTTCATCTGTCTCAGGCTGGCATTGCTCTTTTCTTCTGAACAACCTGGATTCTGGCTTCCATCTCTCGTGAAACATCAGAGGTCTCTAACAAGGAGTATGAGTTTGAAAAGCAAGAGCTGCAATCAGAAACATCTTTCCAAAGGCTCCTCCAACCCCCAAGGACACCATTTTGGTACAGAAATCATCTGGCTGACACGTGGGCCCGTAGATTTCATACTGGGTGAGCCATCAGCCCAGAGAATCCACATGCTGTTTTTGATATTCATTAATCATCTGGCTAATTTGTTTTTACACAGGAGCGCTGACAGCAAATGAATGTTATTTCAGCAACAGCGTACTGAATAATCCAGACTATTATGGCATTAACATTTATGGAAACAACTGCTCTGTGCTCAGTTACGCTCAATTTTGTATCTTACTCTAATTGCAGGTGTATCTATTTTTATTCACATCTGCTAAAATCATTGGGGGGCCTGCATGTGGCCAGTGGGATAAAAGAATTACTGCTTTATTTTTTTCTCCCTTATCTTAACTATTAACAGGAACTTGGGTCAAGATTGAGAGATCCATTTGAACCCTGGGTTTTATGAATCCATTTTACAAGGGCAGAAATTTTTCTTAATGTTTCTCCATTCAGGGGTGAAAGTCAATCTCTCAGCCAAGTCTGCCATGCTTCAGAATTTTTTTCCCTAATTCAGGGTTAGGTTTTTTGCTTTTTGTTTTCCCTACTGTTAGTTCTTCCAGGGTATATTCACTTAGCTAATTACCACTGAGGTTAAATAACATAGAATGCAAAAAAACATTACAGGTTGTTGTCTATATCATAAAAAGAAGAAAGGGTTTTTAATAGTAACTGATACTTACATTGCAAATTAGGTTTTACAATTCACTTTACAAATATTGCTTCACTTGAATCTCACAACAACCCTGTGAGATAGCATGGATTTTTTTGTCCATTTTAAAGAATAAGAAATTGAGGTTTTTGGTGCTTAAGCGATTTGTTAATGGTCATACAACTGTATCAGAGATGGGATTTGAATCCAGGACCATGAGGCCCTTTTCTCCTTATTTTTTTTACTTTCTCCCTAGAAACACCATTTTAGGAAAGACCACAGTCATGCTTCTCCTCAACTCATGCTTGAACTCCATATATGCCTGTTCCTTGTCTTCATTATCTGGATCCAGTTACCTCCTTCCCTCCTTCTAACTCTTCTTAGAACATCTTCTTTAATTAGAATATGAACTCTTTGAAGGGAAGAATTATATTGATTGCTCTTATTTCTGTCCCCAGCACTTGGCTTAAATCCTAATACATAGTAAGTGCTTCATAAATGGGCACTCTCTCTCTCTCTCTCTCTCTCTCTCTCTCTCTCTCTCTCTCTCTCCACCTAGCTGACCCTTTCTTCACTATTTCTAACTGAGGTTACAGATGACTCTGGGAACTTAAATGTCCACAGTAACCATTGGACGTACTGATGAGTAAAAAGAAAACTAGAAGAGGTGGAAGAAAAGTCTCTAAGAAAAAAAAATCAAAGTCAGTATTACCAGAGACCCAAAACTCTTCCTCCTTATACCAGAGCTCTCAAAGTATTATTTATGTAAGGGAATAAAGCAGGAAATAAATGGCTCTTTCACTAAATTATTTGCTTTTTATTATCTACTATTTTCCCCTTTGAATAGGAGCAGAGTTCAATTTTCTTCATTTACTTACTCTCTGCTAATAAAAGAATACTTAGCTTCAACCAGACTGGGAGTTATTTTTCTATCATCACACTTTTTATGGGAACACATTTTTCCATTCATCAGGAAATTTTGTGAGAAACTCAAATGGGTTTCTTTGCTCCTTATTCTCCATATATTATTGTCCCATTATACCTTAATAATTTCATGTTTTGTGCACGAGGGAAAAGTACCTTTTGTTGAGCAGTGTTTAGAGTTCTGGATTTGAAGACAGGAAGACCTTGGTTTTTATCCTTCTCTGATATTTGCTGGAGATGTGATACTTCAACTAGTAAATGGGTATGATAATAAAAAAAAATCACTTGTTTCATAAGGTTTTTGTGAGAAACAAGTAAGATAATGTATTTAAAGTGTGCTGCCAACTCTCATCACATTTTTATTATTTGTTTTGTTTGTTTCAGTGAGCCTCAAATAGACACAAGATTAAAAAGTCTGAATGCTATTTTTATATTTAATATTTTGAAGACTGTGAAATAACAGTAAAAACTGCTTTATATAATTGAATATCAGGACATAAGCTAATCTTCCTTTGCTTAATAAAACTTTTTAGAAGAGTACTAGTATAGACAGTAAAACAGGGAAGACAAAAAATTTCTACCCCCTTCTTTGATGGATCTTTTCTTTCTTTAACTTTCTTTTTTCTTAAAGCATTTTATAATGTATTTTATTGAATTGACTATTTACTATGTTCATTTTTTTCTCTCTGACTCCTAGTACAATCTCAAACTTTTGACTTTTACTTGTTAATCATGGATATCAAGAATTTTTGGCATACTTTTATTTTCTAAATACCATGCCATATGTTTTCTATATTTTTTTTGTTTTTAACTAGGTGATATGGTATTGTCTTCCTTCATGATGCTCACCACAGATAATATCTTTTAAAAATTCTTTCATTTTGGTGTTCTAGGATTTGAACCCTTAATATCAAGAACATCTTGTCAACCTTTAGGAAGTGATTTTGTTTTTTGCAAAAAAAAAAAATTCTGAATTTTAGCCTGTTAATTAAGTACTCTGAGATTAACTATCAGTTATCTTTTTCCTTTATGGTAATGTAATGTTGATTTCCATACAGCTATGTTATGGTAAAGGCCTTGTATTTTACTTATAATTTGAGAATTTTGTTAGAATATTTTCCAAAAATGTTATATCTAGGAGGAGCTAAATGAATAGTCCTAGATATCTTTGGGACTATGTATGTATGGAATGCTTTACTGTGTCCATTTTCAAAACTGCTACTGCATGTGCCCCTTTGTCTCCCCAACCCTCACCATTCTACCTCTTAATCTGAGAACTGCAGTCAAATCGACACCACCACTATTGCCCCCATAAAGGATATATGAGTACATTGCTGTATTGTATCACTCGTTATTTTTTTTTAATATCTCTCTGTTTAACTTCTTTCTTTGGATACCATCATACTAAACATGTTGTTATGCCAATTAGAATGTAAGCTCCTTGAGTCCACAGACTGATTTTATATTTATGTGCAGCAGAGTATATGGCAAAAATTTAAGAGCTTAATAAATGCTTTATACTCATGAAATAATTTATATATTAATTCATGATGTGACCAATTATACATTTTCTAAACCTTATGCTGAGACTGGTAATATTGTAGTATCGATGCTTTAAAATTATTCTTCCAATTGAATTTAGATTTCAGGATACTCAAAACTCAGTAAATCCAATGACAGCTTTTTTTTCATCTTATAGTTTATATTTGATACATCTAGTCTGGAAGACACCAAGGTGATTTTAAGTATTGTTTTTTGTCTATTGGCTCAGTTATTAGTATAAGATTCATTATCATCTTTTTTTTGGAAGAAGAGGACTTCAGATAGAAATAGTCTATGAACAAATTGTTATCATGCTATTGTTCATGTGTGTTTAATACTCTATAAACTATTTTGAAGGTTACTGAAATGACTCTTTTGTCATTGAATAAGAGTATCAGACTACAAGCTCTTCTTCTTCAGATTCACCAAAAGCTTCTTTGGGAAAATTCCAGAAGAAGAAATAAGGATATGTATACTATCCAGTTTCCATATGGTTTATTCTTTTTTCTACTTGTTCTCTATATTTTGAAATCATTTCATTCAAAGAAGTTTGGAGATTCTGAGAATTTCCTAAGGAAATATGTACAATCACATGTTCTTCAGTATTTATAGATCAATATTATAGCTGGGCAGTTGTAGAGAACAGACACAGTCTAAATTGTTATTGAGGTTCCTGTATAATTTGTTTGCTTAGTCTTCAAGGATTCTGGAATTTATACTTGTATTATATGGATTTATCATCTATTAGTTTATAAATGATCATAGGAAAGTCACAATCTAATTTTAGCCACCTGATCATGTTTTTCTCGGTATCTTTGGCCAAAATACCTACATCTGAGTTTTATGTAAATCTACCTGGGTGCTAAATTAACTCAAACCTACAACATATGCTACACAGGGCTTTTGCTCACAATAGCCAAAATTTAAATTAAATTTAAATGTCCATGGATCCTGGAACAAATGGAGGCACTATACTTTATAACCCTTGCCAACTACACCATAATGTAATGCCATGCACAAGCAGCTTTCCAGAAGAATGCTACTGTGAACAGCGTTGAAGGTTCTGACTACACAGCATGGTGATCACTCTATTTATTCCATGACAAAAGCAAAACACCCACAGAAAATCAAGGTAGAGCATTCATAATATTACAATTTATCACAGAAAATCACAAAATAATATTCACAAAGTAGTCTCAAAGTAAAATAGTCACTTTTAAGTTAACACAATCAGTCATTTGTCAGTAGTCTCAAAGTACATAGTCAAAGTCTTCCACTCTTGGGGCAGTCTTCCACTCTTAGGGCAAAGTCTTGATTAACTCAATCAGTCACTTATCAGTAACAATATCTCAAAGTACAATAGCCAAAGTCTTCCACTCTTAGGGCAAAGTGTTAATTAACTCAACCAGTCACTTATTCAGCAAAGTCTTACTAAGTATACACAAAACCCTACTTATTCATCAATCAATTACTAAGTATCATACACAAACTCCTCCAACCCTTAGGTCACTAGTAAATTACAATTTCATCTTTACTTAGTACCCAGGAAGAGGTCTTTTCATCTTGACTTGGAGCCTGTTCTGAGATTCCCTGGCTCCCCTTCCATGGTCCCAGATTCTACCTGGATTCACCAGACTGTCACCTGGGTTCAATGGCAGACAACTCCCAGTTCCTTGACCAGCTCTCTGGGAAGGTCCTGCTCCACACTGAAGTTCACAGGGTCTGGTCCATGTCAGATCCCTCACCATTTCCGCTCCAGGGAACTCAAGGCTCAACAAAGCCACAAAGAAAGTCTCAGAATCCCAGTCATGCCTCCTCAGTCACCTGGGCTCCTGGGCTCCTAGGCTCTGGGTTCTGGGCTCCAGGCTTTGGGATACTGGCTCCTGGGATCCTGTTCAGAAGAAGTTCCACCACCACAAGTTCTCAGGACTCAGTTCTCCATTCTTCTGTAGCTGTTCTGCCACCAGATCTTGGTCTCAAGAAAATTCTGACTGTGCCTCTCTGGGGCTTTTCTTATATACACACATCTGTATATAACTTCTTATTTGAGCCAACCTCTTCCTGTTATATCAGTAACAGGAGACAGGAGTTCATACCTTCTGTTTCCCCAACAGAGGCTTGATCAGTTACTAAGTGCTACTTACCTGCTACTTTTGCCAACACAAAGAGATCTTCAAATTCAAAATTACATTACCATTACAGCACTCTATTGATGAGATTTAATCACTTAAATCTATCAAACACCTCCATTTCATATTTCAAAGTGATGCTATTTGGGGCATATTTATATGGTTTGGTGATTTCTTTTCCTTTCTCCAATTAAAGTCTAAAGTTTATAATGAGAAGCTCATGATCTGAGCCATAGTCAGCTCTAGTTATTGTTTTACCTGAATATATAGAACTTCTGCATCTTTGGCAGCAAAATATATTTTTGGTAGCAAAATTTGATTTTTATATTGGCCATCTGGTGATGTTCATCTGTGAAGTCACTTTTTAGGTTTTTTGCTATCATTGGAGTTATATTGACAAAACTCTATTAGTGTCTATCCTGTTTCATTTTGTACTCCAAGGCCTAACTTGCCTGTTATTACAAAATATAAAGGCTAGGTATACTTATTATTCTACATAAAGGCATAGGTAAGAATCTTCACAAAACATTTAAATCTTCTAATCTATAATGCTTGACAAATAACTGCCACCTGCCAATGGATTTGTAGGAATATTAAAGTAAATCTATTTTAGGAAGCCGCAATTAGCATTTTATCTGGGAAGTTTGGAATTATTATTATTATTATTATTTAATTAGCTATATTAATGCAATTGAGTACATTTAGTTAATTTGTTAGACTAAGTTAATCTTATATCCTTTTTTTCTGTAATCATATGAGAATGTGGTCAGGGCCATGCCACCTACTTCCTTTCATCTTTTGCTATAAGATAGGTACTTCCTCCTTGGGAAACTCCGATCACTCATTGTTTCCATCATCATCATTTGTTCTTCTTTTTGAAGAGGATCATGACACCAAGGAGGTGATGCCATCACATGCAAGTGAATTGGATTTACATGCATGAGGGCTGTACAAAATCACCAGAGCCTCTGTGTCCAGTGGTGAGACATAGATTAGGACAGTTAGAGATGGCCATGGATGAAGTGGGAGACTTTGGACGTTTTACGCTAAGTCTTTAACAGATCTCAGTTTGACTGAGGTAGCATCCATTCAGAGTTTCTGCTAAAAGGGGATTGAACCTCTCCTTTCCTTCTTTGAAGATATGGGGAAGTAAAGGTGTAGAAAACAGTCGATAATAACAGGCTTTGTGATTATGCTAGTTTTGCTGAACTTCATTTGTTCCTTTTTCATTCTTATAAGAAGTGACTGCCTTTCTGGGAGGAGAAGAGAAGTATACATTGGGAAATGCAGATGAAATAAAAACAGAAGATACCAATAAAAACTTATTTTAAAAATTAAAGAAAATAAGGACAGATGAATCACAGGGCTGCGAAACTATAATCCCACCCCCTCCTATCTCCACCCTAATTCTGAAGATAGGCTGGATAGGGAATCATTTGATTATGGAAACAATTTGATTTAGGGAAAAAGAGAGGCCCCTTGCCAGGGAGGGCTGGAGGCCATTTCTATAATTTTAAATTTTGTTCCTTGGTTGTTAAAAGAAAGGATCAAATATTTATTTCATTTAAAAGGTACCAAATAGTACTTCAAATTTCTATGAATCTTCTATATTGATAAAATTCCTAAAAACAAAATATTCACTGCTTCAGAGATGAGAGGTAAAGTTATTTTAGAAATTACAATTAAATTTACATTCCCTTTGTTAAATTACCTTTGAAATATTAAATATTTTCATGCTAAGAAACTTATTCCCTCTAATTTTTCCTGAAGATCACACTATATCTGCCCTTTTCAATGTCCTTTGGCCAAAAGCAATAAACTCTGACCTGAACAATCATTTTTTTTTTCTGAGTTCCTCAAGGTAGACAGTCAGGCTAGGTCTTTAGGTTTTTAGTCTCAGTTAATAGAAAAGAAAACTAAAGAAAAGAAGTACATGAATGACTTATTGAAGCTCATACCAGCCATTGGTAATGATGCTGTTGAAATGCCAAAATTCCTGTTTAAAACCCACTAGATTACATTCAGAGTGATTTCAAGCATTTACTTGTTTAATTGGACAATAAGCAGGTCTTCTATAGAATATATACTCTGGCCCATTATTCAAATGCTTGGTAATTATTGAATTAGTTTTCTGTTTATGTGTATTCTTATTTAGAAAGTTAATTGTTTATTTAGGAATGAAACTCTGTCATGAGTATAAACCATTAGTAACCAAAAGTAAAGACAATTATGTTTATTCAATAGCTTATAAAAATACATTTGAATTTTGCACAAGGAAGGCTATATTTTCAATTATATATCTGGACAGTTATAAATAATACTGAAGACAAATATTTCAAACAATTTAAATTGTTCTTTCCAACTGTGGACATCAGCCAGTTGTTTGGGGCTAGATTTCTGCATGCCCAATAATGAGTATTGATTTTATTTTATCCAAAAATTGCTATCAGTTTCACCTTAACAAAATTAAAACAAATCTGAAACTTTACCTAAGACCAACATGAAGCATTTGGTCAAGTACAGAAATAAGTAAAACTGATTTTAAATAAAAGATAATATAATTTTAGTTTCCACAAAATCAACTGGGTAAAAATACAAATCATGTCAAGCAAGAGATAAGAGAGATTACTTTTGACTTCATTTCTAGTTGGGTTGAAATAAAGGAATTCTCAGAAATTTCCCCTGGGACCCTAGTCTCATGACATTTCTAACATGATTTCCAGACCAAAGAGATTCTGATGAAGATCCCAACTTTGAATGCTTATGCAAATCAAACTTATGAACCTTTGGAGAGTCATCCTTCACTAAGTCTGACTTCCAGGAGGGAATAAGCAGTAAGAACAGATGGACTATTAAATGAAAAGTTCTCCATGCAAATCATATTAGGAATATAATCCAGAGGCATGAAGGAGCAGCTTTCTGACAGACTTATTCCTCTGTGAAAGAAAACAGTGATGGCTCATGAGGAGGAGAGGCAGGGGCTGCCTACCCCACCACAGGTGCAGGGAAGGTTCCTTCAACGTATTAAGAAAATTTAAAAAGGTAGGCACATCTCTTTACTTCTTTAGGTGGTGTGAAGATTTTTTTTTAATCACCTTGAAGAAATTATAAGGCAGCTAGACATTGATTAACTAAGGAATCATTAGTATTCTTGGTGACTTTAAAAACCACAAACAAGGCACAGCTAGTGACACAGTGACTAGAGCACTGGCCCTGGAGTCAGGAGGATCTGAGTTCAAATTCAGCCTCAGACACTTAACACTTACTAGCTGTGTGACCTTGGGCAAGTCACAAAACCAATTGCCTTGCCTTCACCCTTCAAAAAAAAAAGCAAAGCAGAAGTATTTACTGAAATCATATAGATTGGAAGCTATAACATCTTTTCCCCCAGAAACTGGGATATAGGTTTGTGTACAAAAAAAAATACAGCATAAGTTGAAAGAATAGACAAAAACATAAAATAGAGGCATTGATGGAAAGAATCTGTTCCACACAGTCTTGGTGTCATTGCACATTGTTTTCACATGGTTCCCCTTGTGTGCAGCAAGTCTCTAGTGTTGGACACTGCTATGATATAGGCCTTCTCTTCTCCACTGACTACTTTGACTCTGACTGGAATGCTCTCTACTAGGCACAGTATCTCCTAATGGAAAGGTAGTTTTGCTACACATTGCCTACTGGGGGAGAGAAGAAAAAGGGGAAAAATCCCACTCCTCAGCTCTCCCCTATCCCCTACCCCAAGATGGCAAGCATACTGATTACCCCTTCCCCCAGTCTCCCTTCTCTTCTATCCCCTCCTATCTCCCCATTACCCCCTTTCCACTTACTTTCTTGTAGGGCAAGATGAATTTCTATACCCCATTGCTTGTATATCTTATTTTCCAGTTGCATGTAGAAACAATTTTTTTTAAATTTGTTTTGAAACTTTGAGTTTCATATTATCTTCCTTCTTCCCTCTAAAATTTGTTTAGAGTCATTTTTTACAGGTATTAGAGGTGGTTGGAATGCGAGCTCAAGCTAGTTTCTGCTTCTTCTCCACCATCTTGGCTCTGCCTCTGGAGGCAAGGATACAGGAGAGTTTGCCATTTCCTTCTCAGCTCACTTTATAGATGAAAAAACTGATGCAAAAAGGGTTAAGGAATTTGCCTAGGATCACACAGCTAAACTTAAGAGACCAGATTTAAATTCAGGAGGATAAGTCTTCCTGATTCCAGGCCCAGCTCTTTATCCACCATGCCACCTAATTGCCCTAGAAGGGATATGACACAACTTTACAATCCATGACTTCTGATTTTTTTTCTATAAGCTAAATTATTTCAAAAAAAGAAACTAGATTGAAAATGTTCCCTAGTTCTCCATGTGAACTGACTTACTGTTCTTATTAGTTTTTATTAGGGATCCAGAAAAGTATGGCTTAGGTAAAGAATAAAGTGCTCTATCATAGCACACAGCCAATGATATAAATTGAAAAGAGAACTTGAAAAAATCAATTACAGATTTGTAGCATGTTGTTCTGGTCACTTCAGGTCTGAGAGAGTCAAAGAAAAGTAAAGTTCAACACAGTTTAGGAGAGAAGAGTCCCAATAAGAATAGGAAGAAAGGATACCTCTATAAACTTCCTGGAGAAGGCTAAGAAGGTTGATAGAAGTTCACCGCATTCTCTATTGACAAGTTTATGTGTTATTATTTAGAAGTATAAGATCAGAACACAATCTTAAGGGGACAGTTCTTTTATCTCCAGAGCCCTCTCTCCAACATATACCAAATCTTAAATATCATTGAGGCTTACTCACTGTTTGGACAGCTTGGGTCTCACCTAACTTTTGTTCTTCCAAGGAAAATGAAAGACTAAATCACAAGCTTGAAACTGCCCATGTGGCATATATGGAATTATATGGAGAGTCTCTCATCAATGTCTAGAGAGTTTTGGTTAGGCTAGAGGCACTCTGATACAGTAACTATTCACCCATCTGTGGCTGTAAGTTGACCAGCTGTCTCTGTTTTGACCTCTGCATCAGAATAACATTATTTTTTCTGTTGAGTTTTACACGTATTCCATTTATCAGAAGATACATACTTGCTCTATATTTTGAGTGATGAAAAGAATAATTTACTAATTCTTTTCTAACAGTATACATACAGCTGGGAATTAATTAGTAGAGACAAGACTGAAATGATTACAGGTGAAATTTCTTTTAATTTTTTTCTTGTCTTTAGGTTTTCCTTTTTGGAAAGTCATTTTAAGATTATTACTGGACATAGATGATAAAACTAAATTTTGTTTTCTTTTTCTCCTACTTTTTTTTTTCAGCATCTTGCTATGGACTCTGTGCTTTACCTAATTAGAGAGGTGAAATCAAAATGAATAGATACTCTTCCTTACCTAAACACAGGTGTGCGCGCACACACACACACACACACACACACACACACATCCCTTCATCAGTGTGATTACATGGTCAATGAGATCAGGTAAAGAATAAAAAAGGAAGGATTCTTTCTAAAGATTTTCTTCTGAACTTACTTACATTAAGTGTAGCTAATTGTCCACAGAAGTATGAAATTCTAAACCCTTTCCATGAACATTTACTTAGAAGCAGACCTTGGCCAAGAATGATTCAAGCAAACTTCCCACTCTTTTCTCCCTTCCCTCCCCCATCTAAGATCCTTTTCCCTCTATCCATTGTATGACTTCCAAGAATTCTGATGGAAAAACCCCGTGGCTTTTTTTCCACTACATGTTAAAACAGGCTTTTAGAGTTGTTGTTTTGTTTTGTTTTGTTTTTTTTTCTCCCTTCTTAAGATGTCTCCCATCATATTAAATTGATTAGGATTTTCTTTTGAAGAGTTACCTGAGGTAAAAGTTTATTGGCACATCAACCACTGAAAAATGATGCCAAAGGCAGGAATGGTGCCAGCCAAACTGATGCATGGCAAGCCATTATAGAAAGGGGCTCAATTTCATGCCATGATTTAAGATGTTGCATGCTCAGGGCCAATGATAAAGCTTCTGGGCTTTTTAAGGAATTGAAAATAGGAACTGTGTTTCCTCAGTGGGGAGGAACTGACTCAAATTCAATATCACATTTAAAGGCTTAACAGTCATAGATTGAATGACCAGCCTGCAAAGGAGAAGCTTAATGCATGATTTAACTATGTTTGAGGCTTGGGACTGTCTATTGTGCATTATTGGAATCCTTGGGTTGCCAACAGGAGTCACAAAACCATTCATTTAATGGTTTAAATAAAGAAATGATGTTTTACAAACTGGCTTTTCAACATAGTAATGTGGCTCACACAATACTGCTTAAGTAAGGGATAGAGAAAAATCCTTAAATAGCAGTTTCACATTTCTCCCTCAGCAAAAACTGAATTGAATATGACATTGTTTCAGACAATTATAAGGCCAATATGGAAATGTGCATTGACCCAGATGGCAGAAATTTGGGGGACTACATAGAACTTAATTAAGACGTGATAAGCTGAGTTAGAGCAGGCAAACCAATGAATTATTTCCTCCCTCTTCTCACAACACCTTCATTTTTGGAAAGGGTTGAGACAAGGTCACAAACACATCTTTGAAGTAGAGCCTTCTACAGCTAGGTTTCCCGTCCACACATAGGCTCTCACATATGCATCTGTGCATATTTGTGCATCATCCAGATGTTCACCAATTCTTTCACTTCCCAGGATAATGAAGATTAAACTCATAGTTGATAGTCAGGAATATATGATCAGAACCTCAAAACACATGGTGAGTGTTAGGGATCATGACTCTAATGCTATTAATATGCCTGGAAGATAATTCCATTTAAGCTTTGTTTCAGGTTTTCTCTTTTCTTTTTTGTCATTATAGGTACTTCATGTCACTTTGGAATGACAAAAACACCTACCAGCTAAGAGTATAAAGTGTGTACATTCTATATAGTAAAGTTGTTGCTGTTTTTCAGTCTTTCAGACATGCCCAACTTCATGACACAAATGACACACCTGGCCCTTCATTTTCTACAGTTTCTTAAAATCTGTTCAAAATCATATTCATTGTTTCCATGACACTATCTAACCTTATTATGTGAACTTGGGGAAATTGCTTAATCAATATTCTTGTAGGATTTCATCATCTGTAAAATGAACTGGTTGGACTAGATCATAAATGTCCTTTCCAATTTTAATAGTTTGTTAATCAATGAGGAAAATTATTATAAGAATCATAATTCCAAAGGCCATCTTCCCCCTTCTTTAGGATGGTATCTTCATTTATCTTTCTTGGATTATATGCCATTCTTAAAGATATCTAGAGACAAAAAATATACACGCACTTGGTATATGTGTCTTATAGCTCATACTGTAATTTTTTTTCTTTTACATAACCTAATTTTTCCTATTATAAAGTAAATGGGTTTGCTTTTAGTGTTAGTAATATTAAAATCATCAGTAGACATGTCAACTAGACAATTTTCATCCTGTAGGAAATATCCTTTCTTTATTTCCTAGGGAATAGGTAAACTTTTTATTCTGTTTCTTCACTAGCTTAACACACAGTTCTACAACTTTCCTATATTTCCTGGAATTACAAATGTTTGAAACTATACTTTCACCTTTGTTTCCTTTATATTATTCATGAACAACCTTAAAAAGTTCACAACTGTGAATAATAATAGTAATAATGATTATATAGTACTTAAAAGATTTGTTGAGCACTTTACAAGTATTATCTCATTTGATCTTTACAACAACCCTCTAAGGGAATTGCCATTATCATCCTACTTTACAAATGAGGAAATTGAAGCAAAGGGAGGTAGAGTGACTTATGCAGAGTCACATTACTAGCAAATGTCTTCCTAATATCATTTCCAATATTTTTTGTATTGTAGAAACTAATTGCTTTTAAATCTTTAATAAATTAGACTGCAAACAGTTTAAAGGTAGAGCCTATGCCTTTTATATGCACAAATACAGTGAAATTTATGCTCAATGAATATTTTTTCAAGTGTCTATGTGTTTATACCATGAAGATTATACAATGAAAGTCTGGATATATCAATGAAATATCAACTGAAGCAAGCCATGAGTTAAGAATATCAATTTTTGTTTATCTGTTTGTTTCCTAGTCCCATTGTTCTATTAACATTCCGTGGAGAGAACCAAGGTGTTCTGTGGTGTTATCTTCAATACACTTCTCTGGTGAAGGGCCCAGACCACTTAAATTTGCTGTTCTGCAGAGTGCCTGGTTTATAGTAGACATTTAATAATATCTGTTAATTGACTTGAAATAAAAAGATATCCTTTGACATTAGGAAAATAAATCTCAGGGAATCTATTCTTAAGCATAACATGGTAACATTAGAAAGAACCAACATTTGATCATTTTGTGTTGATAAGCATATATTTGCTGGAGGAGGGAGGGCCAGCTAGGTGTTGCATCAGATTGAGAATAGGGCCCTGGAGTCAGGAAGACCTGAATTCAAATGTGGTTTCAAATGCTTACTATCTGTGTGACCCTAGGCAAGTCCTTTAACCCTATTTGCATCAGCTTTCCTATATGTAAATTGAGTTGGAGAAGGAAATAGCAAAGCATTTCAGTATCTTTGCAAAGAAAACCCAAAATTGGGTCACAAAGAATCTGGCCTGATTGAACAACAACAATAAATGTATTGTTTTTGTTTGTTTTCTTTTGTTTTATTGACTTCATTTTTATACCACAGTACCCTCAACCTGTTTTCCTCCCCCCAAAAAAATGTTTAAAAAAGAAATTTAAGCAAACTCAACAGACAGAGCATGTGTAGTCTGAGAGCAAATACTACATTTCACACCTGTACCTCCATCCTCAGAGAAGAAAGATACATTTCATCATTACTTCTCCAGGATTAATATTACTTATTACAAATGATTGTAGTTTTAGCAATTTATAGTTTTCTAATCATTTATCATTTTTGTAGGCATTGCGTATGTTGGTTTTTTAGGTCTGCTTCCTTTATCCTACACCACTTAGTATAAGTTGTCCCTTTTTGTTTAAATTCCTGATACTTAGTACTTATTTTTGATGCAAAAATCTTCCTTAGCTGCCCCTCCTACCAACCAATGAAAACCAATTTTGTTTCTATTCTTGTTTGTTTATTTGTTTTTCCTATCACAAAAAGTGCTGCTGCCTAGTGAAGTGGACTCCACTAAGTGAACTCCACTGGAAGAGTCAGAAAGACCTGAGTTCAAGTCAAGTCAGTCACTTAACTGCTATCTGATTCAGTCTCCTCAACTGTAAAAAGAAGATAATAATAGTACCTATCTCCCAGAGATGCTATCAGAATCAAAGATTATATTTTTTATATTTTAATATTGGAAAATGCTTTTCAAACATTAAAACCAACCATTTTCATCATGTTATTTTTATAAAAACATAAAACCTTCTTCTATGTCATTGACCTATTTGGAGCATATTATCATTCATGGGAATACTGGGTCAAAGAGTTTGAAGGCTGTATACTATTGTTAAACGTGGCTTTGAAGCAAAACAGCTGGTGTGGGATAGTTGTTAGCAAAGTAGTGCCAGTGGATGTCGGCAAATATTCTAGCAGGAAAGTTTGTCATATGGAGAATATTAATGTGCTGATAATAAAACATATCTCACACCAACAATACATTTTTCCATCTGATATTGCTGGATCAGGTGATGATTTGACTTGGAAAATGAACAATTTGATCCAACTTCATACAAAAGTTTCTATCCCTGGGTTTAAGTCCTCAATATATTGTGCCCTTTTTTTAGGAAAAAAGGAAGGAAGGAAGGAAGGAAGGAAGGAAGGAAGGAAGGAAGGAAGGAAGGAAGGAAGGGAGGAAGGAAGGAAGGGAGGAAGGAAGGAAGGGAGGGAGGGAGGGAGGGAGGAAAGAAGGAGAGAGGAAAGAAGGAGGGAATAAAAAAAGAAAGGTTTGAAGTGAAAAAAAAGAAAGAAAATATTTCTGAACAAAGAGCCCCAAAGTAAGATATGTGAGAGTTTAGCTGTTTATTTTAGTAGTCTCTTCTCTATACAATCAGATGGTTGAATGATTAAGCAGAAGGGGAGAGGAGTTATATAGGGTAAAACAAAAGTCAAATTTTATTTCTATCATTACTTTCCTTCTTTCTTCATTTTTTTCTCCTGTCTTTTTGTTTCTAACCCCATGTTGTGACTTCGACAAATGATGATGCAGGGAGAAAATTTATGCTAGGTCTCAGGGCATTAGCACATTATCACAAACAAAACAGAACTGTCAGTGGTTGTCACAAGGGAGCCATTGAAAGAGTTTTTGAAAGTGATGCATGGATAAAGTCCCATTTCTGAAGAAGCCGGGATGTTGTCATGCCAGAAAAAGTCTGGGTAGAAGTCCTCAGAGAGCCAGGTGAAGACATTGAGCATTCGATGAGGAACATTTAGCCAAAAAGCTCATTCTAAAAAGGAAAGAGGAACCGAGTAGCTCTCCAAGGGCCTCTGTGTTGAATGATTTAAGGCTACTTGTAGGAAATGCTTTTTTGCTTTATTGCTTTTCACCTCCCTCCTTTTCATAAAAAACAATAAAGGAAGTACAAACTGCTCTTCTCTTCCTTCTGCTCAGCTCAATAATTCGTAGGAAGTCATAGTAGGAATTCTGCCCCATCACCTTTCCTATGAAGAACTCTGCCACCTACCCCACAAAAAAAACTGACTAGACATATGGTGCTTTGAATTGAACAATTGTAATTGGAACATAGTCAGTTTTAATCTTTGAAAAACTATTCTATTCTATGCAGTATTTCTTTAAAAGAGTATTTTTCCAATTCAATTTGTAAACTAAGGCCCACAATTTTGTCACCAAAGCAATTTAAAATAAAGTCAAGTCCACATTTTTAGACTAAAATCCTTCTAGAGTATATGTTATCACAGATGCTTAGAGGGAAGGAGCCTTATCGGTAATTTAGTCAAACTATCTCATTTGTATAGATGAGGAACTTAAGAGCCAGATAAGTTCATTGAGTTGCTTAAGGTTAAAACAAGTGATAAATATTAGAGGTATGATTTTAATTAATCAACACTTATTTAGCACTTAAACATATGCTATTCCCTGTAGTAAGAACAAATATTAAAATGAGTTTCCAAACAGTTCTGACTCTCAAGGAGCTTACATTCTAATGGCAGAATAAACAAACAAGCATAAATAAATTTAATGAACAAATAATGGTGTATCTGTGCATATATATATATATATATATATGTATGTATATATGGAGAGAGAGAATGAGACAGAGACAAAGTACATATAAGATGCATACAGAATACACAATAGGTGAGCTTAAAGAAAAAGTTTCTAGCATTTGTGAAAACTTGAAGAGTACTCTTAAAGAATGTGGTTTTTGAGACAGACTTCAAAGAAGCCAAAAATTCTAAGAATTGGAGGTGAAGAAGAAAAATATATCAGACATGGTGAACAGTGAGTATAAAAGAGAGTAGGCATATAAGGTGAAGTGTCCTGTGTGTAAAATAAGAGACTTGTATGGCTGGATCAAAAAATGTGTTAAAAGAAGTAAAATGAAAGAAGACTAAAGGTACAAAGGGGCCTGGCTCTCAATTTTTTTTAAATGCCAAAGTACATTCTATTTTATCCTAGAGATCAAGGGAGTCAGGTTGATTGAGTTTGGGGCTGTGGGGTGGGATATAGTCATAGCTACGATTTAGGAAAATCACTTCAGCATTTGTATGGATTGGAGAGGGAAGAAATTATTCTAGGCTAATTGACAGAGAGATTTTCAAGTGATAAAGGCCTGAACTAGAATGGTAGCTATGTAAGAGGTGAGTAGATGTGTAAAAAAGGTGTGTGTTATGAAGGTAGAAATGACAAGATTTAGCAATTAATTACATATACAGGGTAAGGGAGAGTGAAGTTTTTAGGAAAACACAGGGATGCATGCTTGAAAGTAAGAAGAAAATTTAGCAAAAGGATTAGTTGTATTTGGGATTCTGGATACCCCCCCTCCTAAAATGGGACCTCCTGGAGGGACTTCTTTGTTTATTCATGTGTGTGTGTGTGTGTGTGTGTGTGTGTGTGTGTTGTGTGTGTGTTTTTTGCTTTCTTTTCTTTGTATCTCCACCAGGTAGCATAGTGTCTGGGTTATAGTAAGTTTTTAAAAAAAATACTTGTTGACCTGACTTAGAGTTTGAGATTCCCATAGGATATAAATAGTACACACACACACACACACACACACACACACACACACACACACAAACACACACACACAATCACATACACACACTCACATGGAGTAGTAAATGTTAAATAAGTACATGATGTAGGACAGGAATTCATAAGAAAGACTAGAAATGGTTATATAGATCTGGCAATCATCTAAATAGCAATGACAATTAAACTCAAGGGCACTGATCAAGTGAGGTAGTACAAAAAAGAAAAGAGGAGAACCTAGGAAAGAGCCCTGCAGGACAATCACTGTAAGTAAAGGTGACATGGATGAAGATTAATCAAAATAGACTGAGGAGAAATAAGACAAGTAGGAGGAAAACAAAGAAAGAAAAATGACAAGACAATCAGATAAGATATAGCACCCAAGAGAAGAAGGTCATCCATTGTGTCAAAAGTTGCATAGAAGACAAGGAGGATGAGTGAGAATAAGCCATTTAATTTGGCAATTAAGCGATTATTGGTAACTCTGGAGGGATCTGTTTCAGTTGAATGACAAGGATGGAATCCAGATTGCAGAAGATTTAGCAGTGAGTGAGAGGAAAGGGAGTGAGGGTATCTATTCTAGTTGACTTTTCCAAGGTATTTAGGCAAGAAGAGAAGGCAGATATTGGATGCAAGTTTGCGGGAATGGTAGGATCAAGTGAGATTTTTTTTGTTAGGATGGTGGAAACAGGGGTGTCATTGCCAGTAGCAGGGAAGGGACAAGTAGATAGGAAGAGACTAAATATTAGAGAAAGAGAAGAAGGGTGACACTGGGGAGTATTCTTTTGAAGGAGAGAAGGAGATGTGTTCAAGGATGAAATTAAAAGAGTTTCTCTTGAAAAGAAGGGCTGTGTATTTGTCCAATAGATCACAGTATAAAGGATGAAGTAGTAAGGGATGATGTGAGAGGAATTGGGATAAAGAACAGAGAAGAACCTCTGAGAAAATGTCCTCTCTTTTATTTATTTATTTATTTTTTTAAGCAATTGGGGTTAAGTAACTTGCTCAAGGTTACACGGCTAGTTATTTCTGGGTGTGGTGCTGAGTGTTTGAGCCCGGGATTCGATCTCCAGGTCATCCCAACACTGGAGCCGGTGCTCTTACTCGCTGAGCCACCTGGCCACCCCTAAACAATTGGGGTTAAGTAACTTGCTCAAGGTTACATGGCCAGGTGTTTCTGGGTGGGTGCTAAGTGTCTGAGCCTGGGGTTCGATCTCCAGGTCATACTGATACTGGAGCCGGTGCTCTTACTCGCTATGCTACCTGGCCGCCCCAAATGTCCTCTCTTTTAGTAAAGAAAAAGACAAGCTCCTCATTTGAAAGAAAGGGTGACACAAGAAGTTACAACAGAGGCTTCAGTAGATCTCATTTAGTAAAAAAGGGTGTCATGAGTATAACATAGACTTTATTAGTGAGGAACAAAATAATAGCCTTTTTTCATCTAGGGAGTTATTTAAATTGTATAAATATATTTGGGTAAGACTCAATCAACATGGTTTCATAAACATGAACCGTACATTAATAGGACTGAAGGGGAAAGATGATGGGAGTAATGCAGAAGTAAAATCGAACAAGGTATTATTATTAATAAGGCAAGAGTTCAAGGGATCTGAGGAATTAGGACAGTATAGATTGATCTTGTTCACCTAGGGTTTGAGATGAGGAATAGCCAGTGAAGGGGTCTGAGAACAAATAAAGGTGAATGGAATGGAGGTCATGATACAAAAATAATAATAGTAATAATAAATAAAACACTTAAAGATAATAAGGCATAGAAAAATGGAATAATAAAACATTATTATCAGAACAAAGGATTCCAGATTGCACGTCCATTGCAAACTAGTGATAGCAAAAGCAAGGATATGCCCAACTCTGTGCATAGCTTGTTAAGTGTAGGTTATATCATAGGAATTGAGCTGATTAATGAACTAGGAAGTTATCATATTTGATAGAACATCAACACCTATGCTAAGTTCCATAGCATAAATGCAAGAGTTCAACTAGAGATTGAGACTGTGGAATAGCCATTATTCTTACTGAGCTCAGGAGACTGGAGAACACCAAGAGTTGGATAGGTCAATAAATTTGAATAGAAGGAATTTCAAATGAGGAGAGGTTGCTGAATTGTCAAAGCAGAGAGAAAGTCTGGAAATGATCATGGGGACAAGGAGTACTCTGACTCCTCTTTCTTGATGGGTGAGGAATACGAGAATAAGCATGGCCAATATTCAAGAAGCAATGCTATCAGAGGGAGACAAGTCTCAGAGAATGTCCAGAGATGAAGAAGTGAGAGAAGAGATCTGAGGCGAGAGTAAGTCTGTTAGCTGTGGAGCAGGTATTCCAGAGGGTGGACAGATCTAGTGAAATAAAAGAAGGGGATGGGTTTTTTTCCTAAAAAAAAATAAGAAAGAAAACAAAACAGCTAGGTTTATGTAGGGAGCAGTAGTATTGTGATGGGCAGAGTAAAAAAGGCATGACTATAAGTTTATTCTCTATTTGGCTATCAAATTAATCTTCCTAAAATATATTTGACTATGTTGCTCTCCCCTTCCCCAATTCAATGAACTTCAGTGGTTTCCTATTACCTCTAGGATCAAGTATAAAATTCTCTGTTTAACGTTCAAAGCCTTTTATATCCCGGTCTTTCCTTACATAATGTATCTAGCTGAGAACACAGTCAGGCACCCAAAGAGTCATATAGGGATAGTCACCAGGCTATCTCTGGTAGACTCAGCTTCAAGGAGCATCATCCAGGGAGGTTATGAGGTTCAAATGAAATAATTAATGAAAAGGAAAGGGAAGGACTAAACATTTATTTAGTGCCTAACATGTGTTAGGCACTATGCTAATCATTTTGCAAATACTTGATATCAAGGCTATTGCAAACATTAAAGCACCAATTACTCATTAATCTACAGTCATTAGTCCTCCAGTCTTGTTATGACTTCATTTCCTGAGACATCTACTGCCCTCCTGCTGAGCTCAAGCAATGTTTATAGAGTAATACAGGGTTTTGCTGGCAAATGTTTAACATCCAGATTCTCATAGCCTGAGGGGTGGGAGTCTTCGAGGGGGAGGGGAATTTTTGCACATACACAGATTTCAAAAGTTTAATCTGCATTATTAACATTTTTTAAAAGTGTAGACAATTAACAAAGCAATAAATCATGCCCCAATCTGTAGCAATTGTCAATTTCTAAGGGGGTAAATAATCACTGAAAATTTAATAATCAATTCTGCTAAGCAAATTACATCTGGCTCCAGGAAATCCTGGCATTACCCGTCATTTTGGAGCACAGTGCTGGCTAAAAAATCAAGACATTTGCCAACATGAGGAGCCAACTGAGTGGCAAAACCAGCAGAAACACTACTATTTCACTCATTAGTAATTCCAGAAGAGTTGTATAAAGACTACAAATAGAAGGAAAGTTTCTATACATTGAAAATCCAGGAGCTGTGATTTACTTTTTGCTTAACATATTTTTCACTATCATTGAACCCATTCTTCCAACAGACTTCGTGTTTACTTGTGGCAGAATGTGTCCCACTTTCATAAGAACTTGTTTTCTATCAATTTTTCTTACAGCAGCATCTTAGTAAATGTCTTTGCTAAAAATTAATTGGGTCTGCTGGCTTATTGTTAACAGGAAATATGCTGGTGGGTGCCTATGAGCAAAAGTAGTAGAAAAGTAACCATCCACAATGTAATGTTACCCCAAGAGTAGAAACTCCCTTCTCATTGACCCAGTCTGTAAGACCGAGCTCAAGTTGAAGAAGTAGTTCACAAAGGGTGTTACAGAGAAAAGAAAACATTAAATATTTCTGTCTTGGGATAACATCATGTATTCAGAATGTGTTAATAAGAAGTATTACTAGAGGAGGCCTTAGCAGAGATGCAAATGAACAAATAGTCTTTGGAGGAATAAAAAAGATAGTAAGGAATTCTACTGAGAATAAATTATTTCAGTACCATGATTTAGTTGCCAATTCAATAATTAAATATCAATATTAGTTAGCAGTTTATTTAACATAAAAATTATTTCTTAGGCAGCTAAGTGATACAGTGCATAGATCACTGTATTTAGAATCAAGAAGAACTGAGTTCAAATCCAGCTTCAGACATTTATTAACTGTGAAACCCTGAACATGTCACTTAACCTTTATATGCTTCAGTCTCCTCAACTGTGAAATGAGGATAATAATAGCACCTATCTCACAGGGCTGTTGTGAGAACCATATGAGATAATATTTGTAAATCACTTAGAACAGTGCCTGCCACATGGTAGGTATAATACAAACATTATTAGTAGTATTTATTACCATCTTATCAGAAGATGCATTCCATAATTAAATAAAACTTGATTTTACCTTCTGGCTAATTTCACTTTACTAAGCACTTGAAGTCCACCAATACCATCTAAAGTGTGACAAAATCTTGATGAGCAGGTAATATTTAATGGGGAGCACCAGGCAAATCTCAGAATATATTTCATCTCTATGCTTAATAAATGGCTCACTAGTTGTTTGATCTGATTATTATTTTCATCTGACTCTACAAGTATGCATATATATATAATCTATATAGAAAATCCTTTCATAATGATGATAATCTCTACTTTTTCATAGATTGTGTCTTTCTTCTTAAATTCAAGGAATTGATCTATGATGCCACCATCATCAATTTGTCTGTGGAAAAAAAAAACAGCCTAGGAGCAGAATCTTTTTCTTCCAAGTGAGATATATGCCATTGAATTATTCATGTATACTTGTCTCCCTACATTTATATATAGGATGAACATATAAAGTGAAATCTATATTAGATAATGATTCTTCCATGTCTACCTTGAGGACATAGCAAACAAAAGATGTTTTAGGGTTTTCCAGTGAATAGAATGTAAATTTCTTGAGGGTAGGAACTATTTTGTTTTTATATACCCCATACCAAGTGCATAACAGAGGTTTAATAATTGTGGAAATGAATTTGATCAAATTAACAGGCATCTTTCATCACTAACAATGAATGTATGTTTTCAGTGTCTCTTACCATTTGTGCCATTTTTCTTTCAGGAATCCATCCTCTCTGTAATTATCCTCAACATCATCATGGCCAGTCAATGCAGATAATTACATCAGTCTATCAGACAAAAGATTTAATTGAATTGTGCTGTTGATGTTGTTCCATCTTCATGACCCCATGGACCATATCATGCTAATATTGTCCAGGGGATTTTCTTGGCAGAGATACTAGAATGGTTTGCCTTTTCTTTCTCCAGTGGTTTAAGGGAATCAGAGGTCAAGTAATGTTCCTAGGGTGACATAGCAAGTAAGTGTCTGAGGTTAGATTTGAATTCAGGTCTTCCTGACTCCAGGCCCTGGCCTCTATCCACTGAACCACCTAGATGCTTATTGAATTAGCCTCCTGTTTATCTAGTCTGACTGGTCAGCTTAATTAAAGCATTCTATTAGGTAGTCCATATAGACAAAAGGTTCGTATATTCTTCTGTTAAGTACAAGGGATTAAAGCAAGTATTATATCCTCGCAGGAATTTTACACAACAACTATTTTTAGATATTTCCTGGTTTCACTCTTGCCATGTGGTTTTGCTTTTGTTCTTTTCCCACCCTTGGAAACTTCTGTTTTCTTATCATGTTATTCTGAAAAATGCTGAGAGTCAAATGAGCCCCTTGAGGCTCAAATTTTTGCCTCGTGTCTTTGAATCTCTGCTACAAGGATGTACCTGGAAATTGAACATCATTTTTAATTTGGGGGCTAAGAAGAAGGGTCTTGGCCTTAACTTGTCAATATTCCCATTGTTTGTTCAAAATTATTTAACCCCGAGGCAACTACTTCTGATCCAATAAGTGGAAGAAAAACAATTCCATGTAAGTCACCCAGTATGTGTCTTCTCTTTCAAGAGCACATCTTTTTAAAGCAGTCATTCTTAACTACTCACAGAATAATGGAAATAATAATAGGTCTGTTATTCAACTAGCACATCTTAAATAGCATTATTAATTAAATGATTAGCATGATTTTATTTAAATATGGTTATTATTAAGTTAAATTTTAATTTAACTAGGTCCCCAGTACTGAGTTAAGCAATGGAGATACATAGAATATCAATGTATCACTCACGCTGTACTTTTAACATCCCTTACTTTTGTTATATCACCAGTTCAACTACATTTTTAGTCACATAGCTCCCTGGCATTATATGTTTTTCTACTTCTCTTGTTGATTTTTTTTCTGTATATTGTTTTCATTGGTAAAGTGTTCTCAGTAGAGATCTTTGATTATTGGCCAATCAGTTCTAAACAGAGAGCATCAGTTGAGGGGAAATGGGATACAAGTTTTTGAAGGCTTGAGGAGAAACTTGTAACAGTTGATTAAAGAGAAATTAAAAATAAAAACATTTCCTTATTGTAGTATATGTGCAATTGATACTAGATAATATAAATTCATTGTACATCAGGTTAATATGATAGTGACACTTTATCTAATTCATTTCTGAAGCACATGAGTAGCCAAAGGGATGTGGATAGTGGGAGTAACCTAAGGCTGGGGTTTGATGGGCAATGAGTGTTGACTAGAACAAAAGGAGCAAAGAATTTGAGAATAGAGGAGAGGAGAGATGCAAATAAGTATCTATATCGATATATATGTGGTGTAAATGGGAGGTGATATCAGAGAGAAGGTACTAGCAATGAGAGATAGGGGAGGAGAGATGCTAGGAAAGAACTCTTACAGACAGGATTTAAGCTGAGGATGTCAGGGAATCCAGGAAGTTCAGGTGGGGAATGTGAGAATTTTAAGCAATGGAGGAGACCCAGTATAAAACCTCACTGAATTAGAATAAGAAGTATCATGTTCAAGGAATGGGAAGAAAGCTACTTCTGATAAATTATAGCTAATAGGGAAGGGAGCAAAATGTAAGAAGACTAGAAAAGTAGGAGGAGGCATATGTCAAATAATCGATTTTTATATTTGTTCCTGGTGATAACAAGGAGTCACTGGAGTTTATTGGATGAGGGAGAGTAGTTGACATGGTCAAACCTGCTACTTTTAAAAAGTCAATCTTATAGCTGAATGAAGGATGGACTTAAATGGAAAGAGATAAGGCAGGGAGATGATCTAGAGAGGCATTTCAATAATTCAGATGCAAGGTCATTAAGTCCTATACCAGGATAGTGGCAATATAATAGGAGAGAAGATGCTACATACTCAAAAATGGCAAGTTTTGGCAACAGGTTGGATACATGGGGTAAGAGCAAATGAGGATGACACTCAAGGTTGTAAACCTGAGCAGCTGGGGAAAATTGCACCTCAACAGATATCTTACTGAGTTCCATCTAGTAGGTTCTGCCTTATTTTCTAGCTTGACAAAGTCTTTTTGCACCAAGACTGTATCATCCAGTGTTTTCTCTCCAGCTATTACTCCCAGCTTACTGATAGCTACAACTTTGATATATGTGTGTGTGTATGTATGTATATATATGCATATGTATGTATGTATGTATATATATATATATATACCAAATATACATTTAATTTTTCTTTCTTTCCCTTTCTTCTTCAGATTGTTGTCAGCTCTCAGCTGCATCTATATCCTGAGACCAAAGCCCACCAGAAATTAAAAATTAAGGTGAGTTTCATTTTCTTTCTCCCCAAATCATTTTATTTTACTTCATACAAGCTAAATGCAGTGGACAGACAGTTCATGGGGTGGAAAAAGATGTTGGGAAAGGGTGTGTTTTGTGTGCTTCTGTATAGTTTATAATGAAGGTGTTGTGTGCAATTTAATGCCTTCACCAAAGTTAAGAAAAACAGAAATGGGGCCATGGGCTGAATGCTACCTTTTTAAGAGTTGGTCTCCTGTCCCCTGCTATTTGAAACTGATAATTGTGTAATTGTGAAACCACAGGCATAATTGGACTCCAGTGATTTTTGAGTTCCCAGTTACAAAGTGCTGGTTCAGTTGTTTGCATGCTGTAGTTTAAATTGTAATAGAAAATATACTGCTCAAATGAACTATTTCAAGAGCTTCTAAAGTATAGTGGAGCATTGGTCCCTTTTTCTTTTTCTCTTAAATCTCTCCTCTGTTACCGATTCTTTTTCCTGTTCCCAACGTCTTCTCTACCAAATCCAAGTGATTAATTTCTCTGGAGTTAAGAAATTGATTTCAATCATTCTCAAATGCCATTTTTGGAGCCTCACCAATGCTGAGGGTTCATCTCCATTTTCTTTGATTTATTTTTGAAATAACCTGTTTTTCTTATCATCCAGCTTGTCCCTTTATTTGCAATATCTTGTGGTTCTGGTAGTGGATATTGGAGGAAAAGGGAGTGCCTTATACATAGCAGGGACCTTTGGAGATATTTTTGTACAGACCTCCTGGATTTCTTTGTATATGAGCTTTAGATAAATACATGGATTTCCCCATGGGTTTGGGGATGCATGGTGGAATTTTTATGCATAAATATTTTAGTTTCTCACCTAAGTGTGAAGGTATGAGTTACACTTAATTCCAAGTCCCCACTTCTTGTTGGCAGATCATCATATGCTCTGGAAGCTTAGTTGGGACTGGACTGTCTCTCAGAGGGGTAAAAATGCCAGAAACTCGTTTTTTTTTTTAATTCATTTTACCTTTTGTTCCCTTTTCTTAGTTTTTGTCTTATTTAAATGTTGTCCTTCTTCCCCGATATCTTGGAGTTGAAACAGGTCCTTTGATTTCCTCTTCAAACAAATTATATTACTTCTTCAGTCCACCAGAGGGTGCTCTATATAGAATGATTCTCCTACTAGAGACCACTGACCTGAAAAATAAAATACCTCACACACAGCAAATTATTGCCAAAAACACTTTGTTCATAACAAAGTAAGCCCAATTTTGCTTCGAAGGATATCTGATTTCATTGATATGAATATGCTCTTCATCTATGAAGACTGAAAAACCATCCACACCCGCCTATTCTATTCATTTCTCATTCTTCTTGACCTCTCTGCAATCTTTAATGCTGTTGATCACCCTCTCCTTCTTAATACTCCTATCTCCCTAGGTTTTGGGGATATTGTTCTCTTCTCGTTCTCCTTCTAACTACCAAATCATTCCTTCTCAGTCTCATTTACTAGATCCTCATCCAGATCATACCATCTAATTGTAGATGCCCCTCATGGTTCTGTGCTGGTCCTCATCTCTTCCTTGCCTATACGACATTGCTTGGTCATTTTGCATTAGCTCCCATGAAGTAAATTATCATCTCTGGACTGATAATTCACAAATCTACTTAACCTACCCTCACCTCTCTGCTGACCTCGAATATTGCATCTCCAACCACCTATTAGACATCTTGAACTGGATAACCAGTTTCCAAAATGGATCTCTCACTTTTACCTCTAAGCCCTCTCCGATTCCTACTTCCCTTCTTACTGTAGAGGGCACTGTCTTTTCAGTCTTTCAGGTTCAAAACCTAGGCATATCCTTGACTCCCTGCTATCTCTTAGCCTTCCTCCTACCATTCAATCAGTTGTCAAAGCCTATTAGTTTCATTTTTGCAAAATCTCTCAAATATGTTGACTTCTCTCTTCTGACCACCACTTCTCAGGTACAGCCTCTCATCAATTGATATCTGGAATATTTTAGTAGCCTATTCATAGATCTGCCTACCTCAATTATCTTCTGACTCCAATCCATCTTCAATTAAATCACCAAAGTTATTTTCCTCAAGCATATGCCTGACTATGTCACTCCCTTCCCCCACCCTCCACTCCTGTCACATACTCAATAAACTCTAATGGCTCCTTATTGCCTCTAGGTACAAAATATTTTGTTTAAAATTCAAATCCTTTCATAACCTATGCCCCAACATACTTTCAAATTTGCTTATACCTTACTCCCTACCACATACTCTTTACTCCAGGGACACTGACCTTCTGGTTGTTGAATGAATAATTTTCTTTGACTGTCCACCCTGCCAGGAATTTTCTCTCTCCTCATTTCCACTTGCTTTCTTCCCTGGCTTCCTTTAGGTCCCAACAAAAATTCAACTTTTACAACAAGTCTTTTCTAATCTTTCTTAATTCTAGTGGAATCCCTCTCTCAATTATTTCCTATTTATCATATAGAAATGTAAACATATGCATATGTATAAATGCATATATATACATAGATATTATCTATTTATACATCTATTTATCTATATGAATAAAATGTTTATATGTTGTCTCCTCTAATAGATTATAAGTTCCTCAAGTGCAATGAATGTGTTTTAACTTGTATCCCCGGTGTTTTAACAAAGCACTTGCAATATAGTATGTTCTTAAGAAATGTTTATTGTTTGATTGATGGAATTCTTGCCCATGTCCTCTCATAAATTATATAGAACATGCATTCTACCTGTGCTAGATTTCTTCTTTAGCTTTTCTTGACATTGCAGGGGTGTGAGTATGGATCAACTATTCTTCCCTTGATCTCACTACATTATCAGTCATCTGTGAAGAACAAAAATACAAATATTTTTATCTATTCCCATTTTACAGATAAGGAAACTCACATTGAGGGCTAGAGGAGGACAATAAATATAAGCTTCAAAGACCATATTCAAATTTTGCCCAAAGTTGATTCATCTCATCTACCTCTAGAAGTGTTTCTTTCAAAGACTAATATATGTATGTACATGTAGAAGTATATGTATGCATATATAACACAGATATTTATACATGTACTTGCCTATATGCACACATATGTGAAGTTTATGTACATACATAGTTTAATTTAATCTCATTAAAATGTACAATTCTTTTTTTTTTGTGCTTTTTGGAAGGGAATTGGGGTTAAGTGACTTGCCCAAGGTCATACGGCTAGTTTGTGCGTGTGTGTGTGTGTGTGTGTGTGTGTGTGTGTGTGTTAAGTGTCTGAGGCCAGATTTGAACTCAGTTCCTCCTGACTCCAGGGTGGTGTTCTATTCATTACGCCAGCTAGCCACTCCTAAAAATCTATAATTCTTGAAAACATTTACTATTATTTACCTTTCTTTTTACGCTCTGTGCTTGGCATATAGTAAGCATTAAATAAGTGCTCATAACCTGACTGAATTATTTTAAAATATATTTTTACTTGTGTTCTTTAAATTATCTTATTTCCCTCCCATTCTTTTTTAATCTTCATGTTTTAGACATTAATTTCTCTTCTGAATTAGAATATTCATAAAATCACCATAATTATAGCAGATAACAAAAGCATTTATATATTGCTTTCATGTTCACCAAATGTATTCCCTGTGTTATCTCATTTGATCCTCATAGCATCCCTCTGAGGTAGGTGCTATAATTATTCTCATTTTAGAGAGGAACCAACTGAGGCACAGAGTTTTGGGTGATGCAGGTTAATATCTACAGCAGATCTGAATTCAGATCTTCCTAACTCCAGGGTCAGCATTCTATTCATCATGCCACTTTTTAAAAATGCATATTCTTAATAATCAGAAAGACTTTAGGAATCAGACTAGTCAAACTTCTACCCACTGCAAGAATTCTCTTCAAATATCTCTGATAGATATCAAACCAACCTTGTTCAAACAGTTGGGTTTAAAGAATTAAAAACCAAAGGGATTCCATTTACTTTCAGATAATTTTACAGTATATTCCTTCTGATGACCCCTAATAAAATAAAGATTTTTCTAGAATAGTTAATAACTACAATGAAATTAGGCATGTCTTCAAAATATAGTATTTCAGAAACATGAAAAAAATTGCTGGAATTATATAAAATATAAGAATCATAAAAGGTATCTATTAAGATATACTCATGAGTACATTTTACCAGAGTATACAAGAGATTTTGACAATATTGATGAAAAATGAAAACTGTCTTTCCTGATTTTTTCTTCCTATGTATAACTATTTCAAAGCTGAATTATTCTCATTTGATCATATATTTTGGAAATATGAATAGCTGTGAACAAAGTCCAAAGGAAAAGCTGTTTTTTCTTTTTCCCATGATGAGAAACATTCTGTCCTCAAATTATAGGAGATTTCTCCATATAAGAATGTAGTTAGGATGCACAGACTATGGGGCACTTGTGAACCTCTATTCCTCTTTTCCATACTTGTAGACTCAATGTGGCATATTAAAGAGTACTGCACTTAGACTTAGAAAATCAAGGCTGAAAACCTATTTTTTTCTTATTTAATATGTGTGTGATACTGGGCAAGTAGCTTAGTCTCCCTGGGGCACAGTTTCCCCATATATAAAATGAAGGGTCAAATCAGATGATGTCTAAGTTTCCTTCCAGCTTTCAATATCAAGGTCTATAATTCTTCAGCCTGTTCCTTTCTTTTATCCCCTTCTTTAAAAACAAAACAAAATATTTTTGACATTTTTCTCCTGGCTTCCCATTTTAATTCCTTCCTGACTTAGGACCTCACCCAGTGATAATAGTATACTATTTAATTCTGCTGGTAGACTTGCAAGCATCCTGATGCTGAGAAAGACGTTGTGGAGAAAGAATTGTTTCCCACCTTTAGAGGTCTCATGGTTAGTTGTAATGGCAGTTCACCATTCCAAAGACCTAACCAGAAAAATGCAGAGTTTATGAATTCTTTCCTTGGGTAAAAAGTAAACCCAGACCTCTACATCCCTGCGAAGATGACTATACTCTAACAGGAATATTTTCCCTCTCTAAATAACATGCAAGGAAATCCTGTTCAAGAGAGATGCACACTCTCCCACATCCCTGGATGAATATGTCTTACTACTTCCTCACACACACACCAAATCAAAGCAGAAAGTACTACTTGGCTTAGGGATCTAAGTTTTCAGTTTAAATATCTAGCCTCCCTGGAATCACAGGTTGGAAGCTTAGCAGAAGGAGTCCCACCCTTCATTACAAACTGAGGGCCCTGTTAAACATGCGCCCGTCTTCCAGATTCAGTCAGAACGGATATTCTGTCCAAGAGGAATAGACAATGTGGTTAAATAGCTCCCACTGTATTAGGTGTTTGTTTTAACATCATGTCATCCACAAAACCCCCTACACTAGGATGTCTTTTCAGGGAGTCCCCAAGATGACTTTTATCAGTGTGGCACAGTGGTCAAAAGGACATGCGTTTGGAAATAATGGACTTGAATTTGAATCACAGTTATTCTCCTTATTAATTATTATTAGGAATTACTTCTCTCAGTGGCTCAACTTCCACTGTAAAGGAAAGAGAGAATGCATTAAAAAGGTGATCTGTAAGCTACCTCTAAATGCATATTATCCTGGTGCAGGAATTAATGGAACATTTATGTGTGTTTTGCCATGATAAATGAAGCAGGAGGGAACCAAAAAAGAGTAAGAAGAAATCTCTATTCATTTGGACCTATTTTTTTCAGCTCCTATCTTCCCCACTGCAGAAGCTGATCCATATATATTAATAAATATTAACTCCCTGTCCATAAGACAGTATGTAAGGTAGGAAAGGCCTTAGATGTCAAAATAATTGTTGTTCAGTTGTGTCGGATTCTTTTGGAACATTTGGATCATACTGTCCATGGGATTCTCTTGACAAAGATACTGGAGTGGTTTGCCATTTCCTTCTCCAATGGATTAAGGCAAACTTGCCCAGGTTCACACAGCTAGTAGGTGTCTAAGGCCAGATTTGCATTCAGTCTTCATACCTAGTGCCGTATCCATGGAGCCATCTGGCTGCCTAACTAGTATTACCTGACAATGGTTTGACTAGCCAGATCTCTCTTCCTTATTGGTTTGACCATGGTTCCAGAAAATGTCACTTTCCTTCTTTAGGTTAAAGCATTGGAGGCAACTGTTATGGAAATAATGTCTGAGATAAGAGAGCTTATTCAATTGGTATTAGGTATGAAAGGAATACTTCAGACTGTGTATGCTGAATAAACTCTATAATACCGTATTTCCCTTAGGAAAAAGTAGTTAGGGATTTGTGGGGGGTGGAGTCAAGATGGCAGAGTAGAAGCAGGACCTCCTAGCGGCTCCAGCTTCCACCTTCCCCAATCAATGTAAAAAGGGGACTCTGAACAAACTTTGGAGCTGCAGAACCCACAAAATGATGCAGAGAAGCTAACTTCCCACTGAGGACAGCGTGGCAGGCAGGCATGAATTGGCCAGCCCAACACTATGGAAGATGAGCCCAGGTGCACCTGAGCCAGAAGTTTTAGCCCCAGGGTGGGTCTGACCAGCCACCAGCTGGAGGTACTACAGATCAGCAGCAGCTGTGGCCATTTCCAGATTTATCAAAACATAGATGTAAAGGACAAAGTGAGAGGTCAGTGCAGTCTGGACTTTGGTACCCAGTAAGTGGGAGTGTGTCGACTTTTGGCCCTGGGGCAAGAAGCCACTGAGATACCTGGCACAGCCAGCCAGTACCACATGGCAGCTTTAGCTCCTGGCCTGCAGCGTGTAGGGGTACCAAGTGACCAGTCTGAGGGGTTTTTGTTCTTGCTCTAACCTGCTTGGATCTGGATTGCAGTCTAGGATGGAGATCCTGGGGTGTGTGTCCAGCTTTCCAGAGCATGTGGAGGCCTCAGAGAGGGCACCCATATAATACCTCTGGCAGCTGAGAAAACCCCAGCATTTGGGACAGAAGCTTCCCCATCTGGCGGCAGAGTACCACTGTGGCAAAAAGCCCAGGGGTCAAGTGACTGAGGGGCGACATGACCAGGAAAGGAAAAAATAGCAGACAGAAGATTCCAAAATTAGACTCCTATTTTGGGGACAAAAAAGAGCAAAGCATGGAACAGGAGGAAGACAGTGAAGTCAGAACTCCTGCACCAAAAGCTTCAAAGGAAAATATGAGCTGGTTACAGGTCATAGAGGACTTTAAGAAGCATATAAGAGAAGTTGAGGAAAAATTGGGAAGAGAAATGAGAATGTTGGAAGAAAATTACCAAATGAGAGTCAACAGCCTAACTGAGGAAAATAACACCTTAAAAAATAAACTAACTCAAATAGCAAAAGAGGCTCAAAAAGGCAGTGAGGAGAAGAATTCCTTAAAAAGCCAAATTTGCCAGATAGAAAAAGAATCTGAAAAGTTAACTGAGGAGAATCATTGCTTCAAAATTAGATTGGAGTAAATTGAAGCTAATGACTTCGTGAGAAATCAAGATGTTGTTAAACAGATCCAAACAAATGAAAGAATAGAAGACAATGTGAAATATCTCATTGGAAAGACCACTGAATTGGAAAATAGATCCAGAGAGATAATTTAAAAATTATTGGACTACCTGAAATCCATGATCAAAGTAAGAATCTAGAAATCATCCTCCAAGAAGTTCTCAAAGAAAACTGTCCTGATGTTCTAGAACCAGAGGGCAAAATAGAGGTTGAAAGAATCCACAGATCACCTCCTGGAAAAGATCTCCAAAAGAAAACTCCTAGGAATATGATAGCCAGGTTCCAGAATTCCCAGATTAAGGGGAGATTATTACAAGCAGCCAGGAAGAAATGATTTGAATATTGTGGAAACACAATCAGTATAACCCAGGATCTGGAAGACTCTACACTGAGCGATTGAAGGGCTTAGAATGTGATATTCCGGAGGCCAAAGGAGATGAGATTAAAACCAAGAGTCACCTACCCAGCAAAAATGAGTATCATGTTTCAGGGTAAAATATGGTCATTCAGTGGAATAGAGGACTTTCGAGTATTATTGCTGAAAAAAACAGAGTTGAATAGAAAATTTGACATTCAGATACAAGAAGCAAGAGAAGCATGAGAAGGTAAAGAGGGAAAAAAAATCATAAGGAACTTATCAAAGTTGAACTATTAACATTCCTACATGGAAAAACAATTGTAACTGATGAAACTTTTCTCAGTATGAAAATAGTTGAAAGGAATATATATATATGAGTGTGTGTGTTTGTGTGTGTGTATGAGGATATATGGGCATATGAATACATATGTGAATGTGTGTATATATGTTTACAGGTATACATAGATAGAGGGCACAGGACCAATTTAATAGGAAGGGATGATACTTAAAAGGTGAAATTGAGAGGTGAGAGAGGAATATAATGAGAGGAGATGGGGAGAGACAGACTGGGGGTAAACTAACTCATATAGAAGATGCCAGAGAAAATTATTACAATGGAGGGGAAGAATAGGAAGCCAAAAGGGATTGGGTCAACCTTATTCTCATTGAATTTGGCTTGGGGAGGGAATGAAATACACATTAAATAAGGTATCTCACCCTACAGGATATTAGGGGGACAGGGGATGAGATGGGAGATGATAGAAGGGAGGGCAGGTTGGGGGGGAGGGAAGTTGGAAGCACCCACTTTTGAAAAGGGACAGAATCAAAGTAGAGAGTAGAACAAGAGGATATGTATTATGCTAATGTTTTGCATTAGCTACACATGTACAACCTATACTGAACTGCTTATCTTCCCAGTAAGGGTGGGTGACAAGGGAGGAAGTGAATTAATCTGGAATTCAAAGTTTTAAAATCA
>NW_027187380.1:18949994-18952012 GCF_028583685.1 Petaurus breviceps papuanus | reverse complement strand
ATATATATATATATATATATATATATATATATATATATATATATATGGGTAGGGAAAAATGGGGAGAAAATTTGTAACTCAAAATCTGGTGGAAATGAATGATGTAAATCAGAAGTTAATAAAGCATTTGAAAAATGGGGGGAAAAAGTGAGAGTAGCTAGGATTTAAAACTTTTGTCTTGGAGAGGTCAAAATGGTCTAGAAATTGTCCTACTTATTCACACAGTAGAAGAATCTCGGTGGCTTCCTGGTGCACAGGGCACTTTGAGGGAGTCGAGAAGACCTAAGTTTAAATTTGTCTTCAAGCACTTACTAGCTGTGTAAGATGGAGCAAATTTCTTAACCTCAGTTTGCTTGTTTCCTCAACAGTAAAGTGGGAACAACAACAGCTTTTACCACCCAGGGTTGCTATGTGAATCAGAAAAGGCAATATGTGCTACACACAGTACATTAACTAGCACATAGTAGGGGCCTAATAAATACTTGGCACAATAGATGACAGGTACCATTAGAGGAGTGACAGGAATCTGAGAATTTTCCTTTAAATGAGATAGAACCAAACAATGGCACATAAACATCCTTTTTGGAAAGATTAAAAGTACTTAAAAACTCTGAAACAAATTCTCTCCCCCCCTTTTTCCCTCAAAAGTTCCCATAACTTCTGTAGACCACAGAGAAGTGAGCAGGTAAAAGTCTTTTTCAGAAACTTTGGGAGCTCTATTCCCAAAGACGTCTTCGTTTCACAGAAACAAATGATGGCAATGATTTTTTTTCCCCCTTTCAAAACTTGAAGAAGTTGGTGAGATCATTTGTTGTTGTTTGCTCTTTATGGAGTCTAAGTGAAGCCTGACTGGCGAAATAGTGGGTTGGGCAGGGTTGTTATTTTTTTTGTTTGTTTGCCTATTGGTTTATTCCACCCCTTCTGGATCACTAGTGGCTCGGTATGACATGACGGACATGATGCTAAATCAGACCACTTTTTTTTTCCCCTCTCCAAGTTAAAAGAAAGCAAGCAAACCTCACCCCTGTCACCAAATGAAGCCGTTCATGCTGGTTTTGGGAGGGGAAACTAACTGTGGAGAGGGGGAAAAAAAAAAGCAACAACTCAGTCCTGAGGTCTTTCCTATATATTGAAAAGGCTAGCTTGGAAAGGAAATAAGGAAAAACAAACAGAAAGTGTCCAGGTTTCTTTATCATACCTGGAGAAGGATATACTAAATTCTACAAAGCCTGTAGGCTGGCGCCAGGTCCTGAGATGTTTTTTTTCCCCCCTTAAAATGACACCCATGGCTCTATAAAATGATCTATTGGGACTTCAAAGCTGTGGCAATTGCATGTGGCACAGGATGTGCGCAATTAATTATGTGATTTTTAAATGACAGGGTGTAGGAAAAATAGGAAAGATGAAGGGGGAAAAAGATGTGGTTTTTTTTAGGGGAAAAAAAATTCAAAGTGAGTGAAAGGCCTGGTTGTCTGTGTGCCAAGAACCAGTAGCAGATAACGCCTGCAGTTGCTGTGGAAACTCAGGCCTCTAGGAGCCAGAATCCAATTTCAGAAACCACAAAATCAACATAAACGTGTGCAAAAATAAAAAGGTTTGTTTGGCAAGTAATAAGGAGAAGGCTACCAATGTATAAAATAGATGAACCACGGTGACCTCAGCCAACTTAAGTCATAATAACAATGATGTCCGCTGGAGATTTGGCACCTTCAAAATGAGAGGTAACAAGACACAGTCCATGCTACTTTCTGTTATCGTGTAATTGCTACCTTTGTGAAACCTTAGCACCCACCCATCTTTCTCTCTGTCTCTGTCTCTCTGTCTCTCTGTCTCTGTCTCTCTGTCTCTCTGTCTCTCTCTCTCTGTCTCTCTCTCTCTGTCTCTCTCTGTCTCTCTGTCTCTCTCTGTCTCTCTCTCTGTCTCTCTGTCTCTCTCTCTGTCTCTCTCTGTCTCTCTCTGTCTCTCTCTCTTTCTCTCTCTGTCTCTCTCTCTCTCTCTCTCTCTCTCTCTCTCTCTCT